>NC_056741.1:66329404-66596904 GCF_019279795.1 Protopterus annectens | reverse complement strand
AGACAACCAATGCACTCGGGGAGGAAGAGGAAACAATGAATCAACAGCCCGGAGGGAGTGTCGTTTCACCAAATGAGGCACATTCCGTCTATTCTGCACCGATGGAGGTGCCATCATCTTCGGCAACCAATAATAAGGCAACAACTGCCTCCACAACTACAGCCGTGGTAAGAAGGAGGATTAATATGGAAGGAATGCAACAACAGGTTTTTCCTGTTCTACCCCTACCGTTCCGAGCAGGGGGAAGAAAATCTGTGGAACAGGACATCTACAGGGGCCAGAAATGGAAAGAAGTACCAGGTCAGTTACAAACTCACACTTTGAAGAAAATGTTGGGGTATGGGCAGGAGAGTTAATATGGAATATTTCCAAATATGAACTGTCTGCAGCTGAGACGTCTTTATTAAACAGAGGTTTAAATTTTATACCTTGGACTAAAATGGACATCAGTGAATTTCTGTTATGCCTATGTATGTTTACTAGAAATGTAACCTTGAAACAACAATTTGGAAATGGCAATGAGGCAAGGGATGTTCAGTTTAAGAAAAACAGTCTGTATGTACCAGTATTGCCGCATAATATAGAAACCTTCTTAAAAGCTTGTAAAAATGCCATTTATAGCACAGGAAACAATAGTTTTTTAGAAGAAGGAAAGTATAATTTGACAAAGAGTGAGCACAAAGCATTGTGTGACTTGCAGACTAATGACAGCATAGTTATAAGACACGCTGACAAAGGGGGACCAGTGGTGACACTGAATGCTGACTTTTATAATACAGCTATGCAAGAAATGTTACTGGATCCAAAATGTACATGTTGAAGTACCAACAACAATTGTGTTTGAAATGAGTGAACAGATTGCTAGTACCTTATATGAATGCATGTGTATGGAACTATTAAGTAAAGATCTTTTTAATTATTTTACTGTTGAAAATCCACTCATACCTCAAATCCATGGTCTCCCCAAGATACTGTAATTGAATTCAATACAAATTTTCTAAATATCCTAAATCGCCTTGCACCTCCTAGAAGGAAGAGACTAAAAGCAGCTAATGCAATTTGGCTATCCAAAAAGAGTAAAATACTAATGCAGGACAGAAAAAGCTTGGAAAGGAACGCAAAAATATAAAACACCTCAGTAACCTGAAAACTTTAGAATGCTAAAAAGCAAACAAATGAACATAGAAAACTATACTATAACAACTTACAGAATAATACTAAATACAACCCTAAAAATTTTTGGACAACCATTAAACAAATCTTACATTCTGGCCAAAAATTCAGTTCAGACTTTCAGAGTCCTCTCCCAATAACTCACCACTCAAAACTGCACTACAGTTCAACTTTTATTTTATACATAGTATAGAATCTCTAACCAAGGATCCGAACCCTGCCCAACAGCCACCTATCACTCCATCCTATATGATACTACTCTTAAACATAAACTGTGCTCTTGTTCAGCTGATTACCTTCCAAGCGAGTAACTGAAAATAGCAGCCAAGAGCACTGCCTATCCTGTCTTAAGTCTGTCTTATAAACAGGTCGATCCAGGAATGCCATTCTCCCTCTCACTGGAAAAGTCACACATCATCCCGCTAAACCAAAGCAGAAATTCAACTGACACTAACAACTTTGGGCCTAAAGTAATCTCATCGCCCCTCACAAAAACACTTGAAAAATCTAATCAAAACTAGCTTATCTCCTTCAGGACGAACCATCTCCTACTGAGCATGGCTTCCATCCTTCCCATAGTACTAGTACTGCCCTTCTAACCTATACCATCCTTCCCATAGTACTAGTACTGCCCTTCTAACCTATACCATCCTTCTCATAGTACTAGTACTGCCCTTCTAACCTATACCATCCTTCTCATAGTACTAGTACTGCCCTTCTAACCTATACCATCCTTCTCATAGTACTAGTACTGCCCTTCTAACCTATACCATCCTTCCCATAGTACTAGTACTGCCCTTCTAACCTATACCATCCTTCCCACAGTACTAGTACTGCCCTTCTAACCTATACCATCCTTCCCACAGTACTAGTACTGCCCTTCTAACCTATACCATCCTTCTCATAGTACTAGTACTGCCCTTCTAACCTATACCATCCTTCTCATAGTACTAGTACTGCCCTTCTAACCTATACCATCCTTCCCATAGTACTAGTACTGCCCTTCTAACCTATACCATCCTTCCCATAGTACTAGTACTGCCCTTCTAACCTATACCATCCTTCCCACAGTACTAGTACTGCCCTTCTAACCTATACCATCCTTCCCACAGTACTAGTACTGCCCTTCTAACCTATACCATCCTTCTCATAGTACTAGTACTGCCCTTCTAACCTATACCATCCTTCTCATAGTACTAGTACTGCCCTTCTAACCTATACCATCCTTCCCATAGTACTAGTACTGCCCTTCTAACCTATACCATCCTTCCCATAGTACTAGTACTGCCCTTCTAACCTATACCATCCTTCCCATAGTACTAGTACTGCCCTTCTAACCTATACCATCCTTCTCATAGTACTAGTACTGCCCTTCTAACCTATACCATCCTTCTCATAGTACTAGTACTGCCCTTCTAACCTATACCATCCTGCCCATAGTACTAGTACTGCCCTTCTAACCTATACCATCCTTCCCATAGTACTAGTACTGCCCTTCTAACCTATACCATCCTTCCCATAGTACTAGTACTGCCCTTCTAACCTATACCATCCTTCTCATAGTACTAGTACTGCCCTTCTAACCTATACCATCCTTCCCATAGTACTAGTACTGCCCTTCTAACCTATACCATCCTTCCCATAGTACTAGTACTGCCCTTCTAACCTATACCATCCTTCTCATAGTACTAGTACTGCCCTTCTAACCTATACCATCCTTCTCATAGTACTAGTACTGCCCTTCTAACCTATACCATCCTGCCCATAGTACTAGTACTGCCCTTCTAACCTATACCATCCTTCCCATAGTACTAGTACTGCCCTTCTAACCTATACCATCCTTCCCATAGTACTAGTACTGCCCTTCTAACCTATACCATCCTTCCCATAGTACTAGTACTGCCCTTCTAACCTATACCATCCTTCCCATAGTACTAGTACTGCCCTTCTAACCTATACCATCCTGCCCATAGTACTAGTACTGCCCTTCTAACCTATACCATCCTTCCCATAGTACTAGTACTGCCCTTCTAACCTATACCATCCTTCCCATAGTACTAGTACTGCCCTTCTAACCTATACCATCCTTCCCATAGTACTAGTACTGCCCTTCTAACCTATACCATCCTTCCCATAGTACTAGTACTGCCCTTCTAACCTATACCATCCTTCTCATAGTACTAGTACTGCCCTTCTAACCTATACCATCCTTCCCATAGTACTAGTACTGCCCTTCTAACCTATACCATCCTTCTCATAGTACTAGTACTGCCCTTCTAACCTATACCATCCTTCTCATAGTACTAGTACTGCCCTTCTAACCTATACCATCCTTCTCATAGTACTAGTACTGCCCTTCTAACCTATACCATCCTTCTCATAGTACTAGTACTGCCCTTCTAACCTATACCATCCTTCTCATAGTACTAGTACTGCCCTTCTAACCTATACCATCCTTCTCATAGTACTAGTACTGCCCTTCTAACCTATACCATCCTTCTCATAGTACTAGTACTGCCCTTCTAACCTATACCATCCTTCTCATAGTACTAGTACTGCCCTTCTAACCTATACCATCCTTCTCATAGTACTAGTACTGCCCTTCTAACCTATACCATCCTTCTCATAGTACTAGTACTGCCCTTCTAACCTATACCATCCTTCTCATAGTACTAGTACTGCCCTTCTAACCTATACCATCCTTCTCATAGTACTAGTACTGCCCTTCTAACCTATACCATCCTTCCCATAGTACTAGTACTGCCCTTCTAACCTATACCATCCTTCTCATAGTACTAGTACTGCCCTTCTAACCTATACCATCCTTCCCATAGTACTAGTACTGCCCTTCTAACCTATACCATCCTTCTCATAGTACTAGTACTGCCCTTCTAACCTATACCATCCTTCTCATAGTACTAGTACTGCCCTTCTAACCTATACCATCCTTCTCATAGTACTAGTACTGCCCTTCTAACCTATACCATCCTTCTCATAGTACTAGTACTGCCCTTCTAACCTATACCATCCTTCTCATAGTACTAGTACTGCCCTTCTAACCTATACCATCCTTCCCATAGTACTAGTACTGCCCTTCTAACCTATACCATCCTTCCCATAGTACTAGTACTGCCCTTCTAACCTATACAGAAACTGTCACTAAAGCTAGAGATAATGACAAACTAGTCTCTTACTTATTTCTAGACTTGTCTAAAGCCTTCAACACAGTTTGTCGTGGCAAACTTCTATTTCAAGTGTCCTCACTAGGCCTCTCTCAGCCCACACTTCTGTGGTTCAAAAGCTACCTGTCCGATCACACTCCATCCTCTCTCCTATTCTTGGTACCTCCTCTAACATTTTCACCAGCATCCTCTATACATCCATACAACATGCTACCATAACACAATACACAGAAGATTCCACTCTCATCTGCGTATCTGACAACATTGTACACGTCCAAAAAAAATTATTCAGGAAGCTTTAACAGCCACTAAAACATGGCTTTGTAACTCAACTCATGCTCAACCCAACAAAGTCCAAACTACTACCTTTTCCCCCAAATCCCTCTCCCATGAAAAAATAAAATCCTCTCTCTTGATAATACAACCATTAAAGTTGCTTCTCACAGCAGAGTATTAGGGGCGATGATGGATGATGAGCTTACATTTGACCTGCATATATAAAATCGCATAAGAAAAACTACTGATGCTTTACAGATACAAAAACTCTCTCACAGACACAACTAAAACTACAATTGCCACTACTTATTGCCTCCGCACTGTTCTTCATGGCACTCCCATCCTTATTCACCTCCAGGCTTCACAAAAATTAAAACTTGAACAATGTTATAACAAAGTTGCTAAACTTTCAGCAAATACCCCTTTCAGATCCCACCACTGTACAGCACCAAAAGGTCTAAACAGTTTGAACTGCCACATCAACTAACATATACAGAGCTTCTTACCACTTATAACATTATCCAACCATCTGCCTGTCCAGCATTACAAACCATTCTACAAAACTATGTTCCCAGTCGGTCACTGCAATCCAGTGACCAAAAACTCTTGTTTGTCTATAAACCTATCAAATCTGCTGGGCATCATCTGTACTTGTGCAAGGCTGCCACGTCCTGGAACTCCTTATCTGTATCCATCACGTCAGTACTTTCCCTCCAATCTTTCAAAGCCACTCTGAAAGACTGCTAGCCAAAATCTGGCTTTGTTCTTGCTCAAAATCAGAATAAACTATATCCCTAAAATCAGAATAAACTATATCCCTAAATATGAACAAGTACCCTTTCATTCCTTATACCTCGTTCCTCTCCCTTCTTCACTTCTATCAAATTTGTCTTACCTGACTTTCTCTCTAAATATACCATAAGTCTGTTTTCCCTCACTTTGTATTGCAACTCCTGTTTGCATTACATTAATTTACCTTTCATTTCTCTACAAACTGTCTACAATTTTTATGACTATGAAATAATTGTCATACAAGTTGTATCGATTCTTAACCAATGTTTTTATATTATCATTAATTTGTTACAATTATTTAAACTGTAGATATTCTTGTTTTATTTTTCAAGATTGTAAAATTATTGTTCTTAAAATGTTTTGTAGTAATTTGGAGCTTTTCTCCCGGGTTCTCTGCTGAAAATAGGGTTCCAACCAGTCAGACTTTTCCGGTAATCAGATTTCAGTAAATAAATAAATAAATGCACTGGGTTCAAGAACACAACTACAACAAGGTAGGTGGGAGGGAAAAACAATTATATCATTAGCTCTGAACTGTCGGGCCTAGAATTGCCATAATGCACAGACAGATCCTGAACTAGCCTGACATACAATCAGTATGCAAGAATGAAACCTTGTGAACCAACCATGAAGATATATGCTACGAAAAAAGGAAAGCTCATATATTAACACCCTGGCGAAAAGCAAACGCACACAGAAAGGGGATGCAGGGAGGGTGCAGCTAATACAGCAGTGATCTATTTGAGTATATACTGTTAACGTTTACTTGAGCAACTGTATTATGCATATCTGTTCACTGCTGCAGTAGCCTAAACTATATGAGAAGAATACCAAAGCACAGAGAGATACGGAGGAGGCTGAGCTATCAGCATCCAGGAGCCAGTGAAGAATAGCCCTAACAAAGACTACTCTGGACCTACAGAAGGGATCTAGTTAGTAGTGCTTGAGAAAGATGTATATGTATGACCAAACTGGTGACTCCAGACTATTTATGGAGTCCACCCTTTTCCAGAATGTCACAGAAACAACCAGTGCCCTGGCAGAGTAGGTCCTGATTTTGCCTGGACGTGTCTTTTTTCAATGAGAATACCAAGCAGCAACGGCACGAACAACTATTCAAAAATGGTCTGTTGTGACTGTGTGCGTCCCTTCGTCTTATATTCTGAAGTGAACAACTATTCAAAAACGGTCTGTTGTGACCGTGTGCGTCCCTTCGTCTTATATTCTGAAGTGAACAACTATTCAAAAACGGTCTGTTGTGACTGTGTGCGTCCCTTCGTCTTATATTCTGAAGTGAACAACTATTCAAAAACGGTCTGTTGTGACCATGTGCGTCCCTTCGTCTTATATTCTGAAGTGAACAACTATTCAAAAACGGTCTGTTGTGACTTTGTGCATCCCTTCGTCTATATTCTGAAGTGAACAACTATTCAAAAACGGTCTGTTTTGACTGTGTGCATCCCTTCGTCTTATATTCTGAAGTGAACAACTATTCAAAAATGGTCTGTTGTGACCGTCTGCGTCCCTTCGTCTTATATTCTGAAGTGAACAACTATTCAAAAAGTCTGTTGTGACCATGTGCATCCCTTCGTCTTATATTCTGAAGTGAACAACTATTCAAAAACGGTCTGTTTTGACCGTGTGCGTCCCTTCGTCTTATATTCTGAAGTGAACTATTCAGAAACGGTCTGTTGTGACCGTGTGCGTCCTTTCGTCTTATATTCTTAAGATAACATCACTGCTCATCACTTAAGCAGCTCAAGTGGCTTGAACTCCCTCAACTTCTTCTCTTTAATCAACTTACCTTCACCCACAAAATACTCGATCAGAAAAAAAACCCGCACTCAAAGATATCATTCATCCATATTCCTCAAGACCCTTTCGCTCCAGCAACAAACTACTTCTACACACCACCAAAGCTAACGATTCAGCAGGTCAATAACTTTTTTTTCAACTACATCTCCAAACACTGGAATAATCTACCTAACTCACTAGTAACTAACTCCTCAACACTTCAATTTAAAAAACTTCTAAAATGCACTTTACTAACACCTGGCTGTGCACCTGCAACTCCCCTGGATAACCTATTGCCCCTTTTCACTCCATCATCATTACTCTTACTCTACTAGCATGACCTACCACTAATGGTAGTTTCACTTATAGGTTCATAGGCGTTTACTAGGCTAACTACCACAAGGGCCTTTTTATTAAGCCTAGCCATGCACCCCGAATCTCTGAAAAGTTATAACACCCTTTAAGTGTAAGCATGGGCCTGGGAAATGAACCATTTACAGGTTACCTGTCTGCATTAGAGGCATAGGTGCCAAACCACGGATGAATTTCCAGTTTCCCATCCAATTGTCCAAGTTGCACTTGAATTGGTTTAGGAAGGAACTCTGATTCACATGGATGAGGAGCCTGTTCCATAGAAGGGGTAGTCTCTGGGATACATACCCATCTCTCCAGTAGGTCCTAGTTATATCACAGGTAAGGTTTAAGTGTTTAGAATGGGTAATTCTGCTACTGTTTATTTTGTGGATATGCAGAAGGTCCATCAGAGTGGGGTCTGACAATGCCCTGTATGCCAGGCATAGATCTCCCCTCAACAGCTCGTAGGAGACAGAATACAGGGATAGGGCCATGAGGCGGTCTGCACAGGACATATTACTCTTTTAGTGAGGAACCTCTGTGGATGTTGCAGTTGTTGGATATGCCTGGTTAGGTACATACCAAAGAGGGCATTCTACTCAATGATAGGTCTGATGAATGCCGAATACAGTGGAACAATGACTTCCTTGGACTTAGATGCCATACCTTTGTTTATAAGTTGCTCAACACAGAATGATTGCCTCACCACTGTAGACATGTGATGATCAAAGACAAGAATACTATCTATGCGTGTCCCTAAGTCCCTGACTACTGGGTCAACTCTAAGGAGTGTGTTGTCAATATGACAGTTACCAGGGATGGAGGACTACCCAAAGGATACTATGATGCATTTCTTGGTATTTAGATTTAGTCCATGGCTTTGACACCAGTTATTTGTCTGTGTCAGCCCCTTCTGGAGAACATTTGTGTCCGTGTGAGATTCAATGACAGCCCCTAATTTGCAATCATCGACAAATTTAGTCAATCCGAGACCAGTGACATTGGCCTTGACTTCTGAGAAATACCAAAATGGAGTGGTCCAAGGAATGATCCATGAGGGTCTCCACTTGTGACTGGCCTCTATCTAGAGGTGAATTCCCCAATTCTAACTTCCTGGGTCCTGTCTGTGAGCCAGTTGGCTATCCATCACGTGACATACAGATTTGTATCTAACCTTTTGTGTTTGTCAACAATGCCCGAGTGGGGTATTGTGTCAAATGCCTTGGCCAGGACAAGGTAGGCAGTGTGAACGACTTTGCCCATATCCATTGCTTTGGTAACCTTCTCAAAGAAGTCCACCAGGTTGAGTAGCCATGATCTGCCCTTGACAAAACCAAACTGGGTTGGGTTCAGTGTCTGGAGGTTTACTATATCTTTTGATCGTCTCCATGATAATTCTTTCCATGGCTTTACATATAGGACTAGTGACACTTGTGGGTCTGTAGTTTCCAGCATCTGTAGATGGCCCACCTTTGTGCAGAGGGATGACTGTTGCCTTTCTCCATTCATGAGACACGAAGCCTGTTTGGAGGCTACAGTTAAATAGTAATTCCAGAGACCTTGATAGGTCATGTTTCATTCTATTTAGAAGGCATCCTGGGATGTTGTCTGGGCCCATTGATGCAGTGTTTTTGGTCTTAGACAGAGCATTAAGGACCTGTTCCCTAGTGATAGTAGGGGGAGTTATATCTGATGATATTTCCTGAGGGAAGGTTGAGGAGGAGAGAGGAGTAGAGTTGGAGCTGAATTTATCAGCCAGGGGGTTTGCTATATCTTCTGGCTCAGTACAGTTGGCTCCATTTACAATGAGCTCTGCACACAATTGTGGATTGCCTTTGAGGTTGCGGATATAGCTAAAGAATGCTTTGTCGTTGTCCTTGGGCTGGGAGGCCAAATTTACCTCTCATCTGTACAGCTGTACATAATCATTTTGTTATATCCACTAAATGTAAACAATGATATTTTATGTAAATTACTGTTGCTCTACACATTGTGTCTGAAACCACTATCTTGTATGTATTTGCTTCTCTGTTGTATGTATTTGTTACTCTTAAAGCTTTTCTCCCTGGGCCTCCACTGAAAAAAAGACCTGTGCCCAGTCGGACTTTCCGGGTTAGCAAATGTAAAATAAAATAAATAATAAACAGTTGTTCAAAACTCCTAAGGTAATTATCCTGACAGTGTGGTATCCGAGTTACCTGAGGATATCCTCTCCAACTGTAAAACCACTTTAAGTATAAATGAAGGATTTGTTCTCAAAATGACCCTATTCCATGTGAAAGATGAGAGCAGGTTGACCCATCGTAACTGGTTTATCTAACGAGGAGTAACTGTTTTCCAAAGCGAGAACTTCAAATCAGCCCACAAATCAGCCCACATACAGGTTCAAAAGGAAACAGTGAAGCTTTTCAGTAAAAACTCAAGATACCAAGGAGGAGACACCTGCCTTCCAGGTGAACCGATATGTAAAATCCCGTTCAAAACCTGTATCCTGAGGCAGAGAAGAAAAGGCATCTAAGGGTAGGTAAGCAGAGATGCTAGAAAGGTAAATCCTGACAGAAGAATAAGGAAGTCCAAAGATAACAACACATACAAATACGGAAGAACAAAAGGATCCCAGGCCTTAAAAAAATGCTGGTTCTCATCTTGTCTTTTACACTTATCCATACATGACTTTCTAGTATCAGGTTTCTTTGCCTCCTGTAATACCTATCGCATATCCGCAAAGAAAATGGTGCCTAAAGAGTTCCAAGATTCTGTCACCCAAGCAGGCAACTGAACAATATGCACCCTAATAGGGCTGAACCTTAACATGGTCCATCGGGATCAGTGTCATGGACATGGTTAACCAAGTCAATACTTAATAGATAAATAAGTACATACATATATACATAAATAAATACATACAAACATGCATACATAAATACATAAGTAAATATATAACTAACTAAATAAATAAATACAGACCTGATAAGGGAGAAGTAGTGCAGGACAACTTCCTTGGACCTGGAGGATAAGCCACGAGTCATTAGTTGGGCTAGGTAGTGAAACATTGTGGTGGTAGGTAAGCACAGTGTCCATGAACTTGTCTGGACCCAGTTTAGTTTTGAGAGTGTCATTTAGGAGGTAGTTGCAGGGGTGTTCTTGTTTCCCCAAGGAGTACAGTACTTAATGTGTGTTCAGCTTTATTCTAGGGTTCCAACATTATAAATGTGTACGGGTAAGGCCCTCTGAGAAGACGCAGATAACATCTGGAGTGTGGATAATCATCCCAAGTTTGTAGTCATCAGCAAACTCATCCAGCCAGAAACTTCTGATGTCTGCTTTGACATCAGGAAAAGTGTATGCTGAATAGTTGTTGTGTCTTTCGGCTTTTCCCGGTTAGGGGTCGCCACAGCGGAACTCCGGTCCACTAATGATTGGCAGTAGATTTTTACGTGTTGGCTTGCCAGGCCTAACGCACAACCTTCAATGAAGGAATGCCCATTCACGCATGTTTCCACACAGAAGACGATCTGAGAATTGAACGGGCAACGTCTAACTGTGAGGCGACAACGCTACCGCAGCACCAATATGCTGAATAGTAATGGTCACAAAACAGAGCCCATAGGTGATACCACTTTTTTTTTGAGGAAAGTGTACCACCGACACTGACTAAGGGGACTATGTCTGTTAACCAGTTTGCCATCCAGTGAATGAAATAAGGATTTTTATTTAGTTGGGTCAATTTAACCCAGCCACTGGGGATGCACAAGCCAGTGCATTTCTTCATGCTGATCCCAAGCCTGGATAAATGGGGAGGGTTACTTCAGAAAGGGCATCCAGTGTAAAGCTTTCGCCAAATGACATATGCGGACACCAATACAGATTTCCATGCCAGATTGGTAGAGACCCAGGTTAACAATGACTACCACCAGTACCGTTAGCCAACAGGGTGTTGGTGGAAATTGGGCTACTGTTGGCTGAAGGAGAAGAGGAAAAGGTATGCCCGAAGGCAGGGAGAGGTGGAAGGTTAGGAGTGTGGTAGTGAGGGTAGAAACTTTGAATGTTGACAGTAAGACTGGCAAAGGAAGAGAGCTGGCCGATATGATGACGAGAAGGAAGGGTGACATATCGTGTGTGCAAGAGACCAGATGGAAGTGGAGTAAAGCCAGGTGTATCGAACATAGGTTCATAGTGTTCTACCATGGTGTGGATGTGAGGAGAAATGGGGTAGGGTTCATCCTGAAGGAACAGTACACCAAGAGTGTTTTGGAGGTGAAAAGAGTGTCAGACAGAGTAATGTTTATGAAGCTGGAAACTGATGGTGTGATAATGAAAATTGTTAGTGCATATGCTCCCGAAGTTGGGTGTGTGATGGTTGAGAAAGAAAAATTTTGGAATGAGTTGGATGAAGTGGTGGTGTGTACTAAAGGGTGAGAGAGTGGTGATTGGAGCGGATTTCAATGGGCATGTTGGTGAGGGGAAAGGATGAGGGGAACAGAAAGGATGAGGAAGTGATGGGCAGGTATGGTGCTAAATTAAGGAATGCAGAAGGTGATCAAGAAGAGGAGGACAGTGAGGGCAATGCCAAACATCAAATGGTGGAAGTTGAAAAAGGATGATTGTGAGGTGGAGTTCAGGGAAGAGTTAGGACAGGCACTGGGTGGCGGTGAAGAGTTACAGAACAGCTGGGTAACTACAGCAGAGCTGGTAAGGGAGACAGAAAGATGCTTGGTGTCACATCTGGATGGAGGAAGGACGACAAGGAGACCTGGTGGTGGAATGAGGAAGTACAGGAGAGTATACAGAGAAAGAGGTGGGCAAAGAAGAAGTGGGATTGTCAGAGAGATGAAGAAAGTAGACATGAGTATATGAAGATGAGGCATATGGCAAAGAGAGGGGTGGCGAAGGCTAAGTATGAGGAGTTGTATGAAAGTTTGGACACTAAGGAGGGAGAAAAGGACCTGTACCAATTGGCTAGACAGAGGGACCGAGCTGGGAAAGATGTGCAGCAGGTAAAGGTGATAAAGGATAATGAGAGAAACGTACTCACAAGCGAGAGTGTGTGTTGAGCAGATGGAAAGCATACTTTGAGGGGCTAATGAATGAAGAGAATGAGAGAGAGAGAAGGTTGGATGATGTGGGAATAGTGAATCAGCAAGTGCACCAGATTAGCAAGGAGGACGTAAGGACAGCTATGAAGAGGATGAAGAATGGAAAGGCTGTTGGCCATATGACATACTTGTGGAAACATGGAGGTGTTTAGGAGAGATGGCAGTGACAGATTGTTTAACTAAATCTTGGAAAGTGAGAGGGTGCCTGAGGAGTGGAAAAGAAGTGTACTGGTACCGATTTTTAAGAATAAGTGTGATGTGCAGAAATGTAGTAACTACATAGGGATAACACTGATCAGTCATAGCATGAAATTATGGGAAAGAGTAGTGGAAGATAGGTTAAGAATGGAGGTGATGATTAGTGAGCAGCAGTACAGTTTCATGCAAGGAGAAACACTACAGATGTGATGTTTCCTCTGAAAGTGTTGATGGAGATTGCATTGTATCTTTGTGGACTTACAGAAAGCATATGAAAGAGTGCCTAGAGAGGGGTTGTGGTACTGTATGAGGAAGTTGGGACTGGCAGAGAAGTATGTAAGAGTGGTACACATGTACAAGGGTAGTGTGACAGTGGTGAGGTCTGCAGTAGGAGTGATGAATCCATTCAAGGTGGAGGTGGGACTACATTATGGATCAGCTCTAAACCCTTTCTTATTTGCAATGGTGATGGACAGGTTGACAGATGAGATCAGACAGGAGTCCCCGTGGACGATGATGTTTGCAGACGACATTGTGAGCTGTAGTGAGAGTAGGGAACAGGTTGAGGAGACCTTGGAGAAGTGGAGATATGCTCTAGAGAGGACAGGAATGAAGGTCAGCAGGATTAAGACAGACTATATGTATGCAAATGAGAGGGAGAATAGAAGAATGGTGAGGATGCAGGGGGTAATGTTGGAGCAGATGGATGAGTGTAAATACTTGGGATCAACAGTTCAGAGTAACGGTCAGTGTGGAAGAGAGGTGAAGAGAGTACAGGCACGGTGGAGTGGGTGGAGAAGAGTGCCTGGAGCGATTTGTGACAAACCAGTACCAGTAAGAGTGAAAGGGAAGCTCTACAAGAGGGTAAGACCAGCTATGTTATACGGCCTTGAGACAGTGACACTGCCAAAAAGGCAGGGTTCAGAGCTGGAGATGACAGAGTTAAAGATGTTAAGATTTGCAATGGGTGTGATGATGTCTGACAGCATTTTGGACATGTGCTGAGGAGGGATGTTGGGTATATTGGGAAAAGGATGCTAAGTATGAAGCTGCCAGGTAAGAGGAAAAGAGGAAGGCCTAAGATAAGGTTTATGTATGTGGTGAGAGAGGACATATAGGTGGTTGATGTGACAGAGCAAGATGCAGAGGACATGAAGAAATGGAAACAGATGATCTGCTGTGGCGACCCCTAATGGGAACTGCCAAAAGAAGATGATGATTTAGCCGGGTCAGTTTATAACTAATGGCATCTTGCAGGACACTGGTGGAAGGCTTTGCTATTTTGGCAGTGTATACCAATTTGCTCTCAACCAATGCAAACCTTCAGGTTAAACAGACAGGATTTGTCCTTCACAAAGCCAGAATGGATAGGCTTAGGGATTGTAAGCTACTAATATCCTCATTTATGAATTCTATGATACTTTACAAATAAGTCTGGTAAAGCTAATTAGTCTATAGTACCCAGGGTCAATGGTTAGGTCACTCTCAAAGACTGGAACCACAACATCTGTTCTCCAAGCTGTAGATTTATTTATTTTCCTTTTTTTTCTGAAGTAATCGCTGAGGGGAGGTGATGAATGGTTGTTCTATTGGGGGAACATGAAGGGGAAAGACAGGAAGTGTTTTCTAAATGTGTGTTCGCTTAGGGTTACCACCTCTCCCACTTTGAGAGGGACAGTCCCTCTTTGGGCAGTTGTGTCCTGACAAAAAATATTAAAAAGGGCAAATGTCCTTAGATTGTAGGACATAATTATGTCCCATATTTTATGTAATAGTTGCATAAAATAGTTATTTCTGTATCTAAAATACCTAAATGTTACAAGAAACATAATAAGCAACTAAACTACTACAAGAATAAGCTTTTATTTAGGAAAAAAAGTTAAGTTCAATCCTTTGTACTGACCGTGGGTATGTGTCAGCCTGTAAAATCTGATGTGTCCCAAAAATGTCCCACTTTGACCATTTGAAAAGGTGGCAACCCTATGTTCGCTAGTATATTTGTGATATCATCAATGGTCAGGGTATGTGATAGCAATTTGATACAATTCGGCTCAGTGCTGGGTACTGTTTCTTAGGTCCTTGATACTGTTTTAAAGGCTTCATAGTTATCTTTGTACATAGTGGCAATATTTAGTTCACATTTATCTTTGCAGGTCTTCATCTCTGGGCTTTGTTCTTTACTTACTCCCTTGAGGTCACTTTTGGAGCAAGGGCATTTGAGTTGATATTTTAAGGCTAGGATTATTTTTTCTCTTGTTCAGGTGTTCGTATATGGCTAACTGCCCTTGTGGAACATTTTAAGCCCAGCCAATCACCCCATCTAAGAATCAAACTCTGCACTGTGTGCCTGTAAAGAAAACAACTCAACTAATATGCCAACCCCCAACCCTGTTGTAGAGTTTCTTTACAAAGTGGTTCCACCAAAAAGGTTTACTTCTGATCTTGGTACTGTATTTGTGACAAATGGGAAAGAATTGTCAATGTAGGAGTTTAGATGAGAATAAAACTGACATAAGTGGACATTTTAGCTATGGGGCCCTCAGGGTGTGGAGAATATTTAAATATCCTTAGACTGGAAGCTAATGTGAGGAAGTTAGCCTTGAAGAAGTCTGTGAATTCTGTGGTATATGAGGGCATCTTATGCTGGGATCAGAATTGAGAATATTATGACATGGTGGTCAGATTTGACCAAAGATAGAGCAGTTACAGATATGGTGCACAATGATGCCTAATTTAAAAGAACCAAATTTAGTAGGTTTCAGTTGCTAAAAAAAAGGTGGGGTCACTATCTGGTTGAGTGAGACGGTGTTGATAATGTCCAAGAACCATTGTGCATATCTGTTGTGGTGTACATTAGTCAATTTATTAATGGATAGTTAAAGTCACCCAAAATGGTGGTGGTGGTTGTGGGGTGTTCTCTGGATGAAAGCAACATGCCATCTTAATTTGCTCAGTTTGACCTTAATAGCTAGTGTGCATTTGTGTGTGATATAATTTGGATTATTTGTTCTGTATTTTACTATGCTAGAGGGTAACCAGACTGAAATAGAGGCCTTCCTGTTATGTGAATGAAAACAACTTACCCTCTTCATTTGCTGATTTTTAACATCTGGATTAAGGACTAATGCACTTTTAGGAGTTGGAATTCTTACTCTAACATGCTGGCAGACGACCTGATAAGAGATGGCTAGCATAGTATAGTTGAAAGCAACTTGCTCTCTTCTTTTCCTCTTTTAAGTTCTGACATTAAGGGCTCGACTGTGCATTTATAGAATGTAAACAGGAATATTTACTCTGGCCATTCTTTGTGTGAATTAAAGTTGTAATTATCTCTGATTTCCCAGAATGTAATTGTCTTTGCTAATATTTTTGGTCTGCAACTTTGTTTGCCTATCTTGCGTACAGTTTTTTGTGACTGCTGTGTGCTCATATGAAATGAGTTGTAATACTTACCTTCTGGGCACTGTTTGTACTAAACCAAGCTGAACGTACTGCTGATTTTCCAGAACATCCTGGACTTTGCCACATTTTTTGGTTTGTACCTCATATAATTCAAGATTTTTCATCTGTCAAATCACTGAGGACTGAATTCATTAAATGGGTGTTTGAGGCAGGTTTGGCTGTGGATGAAAGGATTTTACCCTTGCCATCTGCACACCTTATACTCTGTGTTTACAGGATTCGAGAGTATTTGTATGGATTATAATTTGGATATTGTCTGTGTGAAACCAAGCTGAAACAGCTGCTGAATTTGTAGAACTTGCCTAACTTTGCATTATTTTGACCTGTTCCTCATTAAATTTGTCATTTTCTTCTGGCTAATCATGAGGACTGCAATCATTAAAGTAATGAGAAACACTTGGGTTTCAGACTTTATAGCTCAGAAAATACATGCCAATGTAAAAACTGTTACTATAGCAACTTTCGGAGCAATTAAGAGCAATATTTAAATTTGTCTCTGACTTTGGGCCTTTGTCCCTCATTATTAATTGACTCTGTCAATGACTCTTGTATTAAGAAGCTGAGAGTTATTTTTTATCACAGTCTGATGAGATGCACACAAAAAGTTCTATAATTTCAGTGTTGGAATGTAGGCTATTTGTAAGTAAAAAATGAACCTTAGTTTCTTGTCTTTTGCTCAGTTAACTTTCTGGCTTCACAGGGCTAATGTGCATTTGTGTGAAATAAGTTGAAATACTTGTAAACTGGCTACTGTTTATGTGAAAAAGTTTGCTTCGTGTAAAATGTGTTACCTGCTGGCAAATCACTGACGACTACAGTCATTAAATAATGACAAAAAATGCTAAGGAAAAACTTTAAATACTATAAAAGGTTGCTACAATAACAGCAATATTTAAAGTCTTTCCCTGATTCTGCTCTAAAAAGTTGAGAGGTATCATTTGTTGCCATAGTCATAAAAAACAGAAAGCAACCAAGCCTTGCAACCGTTTACACCTGGTCAGTACTCAACCTTGGCTGTACCTCCTTTTTCAAAGATGGGTTGTACAAGGTGGAGGCTATAGCTGCTGGGTGGTTGTGAGAGTTGTCTTTGGATTAAAGGAAGCAACATTTTTGTCACTTGACCAGTTCAAAAGGCTTTCAGAACTAGTATGCATTTAAATGAAAAACGTCAGACTACTTAGGCTGTGTGTTTACATGACACAGAACTGGACTACACTGCATGGCCATAATTTCTGTTATACCACCCCCCCCCCCAAAAAAAAAAAGCCCCGAGATGTATACAGTCAGCAATGGGGATTATGGCTGGTGAGTCTGAAGGCATTCTGAGGATAAGAATGGCTTACCTTGTTGCCATGACCAAGGTAACAGTCAATGGTCTGGCTTTGCAGGACGAGTGTGTATTTATGTAAAGCAGAAGAGACTACTTTACTGTGGCTATTTTTTTATCACAGACATTTGAGGTATAAACAGTTTAATGGCTTTAACAGATGGGTATCTGCATTTGGTGGATTATACAGTTTGAGTGGACCAAATCTCCCTGATTTAAGACAACTATTGCCAGTACAGATGGGTATCCGCATCTGGTGGATTATAACAGTTTGACTGGACTAAATCTCCCTTATTTAAGAAAACTATGGCCAGTACAGATGGGTATCTGCATCTGGTGGATTATAACAGTTTAAGTGGACCAAATCTTCCTGTTTTAATGTGACTATGGCCTGTACAGATGGGTATTGGCATTTGGTGGATTGTAACAGTTCAGTGGACCAAATCTCCTTGACTTAAGACAACTATGGTCAGTACAGATGGGTATCGGCATCTGGTGGATTATAACAGTTTGACTGGACCAAATCTCCCTAATTTAAAAAAAATTATGGCTAGTAGTATTACTGAAAATGTACCTATTGTGCCAGAATTAAAACTGTAAGCAGCAAACCTGTAAGGGCATAACATCACATAATTACATTACCCATACAGCTAAGAAAGGGCAGTAATGGAGTGTCGTACTTCCCCAAGTTTTTTAGTGCCTTTTTTGGCATTATTGAGTACGTTTACATCACAAATTACATATTTCTTTATAAAACAATAACTGCTACCAATGAAGTTTTGTGCAGACTGACACCTGGCAGCAGCTGCAGGTTGGCTTGTAGTAATGCCTTTGGGCTTATTTATTATTATCATTATAATTTTTTTTTAATTTGCATTTTATGACATTTGTTGGGTCATTTATTGCATTATTTATTTGCAAACATCTATTTTTTATTAATATCTTTTTACAATTTCTAAAATACAAGTCTGCTTCTCTTGGTTCGTAGAGGCCATGTCCATTTAATATATATGTATATAAAGAAATCAGCAAATAAGTTAATTGTTGGAACAATTTGATTTTACAAAAAATGTTGACTAGTTTATTATTATTTGGTCAGCGTATATAAAAGGAAGGGCTTTTGTTTTGACTGGTTTAGCTTTGATGAAGTCGGTGTTACAGAAGTAAACTCTGGAGCGTTAAACACGTTGTTTTACGATTTGCAATTGGATATCAAAGACATTGAAATTTAAAATTTCTTGATTTGGGCTTATTTATTTACATTTTAATCTGCTTACTGGGAAAGTCTGTCTGGGAACTGAAATGTCCATTTTCAGTGGTGGCACAGAGTGAAAAATTCCAAAATAAGGATAGAAATAACATTTTGACAATTCAACAGGAAAACAGTTAAGAAACATTTACAAAGTATGTCAAAGCAAACAGTCAACAAACATTATTTGCAAAGCATATCAGATTAAGGAAATATAGCTACCAATCATACTGCTTTACATGTTGAAAAAGAAATACATTTACTTGACTAGGTTTAACCATATACCATCCAGTGAACTCTTACCTATCATCATGCTCGGTTCATTTACAACCACATTTGGGGTGCCAGGCAGAGGTCTGATACAAGAGTGATTAATGCGGTGAAGTGTACACACTAACCAGTGATGTGTTACCTATATACAAAAATTAAGACTGCTGGAACTTGAAGAATCCTCTTTACTCTGATAGCAGCAGTACTGCATTTAGTGTATATAAGTAGCAGCATGTGAGGTGGTCTGTACTTTACTTGTGTAACAGAGAATGGCACTATCTGAATTAGAATTTGCAGTTTAAGCTCTGTTTTGAGTGTTGATCACTTAAGTGTCAAACCTGTGTCATGGGTCCCAAACAGTGAAACAGTTTCTTCACAGTGTGAAACAGTTTTCCACAGAGTGAATGTTTCTTGATCTTCTAATGACTCACCTCATCATACGGCTTCCATTCTCCCATCTCTTCCCAGAACAAAAGCCATGTGGTAGGAAAGTAAGGGTTAATTTCATCATCCGTGGTGTTAGAGAGGCGCCGAACCTTGTCATATTGAAATAGATTGTCAGTCAGCCACAGGGTCTGAAGGTTCAGTGAAGTCACCCTGTCACTACAAAATAAGAGATGAACAATAAACAGTCACAAAAATGAAAGACCAATTCACATAAAAAGGAAAGACTAACATAAGCCCACTGGTTAGGGGCACATCATCACTGCACACTGAGGCTTAAATAAGCGACTTCTTCATTATCCCTGCAAGTGGCACTAACTGATGGGATTATCTGTGATACTGTCTGCTGTACTAAACATCTGCAGTAATGTCTGATGTGACTGTAGGTGGTGCCATCTTTATACTTAGTACTTTAGGTACCATCTGTGTTCCTACCTCTGGTACAATCTGACAAGATTACCAGTAGCACTATTTGTAGTACTGTTGTAATGAATATCTGAGGGACTATCCATGGCACTACCTGAGGTACGCTCTGCCACAAGTAGTACTACTGGTAATCATGTCAATGTCATAGTGAATATCTGCAGTACTATCTATGATGCTACCTGTTGTATAATCTGACATGATTATCAGTAGTACTGTTTGTGGTAACGTTATAGTGAATATCTGTAGTACATTCTGTAATCCTACCTGTGGTACAATCTGACATGATTACCAGTAGCACTATTTATAGTACTATTCTACTGAATATCTGCAGGACTATCTGTGGCACTACCTGTGGTACAATCTGACATGATTACCAGTAGTAGTATTTGTAGTACTGTTGGACTAAATATCTGCAGGACTATCTGTGGCACTACCTGATGTACAATCTACCACAAGTACTACCACTGGTAATCATGTCAATGTTATAGTGAATATCTGCAGTAATATCTGTGAAACTACCTGTGGTATAATCTGACATAATTATCAGTAGTACTGTTGTACTGAATATCTGAGAGACTATCTGTGACACTACCTGTGGTACAATCTACCACAAGTAGTACTACTGGTAATCATGTCAATAGTATAGCGAATATCTGCAGTACTATCTGTGACACTACCTGTGTTACAATCTGAAATGATTATCAGTAGTACTATTTGTGGTACGGTTTTACTGGATATCTGCAGAATTATCTGTGGCACTACCTGTGATATAATCTGACATGATTATCAGTAGTACTATTTGTGGTAATGTTATAGTGAATATCTGTAGTACATTCTGTAATACTACCTGTGGGTATAATCTGACATGATTACCAGTAGTACTATTGTATTGAATATCTGTGGGACTATCTGTGGCACTACCTGTGGTAAAATCTGACATGATTACCAGCAGTACTATTTGTAGTACTGCGGTACTGAAAATCTGCTGGATTATCTGTGGCACTACCTGTGGTACAATCTACCACAAGTAGTACTACTGGTAATCATGCCAATGTTATAGCGAATATCTGCCGTACTATCTGAGGCACTACCTGCAGTATAATCTGACATGATTGCTAGTAGTATTATTTGTAGTACTGTTGTACTGAATATCTGCAGTACTATCTGTGGCACTACCTGTGGTATAATCTGACAGGATTACCAGTAGTACTATTTGTAGTACTGTTGTACTGAATATCCACAGTACTCTCTGTGGCACTACCTGTGGTATAATCTGACATGATTACCAGTTGTACTATTTGTGGTAATGTTATAGTGAATATCTGTAGTACATTCAGTAATACTACCTGTGGTATAATCTGACATGATTATCAGTTGTACTGTTTGTACTACAGATATTCACTATATCATTACCACAATCTGTAATACTACATGTGGTATAATCTGACATGATTACCAGAAGTACTATTTGTAGTGTTGTTGTACTGAATATCTGCAGAATTATCTGTGGCACTACCTGTGATATAACCTGACAAGATTATCAGTAGTATTGTTTGTGGTAATGTTACAGTGAATATCTGTAGTACATTCTGTAATACTACCTGTGGTATAATCTGACATGATTACCAGTGGTATTATTTGTAGTACTGTTGTATTGAATATCTGCAGGACTATTTGTGGCACTACCTGTGGTACAATCTAACATGATTATCAGTAGTACTATTTGGGGTAATGTTATAGTGAATATATGCAGTACTATCTGTGATACTTCCTGTGGTATAATCTGACATGATTATCAGTAGTACTGTTTGTGGTAATGATATAGTGAATATCTGTAGTACATTCCGTAATACTACCTGTGGTATAATCTGACATGATTCCCAGAAGTACTATTTGTAGTACTGTTGTACTGAGTATCTGCGGCACTACCTGTGGTACAATCTACAACAAGTAGTACTACTGGTAATCATGTCAATGTTATACTGAATATCTGCAGTACTATCTGTGATACTATCCATGTTACAATCTGACATGATTATCAGTAGTACTATTTCTAGTACTGTTGTACTGAATATTTGCGGGACTATCTGTGGCACTGCCTGTGGTACAACCTACCACAAGTAGTACTACTGGTAATCTTGTCAATGTTATAGTGAATATCTGCAGTACTATCTGTGATACTACCTGTGTTACAATCCAACATGATTATCAATAGTACTATTTGTGGTACTGTTGTACTGAATATCTGCAGAATTATCTGTGGCACTACCTGTGATATAACCTGACATGATTATCAGTAGCACTTTTTGTGGTAATGTTACAGTGAATATCTGTAGTACATTCTGTAATACTATCTGTGGTATAATCTGACAAGATTACCAGTAGTACTATTTATTTATAGTACTGTTGTACTGAATATATGCGGGACTATCTGTGGCACTACCTGTGGTACAATCTGACATGATTACCAGTAGTACTATTTGTGGTAATGTTACAATAAATATCTGTAGTACATTCTGTATTACTACCTGTGGTACAATCTGACATGATTACCAGTAGTATTATGTGTAGTACTGTTTTACTGAATACCTGTAGTACTACTGGTAATCATGTCAATGTTATAGTGAATATCTGCAGTACATTATGTAATACTACCTGTGGTACAATCTGTCATGATTAGCAGTAGTATTATTTGTAGTACTGTTGTACTGAATATCTGCAGGACTACCTGTGGTACAATCTACCACAAGTAGTACTACTGGTAATCATGTCAATGTTACAATGAATATCTGTGGGACTATCTGTGATACTACCTGTGGTACAATCTGACATGATTATCAGTAGTACTATTTGTGGTAATGTTATAGTGAATATCTGTAGTACATTCTGTAATACTACCTGTGGTATAATCTGACATGATTACCAGTAGTACTATTTGTAGTATTGTTGTACGGTTCCCTATTAGAACCGCGAAGGTCCACTTACGCAAATATGGAAACTTCGAAATGTATTCAGTGAACTGCGAAAACACCGATAGTCCTGAAGCGCAAAATACGAAATGTTGAATAGTCATAGTTGGCCCTTCTTTGGTATAGCTCCTTAAGGTAAGTGTGCGATTGTTACGGATCTTAGGGTTAGGGTGCGGGTTAAGGTAAGTGCATACATGGTAGCATATGCAAGCTTTTCTTTAGGGTTAGAAGTACGGTTTTGTTTAGTGTATATATGTAAGTGTGCGATTGTTACGGATCTTAGGGTTAGGGTGCGGGTTAAGGTAAGTGCATACATGGTAGCATATGCAAGCTTTTCTTTAGGGTTAGAAGTACGGTTTTGTTTAGTGTATATATGTATGTAGTTTATTTATTTTGTTTGGGTAGGTAGTATGTAGTGGGCGGTGGGGATGGCAAACTATGACAATTCAAGATTTTGAATTTTGCTGTTTAGGATGTTCAGTGTTTTCATGGTTCGCTCAATATGTGTCACTGTGTTCGTATTCGCTGAAAAGGACTTCTGTGCTTATAATATAGACTCCTGATGTACTGAATATCTGCAGGACTATCTGTGGCACTACCTGTGGTACAATCTACCACAAGTAGTACTACTGGTAATCATGTCAATGTTATAGTGAATATCTGCAGTACTATTTGTGATACTACCTGTGATATAATCTGACATGATTATCAGTAGCACTATCTGTGGTACTTGTCATAGGGGCATACTAGGCTATCTGCCCTAGGGCATTTACAAGCCTAGCCAGATTGTGTTTGGCTTTCACCACCCCTTGGAATGAGTTTACTGTGCCCTTTTTAAGGTTAGTTTACTGTGCCTCTGTATAGCAGTGACACAGAAGTGACCCCCGGGGTGAACCTACGATCTCCCATCCACTTGTCAAGATTCCTCTTGAAGAGAGTCAGTGAGGGGCTCTGCCTAACATGGACTGGGATTTTATTCCAGAGTGAAGGGAGCCTCTGGGTTATGAATCTGTCCCTCCAGCATGTCCTATTTATTTCTGTGCTGAGGTTCAATTCTCTCGATCGCGTAGCTCTAAGGGATTTGGATTTTCTGAGGTGGAGCATGTCCATTAATTCCGGGTTGGACATGGCTTTGTACGTCAGGCATAGATCGCCTATGAGTAGGCGGTATGCAACTGAGTAGAGCTGGAGTTTCTTTAGCCGAGCAGCATATGACATTTGTTTGAGTCCCTTGATCCTCTTTGTGAGGTACTTTTGGGGTCTTTCGAGTTGCTGCAGGTGTCGGGTAAGGTACATCCCAAATGGGGCATTGTACTCAATTATGGGCCTGATGAGGGAAGAGTACAGGGGGCACAATGACCTCCCTTGATCTAGATGTGAATCCTTTCATGAGAAGATGGGCTATATAGAAGGTCTTTCTAACTACTTTGGCAATGTGATTGTCAAAGGAGAGATTACTGTCAACTTGGGTCCCTAGGTCCCTAATTACTTCTTCCGTACTTAATGGATTACCATCTATGTGGTAATTTGTGGGCACTTTATTTTTCCCAAAGGGTATGACTATACATTTTTTGGCGTTTAGTTTAAGGCCATGGCTCTGGCAGCAGTTACCCGTTTCTATGAGTCCCTTTTGGAGGATGCTTGTGTCAGCTGGAGAGTCAATTATGGCGCCCAGTTTGCAGTCATCTGCAAACTTGGTCAGCCACAGTCCTCCCAGGTTAGCCTGTACCTCAGAAAAATATATACCGAATAAGAGAGGTCCCAGGACTGAGCCCTGTGGGACGCCACTTGTGACTGGTTTAGAGTCTGACATGGCTCCAGCAATTTTGACCATGTGGGTTCTGTCCTTGAGCCAGTTTGCAACCCATCTTATGACATAGGGGTTTATATTTAAGCTGGAGAGCTTGTCTATGATGCCCGAGTGGGTTATTGTGTCAAAGGCTTTTGCGCGGTCCAGTTAGGCTGTGTGAACTACCTTACCCTCATCAATGGCCTTGGTGACTGTTTCAAAGAAGTCGACCAAGTTCAAGAAGCAGGATCTGCCCTTAAAGCCGAATTGGGTAGGATCCAGTGTCTGTAGGTCCCCAATGTCTTTGTTAATGACAGAGTTCCATAATGATCCTCTCCATAGCTTTGCAGACCAGGCTAGTCAGGCTTATGGGGCGGTAGTTTCCAGGGTCCGTAGAAGCACCTCCTTTGTGGAGTGGGACCACTGTTGCTGTACACCATTCTTTGGCTACATATCCTGTAGTAAGGCTGAGACTGAACAGCAGCCTTATGTGTGGGTTCAGCTCTTCTTGGAGTTCATGTAGCACGCAGCCCAGAACACCGTCTGGTCCCATTGATGCTGTGTTTTTTGCTTTGGAGAGGGCGGCTCTCACCTGGGCATCTGAGATGTCAGGGAGGCAACATTCTGTTGGGATAGATATTTGTCCTTTTGGAGGGGAGGGGGGGGAGAAGTTTGCACTGAACCTGTCTGCCAGGATGCTGGCAATGTCTGTGGGTTCAGTGTATTTTCTGTCATTATGGACAAACTCTGAGCATATCTGGGAGTTGCCACCCAGGTTTCTAACATAACTAAAGAAGGCCTTATGAGTATCTTTAGTGTCTTGTGCAATTTTACTCTCAAATCTGGCCTTGGATGATTTTATAAGGGAACATAGTTTTTTGCTAGTACTGATCAGAGATGCCTTCCCTTTTAGGGATTTTGCTCTATCATGTAGTAGCTTCCTCCTTCTGTTGTATAGCTTATTTATGGCTGGGGTCCAACAGACAGGAAGCCTGCCTTTGGGGAGATAGGTCTTGGTTTTATTTGGGATTGCATGATCCATGCATTCCTGGAGGTGTCCATAGAATGCGTTTATAAAGGATTCGGCAGATTGGGCTGTAGTTTCCACTGGCCTGGGGGCCTTGAAGGATTCCACTTCAGATTTAAGAAGTGTGAAGTCAGCTTTTGAGAAGTTCTTCACTGTGGTCTTCTGTGCTGGGGGTGGGGGCGGGATGTGAATTTCCAGTGAGATTAATTTATGGTCTGATCTTACCAAAGAGGGGTATACTTCTGGTATGGAACATTGTGTCCCCATGTTTGTGATGATCAGGTCTAGTATGTTTTCCCCTCTTGTGAGAGTGGTGACTAGTTGTTCCACAGCATTTGAGTTTATGAATTCTAGGAACCTTTGGGCTAGGGTGTTGGGGTTTGAGTAATGCTCCCAGTCTATGTTTGGATAGTTGAAGTCCCCCAATATGATGGTGTTTGGAGAGACCTTCATATTCTCCAGTGTCTTCAGGAAAGCAGAGTGGGATTCCTGAGTTTGAGAGGGTGGTCTGTAGCATACTACAAACTGGAAGGCAGTTTTGTCTGCTGTTAGTTGCACATGGATGTTCTCCGATGCTTCGTGCAATGCCACTAACCTGGAGGTGTGAGTATCCTTGATGAATATGGATACTCCCCCTCCTTTTGTGGTTCGGTCCAAGTTTTAGGGCCGAAAAGCATGATATGAGGTATAACCTGGTAGTGCTGGGGTGCTCTCGGGAGCCTTAAACCAGGTTTCCGTCACTGCACAGACATCGATGTTCTCCATACTGAGGAGGGCTTCGAGAGCGTGCATCTTGAGGTTTAGACTTCTGGCGTTGAGCAGCATTAACCTTAGTTTCTTTCTACTTGTGTTGTCTAAGGAGGTGGGTTTAGCTTTTGAGCCTTGCCTAAAAAAGGCACTATGGGGGTGGCAAGAGCCTTTGCCAATATCCGAAAGCCCAGGGGTGACAGATGCAAGCAGTCTCTTGCGAAGCAGCGTGGCTTGTCGAGCATGTCACCCCAAGCAGACAGACACTGGATCCCCTTTGAATGACACCAATACGCAAGACAATTGTTGAAATTGATCATTTTGTCTTTATACTGTGGCATCATTCTTGGTGAGGGTAAGATGCTGCTCAAGGTCAGGGTCATACCAGCCTGGGCTACATAATCAGAGAGCTCCTCTATGTCTCTTTTCATGCAGTCCAGGGAGGTACGTCTCAGGTCATTCACACCAGCATGGACAATGACGGAGTCATATTTGTACCTGCTTTGGAGTAACCTGAGTGCTTGTGTTATGTGGCAGATTCTATCACCCGAAAGGCAGCTCACTGTGACCTTTTCCTTGTTCAGCCTGGTGAGCGGGACATCAGTGTGTCTTGTACTGAATATCTGCAGTACTATCTGTGGCACTACCTGTGGTATAATCTGACATGATGATCAGTAGCACTATCTGTGGTACTGTTGTACTCAATATCTGCAGTACTATCTGTGGCACTACCTGTGGTATAATCTGACACAATTATCAGTAGTACTATCTATGGTACTGTTGTACTGAATATATGCAGTACTATCTGTGGCACCTCCTGTGGTACAATCTGACATGATTATCAGTAGCACTATCTGTGGTACTGTTGTACTGAATATCTGCAGTACTCTCTGTGGCACTACCTGTGGTATAGTCTGTAATAACTGAAAGGACTAATGTTACTCCTTTTTCATTCCTGGACTGATATAACCACCTAATACTATCTGATAAAGAGTTGCTTGGGTCTTCTCTTCAAATGCCATGAACCACTGTGCAGTCTAAGTGCATATTACTGACCACCAGGGCACACTTATGAGCAGCAGCTGTATGGGTCCCTGTCACTTTTCCATTACACCTACTTAAGAGCTATGAACAGGACAGACTGGTTCACAAGAGGCCATAAGTGCAGACAGCAAGGCAGATGCCAAGGGATGCACTAAGGCAGACAACAAGGCAGAACAGGGCTGACGCACAACAGGGCAGCAGCAGAGACAGCAATGCAGCCTGAAGTTCCTAGCACTGACACCAAGGCAATCCACAGTTCTTTGTAATATTTGCCAAGAAGGACAACAATTCAAAGTGCTGACACTGTATGAGATCAGGTATGCAGGAGCAGATGCACACAGACAATCAACGCCTGGCCATCTGTTGCCTGCTGCCTAATGCCCGATGGTGCTTCTACATTTACTGCAGAAGCACAAGACAGAATGATAGACAGCAGATATAGTAACTAGAACACTACCACTCCCAGCATAAGTCACTGCAAAGCAAATGCTGCAGAGAAGTGTAGTTACACACATATATGACAAATGATTATAAAACTTTTCAAACTGATTTTGTGCAATTTTTTACCTTATTCCTTGCAGCATTTTTACCCTTCACTCATCTCACTGTGTGCCTTATCTCTGCACTACTGTTGTTGGCCGTATCTTTGGGGTACTGTTGTTGCCCATATTTACCAGATTTCACACCATACCTAGAAGGCAGATTTACTACCCTACATGTGAATGGTTGGTAAAACTGTGGGTACAGAACAGGTAACACTGAAAGGTCTGTATCCTCTACTTTCTTGCACGCATTTGTTACCCTGGTAAGCCATGGGACACAGGGTGTCTCTCTTCAGGGGCACCCCAGGAGCACTATTTGGTTAAAATGTATTTTATTTATTTAACATTTTTTAGCAGAAACAGAATCAAAGGCAGGGCTACAGGGTGAATCTTGAAGCCTTTCTTTTCTCCAGTACTATTACAAACGCACACACACATGCACTGACATACATGTGCATGCAGACACACAAACTCCTCTCTCTCAGAGCATCATTTTCAACCCTTCTGTGGACCATGCAAGAATACACAGTATAAACTAATCTTCCGTACACTATCACATGCTACTGCAAATGTCCTGGGTCTATCTCTTCCTAGGTGTGACTAAGGTGAGATGTACTTCCCCAGTGCCCTGTTTAATAGCAGGATATCCGCCATTGTATACTTACCTATTTCCATTCTTGAACCTGGGCAAGAACCTTCACAAAACATAGTTCATTATGTTAGAGGGCTTTCACACTACACAAGGACATCTAAGTAACTCCCTACTTATCTAGGTGATGGCCTCAAAGACAATTTTGGTAGAAATATAGTTACCATCAAAGTAACTGACATCAGGATATCACCACACACTCTTACACAAAGTGTACAGATCAAAAAAGCTGCAGGATTTTTTTTTTCATAAAGTGCAAAACCTTGAGGTTCGTTTTTCATGTGCATGTGTGTTTTAGAGGAGTGAAACTGATGAAAGAAGTATTGTTGGTGGAGTACAAATACCTTACGATATTGTGCTAGGGAAGGGAGGTGACATTTACCCAGTCCCAGCCTTTATCACTAGGAGTCTGTGTGTGCGACAAAGCTGACCCACTGGTGAAGAGGCATGGAACTGGTACGAAGTGCTGAATACCTGGGTTTGAGGCCAAGCACATGCCACTGGATGCCTGGACCAGGAAGGCAGGACATACTGTGCATAAAAAAAAAACAACTCTCCTTCTGTTCAGGAAGCACTAGGCAATCTGGCAAATGTTTGACCTCTAATGAAGAACAAATGCCACACTATGTACAAAATGGGAACGGAGTTAAAGCGGGTAGCCCAAGGGCATGTGCCCTTCACAAACACTGCAGCTTGCCCAAGCATTGCAGCATGCACACGCAGACATCACACTACACTTACAGAGGGGTCCTGATGGAGAGATAAAAAGTCAGCAAGCAAAGGAGCGTAGTAGTGCTGAAATTTAATTCATCCTCAAGTCTTGGTGAGTACTTTCACAAGGTGGACCCTGTTTTTCACAAAATCTCACCAAGGGGACATTGATATATAGACTGTATTTATATAGCATATATCATAAACAGAAGTAAATCAAAAATAAAAAAAGATAGCTGAGTGCACAAGACCCAGGATAAAAAAGTGCCCAATCCTGGTAGCTGTACTGGTGCCAGGACTGGAAAAAATGACAGTGTAGAATCCTCAAAATACAAAAACATTCATACAATGGGGCCAGGCCAGGCTCAGGGGGAGGATGGTCCCCCTGTTGTAGAAGGAAGTAGCAGTCCACAAAAGTGACAAAAATTGAGTGGCCAAAGAAGAGCCATAAAGACGATAGAGTGGACTATTGAGGATAAGAAAGAAATTATGTATTGTTATTATTATGTAAAAAGTCCAGAATTTCCAGACACAAGATATACAAAACGATTAAGAGAGAAATTAGAGGAAAGAAAAATACTTCCGCAGGAAAAACTGTCATAAGCTTCAAATAAAAATATGTGTTCATTAATACAACAGACTACTGAAAAACAGTACATAGATCAAGAAACTTTGATCTCTTTGTATAAAGAAGCATCTGAGGAAGTGAGAAAATATAAACAACAAAACCTAGAGATATTTGAAAAATATAAAAAAGAAATATGAGCATGGGAAATAGAGTTTTGATATGGTGAATATTTATGCAAATGAGAAAGCCAACTTAACTAATACAGAGAATGTAGACTCAAAGATATTCGAAGAGAAATACAGGCAAAGTCATCCAGATATTGAAAATTTCACAATAAAAAGATTAATAACACAAAAACATAATGCAGAAAAGACGATTAGTAAAGCAGAAGTTAAAGAAATAGAAGTTGAAGTTATGGAGTGCCTGCAAAGTGAAGGGTTTAATGTAGAAGGTCTAACACAGTTTACATCACAGCATGATGGAGTGAGTCCTCAAAATAAAAAAAGCAAGATCAGGAGACGTGAAGAAGCAATATGGACAGGGGAAAGGAAAAGCAAATTAATATGGTGTAATATCTATGCAAAGGAGAAAGCAAAACTAATCAATACAAAAAGAGCAGCACCAAAGATATTTGAAGGAAAATATAGGGAAAGGAATCCGGACATGGAAAACTTTACAATACAAAAAATAAGAAGACAAAGAGGAAAAACAGAAAAAGAGATCAATAATGGAGAAGTCAAAGAAATAAAAATTGAGGTAATGGAACAACTGCAAAGAGAAGGATTCAGTGTAGTAAATCAAATGCAGAAAGCACAACAGGATAGAGCAATGGATATCCAAATTAAGGGGAAACCAGTAGAACAGGAAGCAATTGGTCAGGTGCCATATCAAGATATGCTGGAGCCTTCCACAGGAAACCAGTATAAACATTCACTTAAAGCTAAACAGCAAGGAAATGAATAGGAAACTGTACAAACTCTGATGCAGTCAGTGTTGAGGAGTGATAGGCCAGTGAGTTCCCATATGACAGAGCAACAGATGACACAGGATGAAAATGATGAGAATGTGCCACAAGAAGATGCTATCGAACTTTCTATAGAATGCCCGCAGGAAATGGAAACCAAGGGATGTACCCTCAGTACGGAAGAAAAGGAGTTAAGAGTTGCTTGATTTAATAGACAGACAGATACATCAAAATCAATGAGAGAAATAGACCACAGAAGGTTGATAAAACCCCAAAAGTTAGAAGTTTGATAAAACAAATGAACACAGTAATTAGGACTGTCCATAGAGATACATGCGACAGGACAGAACTCAACAGGATATATTACTGTGCTGCTAAATTAATAACTGATAAAGTTCTACCACAGGAACACAGGGTAGTGAGGGAAAAGAGGGGGCGGAAGCGAATACCATCATGGAAATATCGAACAGAGAAAATTATAAAGCAATTAAGACAGGAAGTATCACTGTTATAAGAATATAGAACAGGGAACAGATCAACAAAAATAGTAAGAAAGATAGATGTGATAAAAGCAATGTGCAGTATCAGAACAAACCAGGATCTATTATGCACTATTGGAGATAACTAAAAATTTCAAAACAGGCGGAAAGACGTAGACGATATGAAGATAAATAGAAGGGAAAAGCACAAAATAAGCAATTTATTGATGACCCCAAAAAAAGTTTTATAGAGAATTTGGAAATAAGGTAAAAGGAATTGAAAGACTGCCAAAAAAAGAGGAAGTAGATAAATTTTGGAGAAGTATCTATGAAGATCCTGTGGAACATAACAAAAATGCTAAATGGATAGAAAAAGTAAAAGAAAGAATAAGAAGTTTAAAGGCACAGGATATGAAATGGGATGAAGTAACAGCCAGAGAGAATGAAACAAAGTTGAGAAAAGCCTCTAACTGGAAATCCCCAGGCCCAGATGCAGTACCTAACTTTTGGCTTAAAGTATTAATTTCTTTGCACGAGGATTTAGCCATGACTAAGAACTATTTATATGCGCACCCTGAACAGACACCAACCTGGCTAACAACAGGCAAAACAATGTTCTTACTTAAGAGTGAACCTGCAAGCTACTCTAAAAAATTATAAACCAATAACTTGTCTTCCAACGACTTGCAAACTATACATGGGAATTGACGCAGACAGAGTTTATAGTAAATTAGAAGAAAAAGTACAGTTTTATACCTACCATAAATGTAAATGGTCGAGTGCTCACCCTGCTGCAGTAATCACACTTGGGTTATCCTGCCGTCAGGCGGTCCCACAGTCGGCCAGAGTTCCAAAGTCTTGGTCCGGCGTCGGTTGCTGCCGTTTCTTCCCTGACGTCAGTGCGCCAGGGGTATACAAGAGGAATCCAACACCATTTTCTTCAGTTTTTCTTGCCGCAGATGTCAGGTGCCCCCAATAGGTAGGCAATACATATTGCTTATAAAAATATACATGTAAAAATAAAACCATACCTTCAGTCACAAGCAAATACACCACAGAGGTTGTATAGGATAGAAAGGTATAGATAAGTCCAGCTAGTTCAGAGGGGATGGAGGGAGGGTAACCTGGACTGCAGCAGGGTGAACACTCGAACATTTACATTTATGGTAGGTAAAAAACTGTACTATGTTCATCGTGTTTCCCTGCTGCAGTCATCACACTTGGGTTGAATCCCAAAGCTAAGGATGGGTGGTGGCGTTAGAAGAAGCTAGTTGGCCCTGCAAAACTGCAGTGGCAAAGCCAGCTCTAGTCTTAGAATATAGAAGTGATAGTGTTTGGTGAAGGTGTGCACTGAACTCCAAGTTGCAGCTTCCAGAATATCCTTGGTTGGCACCCTCCTGAAAAAGGCTGCTGATGTAGCTGTAGCCCTGGTGGAGTGGAACCTAATGCTTGCAGGTACCGGTTTCCCATGATGCGTGTAGTAGAAACGTATGCAACGTCCTATCCATTTTGAAATGTTCTGTTTTGAGATAGCTTTTCCTTGAGATCCTGCAGCATAGGCTACTTTTCCTTGTGATCCTGCAGCATAGGCTACAAAGAGCTGGTCAGATTTTCTGAAAGCCTTAGTTTTATCCAAGTACTAGCGTAATTGCCTGTGAATGTCCAAAGAGTGCACGAGTCTTTCTCTTTTGTTTTGGGGATTTGGAAAAAAAGGTGGGCAAATGAATGGTTTGATTTAGGGCCACACTGGATACCACCTTTGGCATAAAGGAAGGGTTAGTTCATAGAGAGACTCTGTCTTGATGAAAAATGAGGAAAGGCTCCACTGTCATTAGTGCCTGTAGCTCTGAGGCTCTTCTAGCTGAAGTTATTGCTAGCAGCAGGGCAGTTTTCCATGAAAGAAACTTTAAATCAGCTGAGGAAGCTGATTCAAAGGGCAGCAGTGTAAGCTTTTCCAGAACAAAGTTGAAATCCCAAGTAGGTGTAGGTGCTCTCCTGGGCGGTCTTTATGTTCTTAGTCCCTCTGAGGTACTGTCTTAGGAGTGGATGTGAAAATAAAGGAGGATCCATGTTGTAATGAGCTGAAATTGCTGAGGCGTGGATCTTAATAGATGCAAAGGAAAGTCCTTTGTGCAACATCTCAGTTAAATATTGTAGAATCTGTGGAATGCTTGGATCAAGGGGATTTTGGCCTTTAGCCTGGTTCCAGGCGCAAAATCTTTTCCATTTGTCTGAATAGGTTGTCCTGGTGCTGGGCCTCCTGGCCTCCAGAATGACATCCATAACAGCTTTGGATAGAGGTGTTGGCTGGTTGTTTAGGTAATTTGCCACGCAGCCAGGTTTAAAGTCTTTAGCTGGCTGTGTAGAATCTGATTGTCTCGCTGGGTGAGCAGGTGAGAATTTGTGGTAAAATCCATGGTGGGCCGTGAGCCATGTTCCTTAGAATTGGATACCAGTGCTGGCGTGGCCAGTCTGGTGCAATGAGTATCATTTGTGGCCTCTCTAATCTGACTTTCAGCAGCACCTTTGCTAGAAGAGGCAGTGGAGGAAAGGCATACACTGTTAATGTTTTCCAACTGAATGAGAGGGCGTCCACTTTCCAAGCTTGTGTGTGGAATGCCCTTGTGCAAAATTTTTGAAGTTGGTAGTTTTGGGGGTTGGCAAACAGATCTATGTCTGGACGTCCCCATTTTTGAGTTATCATTGCAAATACTTGTGGATCTAGTTTCCACTCGTGGGGATCCATGATGTTTCTGCTTAGGTCGTCTGCCAATGTGTTTTTCTTTCCTGGTAGGAACTGTGCTTGTAGTTGAACTTGGTAAGACAGTGCTGTGTTCCACAAGGTCATTGCTTGCCTGCACAGAGGGTAGGAATGTGTGCCACCTTGCTTGTTGATGTACCACATTACTGTGGTATTGTCCGTCTTTATTATTAGTTGTCCTGGGTGTAAGAGGTCCTTGAAAGCTGTTAGGGCATTCTGTACTGCTAGCATTTCTTTTTGATTGATATGCAGATGCCTTTGATCAGTAGTCCATTTGTCCTGAATGCACTGTCCTGCCATGTGTGCTCCCCAGGCATAGTCTGATGCATCTCTTGTTATAGTTTGCCTGGCTGTGGATAAGGTGAAAGGCTGACCCTTGTTGAGGTGACACTCCTGCACCCACCATAGAAACTCCTGTTGAAGGCAGGGAATGAGTGGTATCATTGTTTCCAAGCTGTGGCTGTGCTGAGTCCATACGCTTTTCAGGTACCATTGTAATTTCCTCATATGCAGTTTTGCAAATGGTATTAGTAGTATGCAAGATGCCATGAATCCCAAGGCCTGCAGAATTTTTCTTGCAGGGAGTTGGGTCTTTGTTGCCATTATTTTGAAGTATTGAGTCAGCTGTCGTTGCTTGTCTGGCATGAGATGAGCCATCTGGGCCATTGTATTCAAGCTGGCACCCAGGAATATTATGTTTTGTGAGGGCACTAGTTTTGATTTCTTTTCGTTTACTGTGTACCCTAGGCAACTTAGAAGGTGTTTGACAAATGCCAGATGCTTAAAAAGAATGTCCTTGCTTTCTGCTTGAATAAGGCAGTCGTGCAGGTATGGGTATATTTGAATTCCTCTTTGTCTGCAGTATGCAATTACTGGTGCCAAGCATTTTGTGAAGACCCTGGGTGCAGTAGATAAGCCAAAGGGCAATGCAGAGAATTGATAATGGGCTGAACCTGCAATGAAGCGGAGGTATCTTCTGCAATTTTGTCTGATAGGGACATGCAGGTATGCCTCCTTGAGATCCAACGTTACTAGCCAAGCCTTCTTGCCCAGCATGGGAAGAAGCTGCTGTAGTGTTAGCATCTTGAATTTTGGTACTTGCAGATAGGTGTTCAGAACTGAAAGATCCAGAATGGGTCTCCATGCTTTGTCCTTTCTGGGGACTAGAAAGAGTCTTGAGTAAAATCCTTGTCCTTGCTCCTGTGTAGGTACCTGTTGAATGGCTCTCATGTCCATGAGAGCTGTAATTTGTTTTTGTGCCTCTGCCCATTGATTTGGTGGCAGGTTTGGCATTCCTTTTATCCTTGGCAAGGTATGAAAGTGGAATCTGTATCCTTGTGAGACAATGTTTAGGACCCATTTGTCTTTTGTGATGATGTGCCAGTTGTCTGCAAAAAGTGCTAATTTTCCTCCCAAGGGAGCTGCCAAGAGAGATATGCTTGGCAGTTTGAGGGTTAAGTCATTGTGCTTGCCTTCTGCTAGCTTGGGGCCTGTCTTCTCCTCCTTTCTGGGTTGCGGCACCCCATTGGCGAGGTTTGTAAGGGCCTTGTGACTGACCTCTGCCCCTTGGGCGTCTGTATTTGCCCCTCTGTGATCTGTCAGGCTGGAAAGGACCAGTTTTTTGTTGGCCAATTTCTGCTGAAACGAGGGGGGTTGTACCTGTAAAAAATCCTTGACCGTCTGCATAGACTTTGCTTTATCCTTCATTTTCTTTAGAACTTCTTCTGCTTTGACACCAAATAAGACATCCTGCTGCAAAGGTGCATCCAATAATTTTGCTTTAACATGATCAGGTAGGGTTTGTTCTTTTAACCAAGCATGTCTATGTATGACAGACCCAGTAACAGCTGCTCTACAGGAAGCTTACAATGAATCAAATCCACATTGTAAAGTATGTTTTCCCACCTGTTAAGCTGCATGCAACAGATCCTGCATTTCCTTGAAGTCAGACTGTTCAGAATGTGTGCTCAGTTTCTGTTTTAATTGAGATATTAGGAATTGCTGATATTTCAGCATGTGAAACTGACAATTTAATGCTCTCATAGCCAGAGTAGCTGAGGTGTATATCTTCTTTCCCCATCTATCCAGGGCTCTGGAATCCCTTTCAGAGGGTCCAGGATTTTTAGCCATAGAAGCTTTAGCCTCTTTGGGACCCTGGGAAATTGTTTCTGGGTCAGCCACATGGCTTATATAAAGGAATTTGTGTAAGTCAGGTACTCTGTAGTATCTGTCTGGTTTGGCTGGAGCAGGAGGTAGGGAGTCTGGATTTAGACTAGACTCTAAGTAAACCTCATCCACAATGTCTAAAACTGGAGGGATAGCAAGTGGTCTGTGCTGGGGTAGTAAAAGGAACTCTCGGAGCCTTTTCTTAGAATCAGAGAAGTCCTGGCCTTTCCAGTGGAAATGTTCCCTCATGGTATGTAAAGTTTCCCCAAAGGAGTAGTCTTCAGGGGGAGATGCTGAGGGAATAGAGTCTTCAGCATCAGAGTCCTTATCCTGTTCCTCAGAAGAATCTGAGGAAACAGAAACCTGGTTAGAGGAAGCATAATCCTCCTCTTGTCTTGGCCTTTTATCTGGAGGGGGATGGGAACCCCTGATTAGGGTAATCAAATCGTCAGCCAACTTAAGCATCTGTTTCTTAGGCATGGGGCCTTGAACTGGAGACTGATGTACAGTCTTTTCTGGTTTTAATGGGGTTTTAAGCTTAGCATAAGATTTTATGGGGAGTGTAGATGGTCTGAAGACACCTTCTGCAACCGAAGGTGTTTCTACTGCACCGGGATCTCCTTCTGTTCCGGTGTTGGAAGGGTCTAATGAAGATGGCTGCGACGGCCTAGTACACTCCGCTTGAGAATCCAAAGCTGTCTGGGGTTCCAAATCCGCGGTCGTTAGGGGCTGCGTAGGCACCTCACTGAAAACCGGAAAACCGGCGACAGGCTCAGCAGAGGCCTCGGAGTCTGGCTTGGTTCTAGGCTGCCTGTCCTTATCCTTGCGTTTTTATGCATGCCGGCTGCTCCGACGGCATGATATAATTAAATTTCCTACCACAGTAATGTCGTGTGAAATCAAAATGGCATTTGATAGTTTGTTTATTAAACCTAGCACAAAACCGACAACCTGTGACATTGTGGTCTGGGCCTTGGCAAGGAATACAATAAGAATGGAAGCCCTTATAAGGTATTTGCTTCCCACAAGAAATGCAATTGTTAACTTTTTCTGACATCGGACTGAGGCAAGAAAAGGTTCCCCAATGGGGTACTTAGCTTTATTGAAGCCTTCGGACTGAAATTCGATTCGAAAATCTCGGGTGTCGGCCAACCGGCACTTACAAACTGCTTCTGCTACAGGCACCGCGCAGCAAGAAAGACTGAAGAAAATGGCGTTGGATGCCTCTTATATAACCCTGGTGCACTGACGTCAGGGAAGAAGCGACAGCAACCGACGCCGGACCAAGACTTTGGAACTCTGCAGCAGGGTAACACGATGAACATCTCAATTATGGCAGTAGAACAAAAGGGCAATAAAAGAAAGTCATATGGAACAAAGGATCATTTGTTGTTAAATAAAGTTATAGTGGAGAATTATAAGAAGGGGAAGAACCTCAGTAAGGCATTGATTGACTACAAAAAAGCATCTGATAGTATCCCACATTCATGGATAAAAGAGTGCTTAAAAATGTATAAGATACACCCGACACTGATTGACTACATTACAGTGACCATGAAGCAGTGACAGACCACTTTGCAATTAAGACACGATAAAGGACAGGTTATTATCCCAGGGATAAAAATTCAAAGAGGGATACTCCAGGGTGACACTGTCACCATTGCTATTCTGCCTTGCCATTAATCCATTAAGCTGTTGCCATGGCTACAATTTGCTCCTAGAAAACAACAAAGTCTAATGACTTCTCGTCTTCTCTTTGTCGATGATTTAACACTGTATAGCTCATCAGATGAGGAACTGAAAGCACAGCTGCAGGTTGTCAACATTTTTTAAGATGATATTGGAATGTCGTTTGGTCTTGATAAATGTGTAAAAAATACCTTTATAAAAGGAAAATTGCAGCACCTGGAAAGCATCAGTTTGGGACAAGAATGATATAAAAGAACTTGGGCAAGAGGGAATGTATAAATACTTATTGATTAAGGATCAGCAATAAAACTTGAATAAATGAGAATAAAACTCAGGAAGGAGTACTTTAGAAGAGATAACTTAATCCTGAAAACAGCACTGACATCTAGGAACAAGATCCAAGCTATAAATCAATTTGCTCTTCCTGTCCTAACTTACAGTTTTGGAGTGACTGACTGGCTCAAAAAGTGTTGGATAGATTGGATATTAAAACAAGGAGGATGCTTCATGCTTACCAAATGATTTATAAAAATCAGTGTATACCAAGATTATATATTCCCCGTTCTGAAGGAAGGGCCTCCATGACATTGATTACATGTATAGATCTGCAATTGTGGGACTCCACACATATCTACTGACCTCACAAGATCCACATGTAGTGAAAGTTTTGAAACATGAGGAGAATAAATCTAAGATGATGTCTCTGCTTAATTTAGCAGAAGCATATCGACGTCAAGCAGAAATGAAAATCAAACCAGAAGTGGATAAAAATCAGGCAGCAACTGAATGTGCTAAAAAGCAAAAGAAAGAAAACAAGGTGAAGGACCAGCTGAGAAGGCAAGAAATGTGGAAAAAATGTAAATATAGTTGCAAGTATAGAAAACTTCTGTAAGAGCCTCATGTTGATCAAGAACGAATCCAGGACTGGTTAAGGAGAGGTGAATTTACATCATGAAATGAAAGGTTAATATTGGCAGCCCAAGACAGTGGGCTACATACACATTGGTTTACAAAAGTCCATTGAACATGTGGGAGAAAGAGACATATGTAGGTTTTGTACAACCGAATTGGAAACAGTCACACACCTTGTTGCTGGTTGCGACGCACCAATGGCAGAGGGACTGTATACTGAAAGGCATAATAATGTGGAGAGACTGTTACACTGGAGATTGTGCAAACATTATGGTATCAAAGTGGCTGATAAACACTGGAAACATGAGCCACAAAGCATCATAGAAAATGATGAAGTTTATATCACATGGGATCACCCAATACCAACAGTTCAAAAGATAGATGCTAGAAAACCGGACACAATGGTCCAAGAAAAGAAGACAAAAGTAGCATTGATCATTGAAATCACCACACCCAGTGACTACAGTGTCTTGCATAGACAGAGAGATACAAAGTCATAAAATACCTTGATCTGCAGGCAGAAACGAGAGCCATGTGGAAGAAAGATACCCAGATAGTTCCAGTAGTAGTAGGAGCAACTGGTCTTATAAAAAATAATTTATAATCGTATTTAGATACGTTACCAATTCATGTAACACCGTACAAATTGCAGAAAGAGTCATTACTGGGCACATTGCGGGTGCTGCAAAGAGCAGTTTTGGTTAACATCAAAGAGTGAAACAACACTAATTTCATGAACTTTAATCATACTTGACTTAGGAATGGGGTCCTTTTGCGCCATGGTATTAGAAACCCTAAAGACTTGGAGAAATTAAAAAAAGGCATCAGTGCATTCTCACAGGGAGAGTAGTGTTAAAGGAATCAGTATCTCCTTGTGTCTGCACCATGAAAGACTGGAAACCTTTACTCTCTGGTTCGTGGAAGCAGGCAGAAGCATACCAGACACACTGACCTACGTCCATGGATCTGATTCTTGTGGCTAACACTACAGAAAAGTTGTCAGAGGAGCAGGCCAATGCCCAGCTCATGGAAGAAAAGAATGTCCGATGGGGCATTTTACTGTAGGAAAGGTACAAATAGGGGAGATGTGGCACAGAGATTAGGAGCGTACACACTGCCACAGCTGGTAAGGCCAGGTAACATATTATTACTACTGTCAATACTATTACTAATGCACAGCAGGTGAATAAGGACTGGAAGAATAATTACGGACAACCATTCTCTCAGTCGCCGTGACAACGGTGTGCTGTACATTTTAAAACCTTAGCAGAATAGTACAGCCTTATGTACTTGTCAATCTTGTACCAAACTTCTGTACTGGATTCCCTCAATTATTGTTATGTTACTGTACCTGTAGGCCTGGGCCATGGTGTACAAGGGCCTGTAGGCCTGGGCCATGGTGTACAAGGGCCTGATGACCAAGTCCATCCATCTAGTTAACAAATCAAAAGTAACTAAACTGGCTTAAAATTAGTTACAGTACAGAAGGAATCTGTAAAATTGGGGAAGGGTTTTAGGCAACAGCACACATCAATATTCTTTGAAATGTTGCCTATCTATAACACAGATAAGATTATGACAATCTGCAGTATAGCATCCTATATATGGATGAACAACTGGATGTAGAAAGTACATTTGAGTAAGTAAACCAGCCACAACTGTAGATGTTTGAATGATCACTGCTACAGTAGCCTTAGCTATATGGGTTATATCCTGCATAGGATATAACAGATGGACAGCTTCTAAAGTTTCAGGGCATTTTCCAAGGTCCAGACCTTGGATAGCTCAAGCAGATCTCTAGGAAATCAACTGCTTGGACCCCAAGCCCTTCACAGCGTTCATGCCATCTGAAAGATGGTGGTTACAGCCTTGAAAGATGACAATACTAAATAAAAAAATCTACATCCACACCTTAGCAACAAAAAAATTCACAAAAAAATAATAATAATGGGAGAAGGTTGAGTGCATCTACTACAGCAGAAATCATTTGAACATCTACTGTTATGGTAAGCTTGCGATGTTCAGCATTTGACCACTGCTGCAGTAGCCTGAACTACAGAGGGGTAGATCACCACAGCTATGGATGACTGGGGGTCCAGGAACCCCTGGAGAATAATCCAAGCAAAGCGTACTCTGGAATTGGAAAAAGAATGTAGTTTGTAGTGCTTCTGTAAAGGTAACTACAAAGGATCAGGTTGCTGCTTCAAGAATACTTCAAGCTCACCCCTTTCAAAAAAGTCACTGATGAACCCAAAGCCTTGTAGAGTATGCACTGATCCTACCTGGAACTGACTTGCTATAAGACTGACCCAGAGACTGTCCATGCTATAGAACAGACTTCCCATACATGTCAAATCGAGCACCTCACTGACCCTCAAGAGAAATCCTGATGAGTGAATGTGAAATAGAAAGTTCACCCGGGGATCACTCCAATGGCTCTACTTGACAGAGGCACTGGAAACTAAGGACGGGTGGCACAATGCCAGGGTAATCCTACGCGCTAGGCTTGTAAAGGCTCCGGGGCCAATAGCCTAGTACCCACCTATGAACCTATAATGGGAATAAGAGAGATAATAACAAAGACACACCTATGAACCTACAATGGGAATAAGAGAGATAATAACAAAGACACACCTACGAACCTACAATGGGAATAAGAGAGATAATAACAAAGACACACCTACGAACCTACAATGGGAATTAGAGAGATAATAACAAAGACACACCTACGAACCTACAATGGGAATAAGAGAGATAATAACAAAGACACACCTACGAACCTACAATGGGAATAAGAGAGATAATAACAAAGACACACCTACGAACCTACAATGGGAATAAGAGAGATAATAACAAAGACACACCTATGAACCTACAATGGGAATAAGAGAGATAACAAAGACACACCTACGAACCTACAATGGGAATAAGAGAGATAATAACAAAGACACACCTACGAACCTACAATGGGAATAAGAGAGATAATAACAAAGACACACCTACGAACCTACAATGGGAATAAGAGAGATAATAACAAAGACACACCTACGAACCTACAATGGGAATAAGAGAGATAATAACAAAGACACACCTACGAACCTACAATGGGAATAAGAGAGATAATAACAAAGACACACCTACGAACCTACAATGGGAATAAGAGAGATAATAACAAAGACACACCTACAGACCTACAATGGGAATAAGAGAGATAATAACAAAGACACACCTACGAACCTACAATGGGAATAAGAGAGATAATAACAAAGACACACCTACGAACCTACAATGGGAATAAGAGAGATAATAACAAAGACACACCTACGAACCTACAATGGGAATAACAGATAATAACAAAGACACACCTACGAACCTACAATGGGAATAAGAGAGAGATAATAACAAAGACACACCTACGAACCTACAATGGGAATAAGAGAGATAATAACAAAGACACACCTACGAACCTACAATGGGAATAAGAGAGATAATAACAAAGACACACCTACGAACCTACAATGGGAATAAGAGAGATAATAACAAAGACACACCTACGAACCTACAATGGGAATAAGAGAGATAATAACAAAGACACACCTACGAACCTACAATGGGAATAAGAGAGATAATAACAAAGACACACCTACGAACCTACAATGGGAATAAGAGAGATAATAACAAAGACACACCTATGAACCTACAATGGGAATAAGAGAGATAATAACAAAGACACACCTACAGACCTACAATGGGAATAAGAGAGATAATAACAAAGACACACCTACGAACCTACAATGGGAATAAGAGAGATAATAACAAAGACACACCTACGAACCTACAATGGGAATAAGAGAGAGATAATAACAAAGACACACTACAAACCTACAATGGGAATAAGAGAGATAATAACAAAGACACACCTATGAACCTACAATGGGAATAAGAGAGATAATAACAAAGACACACCTATGAACCTACAATGGGAATAAGAGAGAGATAATAACAAAGACACACCTACGAACCTACAATGGGAATAAGAGAGATAATAACAAAGACACACCTACGAACCTACAATGGGAATAAGAGAGAGAGAGATAATAACAAAGACACACCTACGAACCTACAATGGGAATAAGAGAGATAATAACAAAGACACACCTACGAACCTACAATGGGAATAAGAGAGATAATAACAAAGACACACCTATGAACCTACAATGGGAATAAGAGAGAGATAATAACAAAGACACAGCTATGAACCTACAATGGGAATAAGAGAGATAATAACAAAGACACACCTACGAACCTACAATGGGAATAAGAGAGATAATAACAAAGACACACCTACGAACCTACAATGGGAATAAGAGAGATAATAACAAAGACACACCTACGAACCTACAATGGGAATAAGAGATAATAACAAAGACACACCTACGAACCTACAATGGGAATAAGAGAGATAATAACAAAGACACACCTACAGACCTACAATGGGAATAAGAGAGATAATAACAAAGACACACCTACGAACCTACAATGGGAATAAGAGAGATAATAACAAAGACACACCTACGAACCTACAATGGGAATAAGAGAGATAATAACAAAGACACACCTCTGAACCTACAATGGGAATAAGAGATAATAACAAAGACACACCTACGAACCTACAATGGGAATAAGAGAGATAATAACAAAGACACACCTACGAACCTACAATGGGAATAAGAGAGATAATAACAAAGACACACCTACGAACCTACAATGGGAATAAGAGAGATAATAACAAAGACACACCTACGAACCTACAATGGGAATAAGAGAGATAATAACAAAGACACACCTACAGACCTACAATGGGAATAAGAGAGATAATAACAAAGACACACCTATGAACCTACAATGGGAATAAGAGAGATAATAACAAAGACACACCTACGAACCTACAATGGGAATAAGAGAGATAATAACAAAGACACACCTACGAACCTACAATGGGAATAAGAGAGAGATAATAACAAAGACGTGTCAAATGATAGCCACGTGGAAATAGTCTGCTTTGACACAGGTTGCCTCTTTTTTCTTATCATAATAAGAAATGAATAAATGATCATAATTTCTGAAAGTTTTTATTTTTATTTTATTTATTTATTTAACATTTATTAACAAGGAGTGTCCAACTTGGAACAAAGCCAATTTTCTGCAGAGGCCAGGAGATAAATGCTCCAGATGCATGTCTTTGTAATGTGGGAGGAAACCCACACGAACGCAGGGAGGATCTACACAGAAGGCACCCCAGCCGAGAATCGAACTGGAGAACCTCTTGCTCTGAGGCGACAACGCTACCCATGCATCACTGCACCATCCAAAAACGGTTTAGTTAGTATCAGAGTTGTCTATGGACCCCTAAAGAATGAAGAATCCTTTCTCCTTCATTTTTAGGTTCTGGAAACAAAGACTGTGAGGTGGGCCGTTATCAAATTCAGACAAATCTCTGGGTAAAGATGAAGGACTCTCAAAGAAGCTCTAACTTTGTAGAAAATGAGAGAAGGTTGAACCCACCATGGGAGCTTGCAACTCAGACCCATTTCTTGCAAAAGTCAGAGCAATCAGCAAAATTGTCTTCCATGTTAAGCACCTGAAATCAGCCTGATGAGCTGGTTTAAATGGAGTAAGAGTTAATTCTTCCCAAACAAAATTAAGATTCCCATAGAACAGCCACTTGTTTTCAAGGTGGATGGGTATGCAGAGCCCCTTTCAAAAACATTTTTGATGCAGGAAGGCACTGAAAGCAGGGGGGGATCCTATGGACAGACATACTGAAATGGCTGACAAATTAAACCTGGTAGTGGAGTAAGAAAGGCCAGAAGATAACTGGTATAAATACTGTAGAACCACAAACTACTAGCTTTAGAAGGGTCTTCATTCTTACTATAGTACCAAATAGAAAACCTTTTCAATTTACTAAGACACTATTTCCTAGTAGCAGATTTCTTTGCCTCCTTTAATACCTGCTGCACATACTCAGAAAAATAGTTCCTAAAAGGTATTAAAACTCTATCATTCATGCTGTTAGCTGAAGGTATTTCAAGATGGGATGTATCAAATAGCTCCTGTCTTATAGGTTCATATGTTTTTACTAGGCTAATGACCACAAGGGCCTTTTTAAGCCTAGCAATGCATCCCAAATCTCTGACAAGTTCTGATACCCTTTGTAAGTGTAAGCATGGGTCTGGAAGTTGAACCATTTTCAGGTTACATGTGTCTATTAGAGACATAGGTGCCAAACTAGGAATGAATTTCTAGTTTCCCATCCAATTGTTTAAGTTGCGCTTGAATTGGGTTAGGAGGAACTCTGCTTCACACATGGACGGGGAGCCTGCTCCATAGACACGTGTGAGTAAGTCCACTTTGTGACAAAACTTGTGGTTAACTGCCCCATAGACGTGTGCGAGTATGTCCAGTTTGTAACAAAGCTCGTGGTTAACTGTCCCATAGACATGTGTGAGTATGTCCAGTTTGTGACAAAGCACGTGGTTAACTGTCCCATAGACATGTGTGAGTATGTCCAGTTTGTGATAAAGCTTGTGGTTAATTGCCCCGCAGACACGTGCGAGTATGTCCAGTTTGTGACACAGCTCGTGGTTAACTGCCCCATAGACGTGTATGTCCAGTTTGTGAAAAAGCTTGTGGTTAGCTGCCCCATAGACATGTGTGAGTATGTCCAGTTTGTGACAAAGCTCATGGTTAACTGCCCCATAGACATGTGTGAGTATGTCCAGTTTGTGACAAAGCTTGTGGTTAACTGCCCCGTAGACATGTGTGAGTATGTCCAGTTTGTGACAAAGCTTGTGGTTAACTGCCCCGTAGAGATGTGTCAGTATGTCCAGTTTGTGACAAAGCTCATGGTTAGCTGCCTCTTGGCCATTTCCTAAAGAAGGAGAAGCACTCCTACATGGGCTGGAAGGGAGTCACCACAGTGATCTTTGCGGAGTCTTTATCAATCTTCAGAATGACCGTGAATTTCAGTGACTAGGGTAGGAAGACACACAAGAACCTTTCCTGTCCAAGGAAAAGAGAGAATGTATCTGTTTTCTAGGCCTAATAAACCAAAAAACTTCCTTCGTTCCCTTAAGGACTCTTCTTTACAAAAGTAGAAACAACAGCCAAAAAGAAGATAGAGTCAAACCAAGCCAATATAAGAAGATTTATTATAAATAATACAGGCTAGTGCTTTCGGGTGGATACCCTTCTTCAGACAACATACATTGGTTCTAAAACATCTTGTATACATTTTAAAAACTCATTAGACAAACAATTAACACTTACATTTCACCTGCCTTTTTCCTCAAGGCTTGTTTTAAAGGAACACAGTTAAGACCTGGTGCTGTATCTACCCCCCTACCTTTTTGTATTATTTGCATTACCAAAAATGAAAAACTGTGATCTGCATTTGATATGTTGATACAAAGCATTTTTCTCATCTCAATCTGAAGGAAGACATATGATTTAAAATTCTAGTTTTAAGTTTGCAGTTTGTTTTCCCCACATAAAAACTTGAACATTTTTTACATTGTGCAAGGTAGACCACATTTGCAGTATGGCAGTCAGCATAAAAATCAAAGCTATATTTTCTATTAGTAGTTGGATGTATAAAATGACCTGCACTATTTAGCAAAGTGCAGGCCTTGCAATGTCTACATGGAAATGTCCCCAACCTTGAATACTTTATCCTACTCTTCTGCATTTTTTCGGATTCATGACATAGTAGGTCCTTTAGGTTATTATTATGCCTATATACAAATTTAGGTTCTCTATCTGTACTATCTCTCAAGCCTTTATCACTTAAAAGAATCTTCCAATTATTTTTGATAATATTACTGATATCATAGATGTTACTACTGAATTTTAATGTCACTTTAGACTTACTATTCTATCTATAAGGTGTTCTTGTGGGCTTTCTTGAATTTTCTGAGAACCATGGTTTTGTTCTATCTTGTCTATTTAAGAGCACTTCATGTCTATCCCTGTCTATTTTATATTCTTTATAACCCTTACCGACCAAATAAATACCATGATTCAAATCATGACAAGTCTCATACTTTATTGAATGAACAAATTTTAGACAGAGTTATTTGCTTTTTTCATATTGAACACCCAATAATACCCCTATTTAAGGCACTACTGAAAATCCATAAGCACATACTACCACCACCAATGCGGCCTATTGTCTTGGGGAGAGGATGGGTCACTGAATGTATTTCAATGTGGGTAGAAGCTAAGCTGAAACCTTTACTTGAACTATATCCGGGTATTTTGAAAGACACTGCACATTTTTTGTCTGAACTGTATGAGACTTGTCATGATTTGAATCTTAATGATGTATTATTAGCTACTTTAGATTGTATTCACAGTTATTGGCAATGATGTTGGCATTAAAGCTATTGAGGAAATTATGCAAGACAAAAATGTATATGATGAGAAAACTAAATGTCTGATATCAGAAGCATTATGGCTGATCTTAAAAAATAATGTTTTTATTTATAATGGTAGTTACTATAAGCAAAAACAAGGTATTGCTATGGGCACACCATGTGCTAATTCATACGCAAGTCTGGTGTTAGCTTACTGGGAGCAGAAATATTTGCATAACACAATGCATTTATGGAACGAATATGTCTTGTTTAACGTAAGATTTGTGGATGATATTTTTATGTTATGGTCTCATGATGAAAATTCCCTGATGAAAATTCCCTTTGTGAATATGTTAAGTACATGGATACAACTGATTTTCTATGGTTTTCTCTTAATTTTAGTAATGAAAGAATAGCCTTTTTAGATGTAAATGTTATAAAAAATCAGCAAGGCATTTTGCAAACTACCCTTTATAGAAAAGAATGTTGGAAGAATCACTTTTTGGATGCTCGTAGCATGCATCCTCAGTATACCTTTCGTAATGTAGTGAAGGGTCAGTGTTATAGAGTTTCACAGTTATGTACAGATATTGATGTGTTTGATGCAGAAATGGATATCTTGACACGACATTTGGTAGATAAGGGTTATAAAGAATATAAAATAGACAGGGATAGACATGAAGTGCTCTTAAATAGACAAGATAGAGCGAAACCATGGTTCTCAGAAAATTCAAGAAAGCCCACAAGAACACCTTATAGATAGAATCGTAAGTCTAAAGTGACATTAAAATTCAGTAGTAACATCTATGATATCAGTAATATTATCAAAAATAATTGGAAGATTCTTTTAAGTGATGAGGGCTTGAGAGATAGTACAGATAGAGAACCTTAATTTGTATACAGGCGTAATAATAACCTAAAGGACCTACTATGTCATGAACCCGAAAAAAAGCAGAAGAGTAGTATAAAGTATTCAAGGTTGCGGACATTTCCATGTAGACATTGCAAGGCCTGCACTTTGCTAAATAGTGCAGGTCATTTTATATATCCGACTACTAACAGAAAATATAGTTTTGATTTTTATGCTGACTGCCATACTGCAAATGTGATCTACCTTGCACAATGTAAAAATGTTCCAAGTTTTTATGTGGGGAAAACGAACTGCAAACTTAAAACTAGAAATTTAAATCATATGTCTTCCATCAGATTAAGAGATGAGAAAAATGCTTTGTATCAACATATCAAATGCTTTCCGGATCATAGTTTTTCATTTTTGGTAATGCAAATAATACAAGAAGGTAGCCGGAGAGGGTGACGTTGTTAACAAAACTGAATATGCAGAGCTTAAATGGATTTTAAATTTGGCAGCAGATACAGCACCAGGTCTTAATAACTATGTTCCTTTAAAACCAGCCTTGAAAAAAGGTGGGTGAAATGTAAATGTTAATTGTTTAATTGTCTAATGAATTTTTAAAATGTATACAAGATGTTTTAGAACCAATGTATGTTGTCTGTAGAAGGGTATCCACCGGAAAGCACTAGCCTGTATTATTTATAATAAGTCTTATATTGGCTTGGTTTGGCTCGATCTTCTTTTTGCCTGTTGTTTTCCTTGCCTGTTGTTTTCCAGGCCTGCTTGAAAGGAGGCCTGAGTAGAATTTTGCCAGTTTGTTGCAACTAGAGGTGAAAAGATCTACCTGTCATGCTCCATGTAGCTGGATCAGTTCATGGAAGGCCCACTGATTTGTCTCTCCTTGGCCTGCTCGGCTTACCTCCCACAATGTTTTGCACTGAAGGAATGCAAGATATCTGTAGAGTTAAGATGTGATGAATTAATATATTCCAGGCTACTGTGGATCATCTGCACAGAGGGCAAGATCTGGACCCCCCCATGGTGTTGTCTGTAATCATTTGTTGTGGCTCTAAGGACAACATATGACAGAGAGCTGAGTGCATTTATCACTGCCAACATCTCATGTTTGGAACAAAAAAGACGGACCAAAACACACAAAGTCCCTTTTACCCCCACAGACAAAGCTCCCCAAGCAAAGTCTGAGGCCTCCATAGTTATAAACTGTACTGGTGCAGGAAGGGAAAATGAGAGACTTTGTCTCTCCAATAAAGCAGTTTTTGTACTTGAAATCCCAAAACATACATACAAGGTATCAAAGGAATAGCAGGTCCACGGGGGAACTTATACAAATGACACCATCCAGGGTCCTGTGTTGGACATAGTGCTACCATGTCCAACCCCAAATGCTTTTATTTCTTTATTTACATACACGTTTCAACTACAACCTTACTCCATTCTCTTCTCTACCATCATGGAGCCTACAAGCCTCCTCCAAACACAACAGGAAGCCCTACACTGCATCATTCATCTCACCACCCCGAATGTTTCACACAGGCTGTCCGAAGATTCATCCCTTCAACAAGCAGACCTTCTGATATGTTAAAAGCAGAACTTTTTGAGCACTTGTGGGTAAAGAACAGGGATGGATTTATTAATGGCTTAACACAACCAGATCAAAAGACAGATCAGTCAAGAAATGCAGCTAACAGCAAAATGTCTGAAAGCAGTTTCCTATGAAGGCAGAGCCCTCCACAACCTCATGGAGAGGATGGCGCAACCTGCATCTCCACAAATAACACAAATCAGATCTGTGGCTGCTCTGAGACTGATGAAGCCCTAACTGTGGCCCAGGTGACTGGGTTTTGATCAGTGAGCTCTGGCACTGGGGGATTCAGACAGGGATTGAGAGAAGGAGGACTGAAGGGGGCTGATCATTGACCTCTGGCACTGGAGGATTCAGACAGGGTTTGAGAGGAGGAGGAGTGAAGGGGGCTAATCAGTGACCTCTGGCACTGAAAGATTCAGACAGGGATACGGAGGAGGAGGAGTGAAGGGGGCTGGGGAATAAACGACTCACGTGGCCAGGAGGGTAGTGATGATCGACAGACAATGGGTCAGGGGAAAAGGGAAAAACCCTTACAGGTCATGGTGTGACGTGATTATTTTTTGCCCAATATGTACTACTTCCAAGATTCTGTGAGGCCAAGTGGACTGCTTCCTCCAGAGATTAGAGCTTCAGCCTAATGTGGCTCTCATAGATCTGAAGCTTTCATGCAAATGCCGGCTGGATAAGGTGCCAAGAACCAAACACCATGATGAGACATGACAGATCTGAAGCTTTCATGCAAATGCTGGCTGGATAAGATGCCAAGAACCAAACACCATGATGAGACATGATATATTAGGGGGGTTGGGAGGGTGGCTTAACGGCTAAGATGTTTGCCTTACAAACACAAAGTGCAGGGTTTGAGTCTCACAAGGGATAGCTGGCTAGGCTTAAAATGGCTCGCAAGGGCAGTTAGCTTAGTACCAAACTATGAACCTATTAGCATGCACTCAGTTCTCAGTATACTCTACCCACAGTTGTGCCATGCTCATCCACCTTTCATAGCTGCATTAATCACATAAGGCTTCTGGGCTCTACCAGGGGTCATTCAAACAGTGGTAGGTCACATAGCCATGCATAACATAAGAGAAAAGGGCCACAGACTACTACTTCTTTTCTGTTTGATGACTCAGGTTTGTCTACAAACTCAGGTTCCCACCACCACCAACAGCATCTTTTCCAGCAGAGCACAGCCAATATCAGCAACAGAGCAGGTACAGAATGAGCAGAAGGCAGAATGAGAAAGGACTAAGTTTTAGAGCAAGCAAATACACAGTGTCGCAGATTCAATGTAAAAAGAGTGGTGAAAGTGTTCCAAGATGTATGCATCAATAAACAGCTCATAGTTTTCTCACATCTTAATTTGTGTGTGTCCTGGCACATGTTTTGTCTTTGTCAGAAATAAAAGAAGGTTCTAGTACTCCAGTCCAGATATACTAAAATAATAAGTAAACAAGCAGAAGTAAATACTTACATAAATAAATAAAGCAAACAAAAATAAAGGTAATGTATCTACATAAGAAAATCATAGGAGAAGGCAACTCAGTGGGAGGTCAGATACCAGCAACAAAAAAAAAATGAAATGATCCTTTTGGGGTAATCATATCAGACTACCGAAAGTGGGGACAATATAAGAACGTTTTTAAAAAAAATCACTGGGAGTTACAATTCTTGTCATCATGCAATCAGGGATTATAGCAGGTAAAAAATAATTTTTTTGGACGACGCAATGGCGCAGAAGTAGCGTTATCGCCTCACAAAAAGAGGGTCTCTGGTTTGATTCTTGGCTGGGGTGCCTTCGGTGAGGAGTCTGCATGTCCTCCCTACGTTCGTGTGGGTTTCCCTCGGGTGCTCCGGTTTCCTCCCACGTCATAAAGACATGCGTCTAGAGCATTTCTCTGCGAGCCTCCACTAAAAATTGGCTTCATTCCAAGTCAGACTTTCCTGGTAAACAAATGTTAAATAAATAAATACATTTATACTTCCTTTCTGTAAAAATTTACTACCCCATCATATACCTGTATACCTCGTCTAAACACTGACAAAATGCAGCCTGTGCAAGGAAGGACAGCAACAGCAGTTCAAGAGCCAAACAAAATGTAAGAAACTGACGAAAGGAACTCTATATATTCATTTAAAGAAGTTATGTACTTACCATAACTTTCCTTCGGTGTTGTCGATCTTCATTTACCCTTGATGTCCGGGTCCCAGTTCAGACTCCTGGAACCGGCTTGGCGACTAACAGCTCACATAAACCAAAAACCCTCGAGCTAAGTTCCTACCCACAATGCCCCTCTTTATATTATCGCAGATCACGTTTGCAGCTAACAAGAAAGACAGAAAAGGATAGTCTTTATAACAACTGAAGAGGCTATGTCCAAGGTCATATATGAAGCAATAAATAAACAGGACTAGAGTCCATTCCTCTACGGAGTTGGAAGGAGGGTGGGGTGCCAGGGATAAATGAAGATAGACAACACGTTATGGCAAGTACATAACTTCTTTATCTGATGACACATGGGACAGAGTGCCCAGCTACCTTGAATCTTGAGAGGCCTTATGGATGGATATTTCTGAGCACCACAGAGCCAAAGGACACTCTTCTCCTGGAGACCAGATCCAATTTGTAATGGATCATAAAGGTATGTGGAGTAGCCCAAGTTACTACTGCATATATTTCACCATGGAAGCTTTTGAGTGGAAGACAGCAGATGCGGGTATTGCCCTAGAGTGTGCTTTCCTTGGGGTTATCAGTTGGAGGTTTTTCTTGTTACAGATGAAGCTTATACAACTCCCAATAAAATAAAAATAAAAATAAATAATTATACAATCCCTTATCTACTTTCATTAAGTGACTTTAGAAACTGGTTTACCTATGGATGGACCTGAGAAGGATACAAATAACTGGTCTGACTTCCTTAGTTCTGCTGAGATAAAAGTGCAATTGTTTGTGGACATCTAGTAAATGTAAACAATATCCTCCGTTATTACAGAAATTTGGAAAGAAGACTGGTAAATCAACCAATTAATGTTAGCTTCCGATACTAATTTTGGAAGATAGGATGGATTAGTTCTTAGCAACACTCTGTCCTTAAGAAAAAAACAATGTAGGTTTTAAAGATAAGGCATGAAACTCTGAAATTCTTCTGGCGGATGTAGCAGCCACCAATAAAATTGTCTTCCAAGACAGAAACTTTAAGTTACAAGTAGCAACTGGCTCAAAGGGGGAAGGAACTAAGGACTGTAGAACCACAGTAAGACCCCAGGGAACAAGAAGATCCCTGCAAGGAGGTTTTAACCTCAAAGTTCCTTTGATAAAAGCTTTACACAATCTATGTGAAATCAGCGAATGTTCTTCAAAGCCATTATGAAAGTTTGAAATAGCAGCTAGCCGAACTTTAATGGAAGAAGAAACTCCCTGTCCGAAAAGTTTAGCTAAGAATTCCAAAACCTTTTCAACTGGTGCCAAAAAAGGATAAATTCCATTGTCATGTGCCCAAATAGAAAATATTTCCCACTTACTGAGGTAAAGTTTCCTGGTGGAAGGCTTATGGGAAGCCACCAAAAGTTTCTGAACTGGAGAAAATAAGCTACCTCACCTGGCGATCACTGGAATTGGAGAAGCCAAGCTGTCAGCTTGAGATTTTGCAGGTTAGAGTGAACAAATCCCTGTGGATGGGACAGGAGGTCTGGATCTGGGTCCAGAACCCATGGATGGTGAATTAGGTGAGGCCAAAGAAAGGTGAACCAAACTTGTCGAGACCAGAATGCAGCAATAAGGATCACCTTGCTCTTCAACATGAAGGCTTTCTTTAAGAAAAGGGGTATTAGGGGAATGGAGGGGAGGCGTAGAGCACACCGGAGAGGCAATCATGAATCAGAGTGTCTCTCGCGGACTCCCCTAGAGGGGGGATTATGGCAAAGTAGCTGCTGCACTTGTTGTATAGGGGTGATGCAAACAGATCATGGCAAGGCTGACAGCAATGGAAAATCTCCCACTCTGAGATTTTGAGATCACCCATGAGGCAGGAGAATGCACCTGCTCAACTTGCCCTTTATCATGTCTGAGCTTCCCGGGATGTGCGTTGCTATCAGAAAGTGGTTGGAAGAAATCGCCCACTGCCAAGTGGTTCCACCCTGTTTGTTGATATACCAGACTACAGACATGTTGTCTGATTGAATTGCAATTGTCCCTAGAGGGAGGGCATCTTGAAAGGTTTGCAACGCTAAACATACTGCCCTCAGTTCTACAGCACTGATGTGCACATTGGCCTCTATAGGGGACCAAGGACCTTGGACTGTTATGCTCAGATAACGCATCCAAGCATGCCTTCTTATGGCTGCGCCTGAACTGGTCGGCTGCCCTAGTTGTCCATTTGGCTGCATGCATAATGAGCCTCATGGACAAATTAGAAATAGATTCCAGGATAACAAGTTGGGAGGCTACTTTATACTGTACCTCCTCAGACACAGCTCCTGCAAGGGTATCAGAGCTCCTTGATCAGATCCCTCTGGAGTCTAGTGAAGTGTGCCATAAAGTTCAATGAATGTAAGGCACAGATCGAAGAGGCATACACTCGCTTCCCAAACCTGTCCATCACCCTGGACTCTGTTAGGGGGATGAACAGTGGAACTTTTCTCTGCTAGATCCTTCTTTGTGGCTGCCGCCAACCACCATGACATCTACTACTAAAGCCTTGACCCAGTGCTGATGGCCCTCTGGCACGGAAATAAATTTGTCTGGTCTCCTGGGGACTGGCTCACAGAATCAGAGGCCTTCCACGTCCGTTGTGCGATCAATTTAATAAGACCGTCAGTAGGCAGGGTCACCCAAGAGGTAGATGGGCGAGCACTGAAGGCTTGCAGGTACTGACTCCTCTGAGGTAGGGTCTTTGGTCTTCCAGCCACCCCTCTGTTTTGAAAAGATTTCAAGATCCAGTCAGGAGGAGAAGGAAACCACACTCACTACAATTCCAGTCTCACATAGACCTACTACGACAGCAAACCAAACACATAATCACACAAAAACATACTCGGAGGCTCTAAATAAAGATCTGCCTAAGCAGCAGAGACCGCCAAAGCAGACACGCAAGCAACTGCTACCCCTAAACAAAACACGTGCAACACATCTCACAAAGCCAGTGTGCCGAACAGTCACAGCCCTTAAGACTGAACAACAAACCTGATACACTTGTAATAGGTGACTATCATCAGGCACACTGACGTCCTGCTCACCAGGCTGAACAAGGAGAGGGTCACGGTGAGCAGCCTGTCGGGCGCTAGGATCCGCCACATAACACAAACACTCAGGTCACTCCACGGCAAGTACAAATATGACTCAGTCATTGTCCATGCTGGTGTGAATGACCTGAGATGTACCTCCCTGGACTACATGAAGAGACATAGAGGAGCTCTCTGAGCATGTAGCCCAGGCCGGTATGACCCTGACCTTGAGTAGCAATATGAAAACAAGATGATCAATTTCAACAATTGGCTTAAGTACTGGTGTCATTCAAAGGGGATCCAATGCCTGTCAGCTTGGGATGATATGCTTGACAAGCCACAATGCTTCGCTAGGGACGACTTGCACCTGTCACCCCTGGGCTTTCGGATATTGGCAAAGGCTCTTGCTACCCCATAGTGCCTTTTTTAGGCAAGGCTCAAAAGACAAACCCACCTCCATAGGTATCATAAGGGATAAGAAACTAAGAGTAACGCTACTCAACGCCAGAAGTCTAAACCTCAAGATGCATGCACTCAAAACTCTCCTTAGCATGGAGAACATTGATATCTGTGCAGTAACAGAAACCTGGTTCAGGGCTCCAGGGAGCACCCCAGCACTACCAGGTTATACCTCATACCATGCTTTTCAGCCCCAAAACTTGGACCGAACCACAAAAGGAGGGGGAGTATCGATATTCATCAAAGATACCCACACCTCCGGGTTGGTGGCAAAGCACGAAGCATCAGCGATTATCCATGTGCAACTAACAGTGGGTAAAACTACCTTCCAGTTTATAGCCTGCTACAGACCACCCTCCCAAACCCAGGAACCCCACTCGGCCTTCCTGAGAACACTGGAAAATATGAAGGTCTCTCCAAACACCATTATATTGGGCGACTTCAACTACCCAAACATAGACTGGGAGCATTACTCTAGCTCCAACACCCTAGCCCAAAGGTTCCTAGAATTTATAAACTCAAATGCTATGGAACAACTTGTTACCACTCCCACAAGAGGGGAAAACATACTGGACCTGATCATCACCAACATGGGGACTCTATGCTCCAGACCAGAAGTGTATCCCTCACTGAAAAGATCAGACCATAAACTAATCTCACTGGATATTCTCATCCCGACCCCACCCCCTGCCCAGAAAACCACAGTGAAAAACTTCTCTAAAGCAAATTTCACACTCCTCAAAACCGAGGTGGAATCCTTCAAAGCCCCCGGACCTGTGGAAAATACGGCCCAGACCGCAGAATCCTTTATAAACGGATTCTATGAACACCTCCAGGAATGCATGGATCATGCGATCCCAAATAAAACCAAGACCCAATCCTCCAAAGGCAGACGTCCTGTCTGGTGGACCCCAGCCATAAACAAACTATACAACAGAAGGAGGAAGCTACTAAATGATAGAGCAAAATCCCAAAAAGGGAAGGCATCACTGATCAGTATTAGCAAAAAACTACGGGCACTCATTAAATTGTCTAAAGCCAGCTTCGAGAGAAAAATTGCACAGGACACTAAGGATAATCACAAGGCTTTTTTTAGTTATGTTAGGAACCTGGGTGGTAATTCCCAGATATGCTCAGAATTAGTCCAAAATGACAAAAAATACACCGAACCCACAGACATTGCCAACATCCTAGCGGACAGGTTCAGTGCAAACTTCTTCCCCCCTCCCCACCAAAAGGGCAAATATCTATCCCAGCAGAGTGCTGCCCCCCTGACATCTCAGATGCTCAGGTAAGAGCCGCCCCCTCCAAAGCAAAAAACACAGCATCAATGGGACCAGACGGTGTCCCGGGCTGCATCCTACATGAACTCCAAGAAAAGCTAAACCCAAACATAAAACTACTGTTCAATCTCAGCCTTACTACAGGATATGTGCCCAAAGAGTGGCGTACAGCAACAGTGGTCCCTCTCCATAAAGGTGGTGCTTCAACAGATCCTGGAAACTATCGCCCCATAAGCCTGACTAGCTTGGTCTGCAAAGCTATGGAAAGGATCATCATGGACCTCATAAATAAAGATATTGGGGACCTACAGACACTGGATCCTACCCAGCTCGGCTTTGTTTAGGGTAGATCCTGCCTCTTAAACCTGGTTGATTTCTTTGAAACAGTCACCAAGGCCATTGACGAGGGGAAGGTGGTCCACACAGCCTACCTGGACCTCGCAAAAGCCTTTGATACAATACCCCACTCGGGCATTATAGATAAGCTCACCAGCTTAAATATAAACCCCTACATCACTAGATGGATTGCAAACTGGCTCAAGGACAGAACCCACATGGTTAGAAATGCTGGAGCCATGTCAGACTCCAAACCAGTTACAAGTGGTGTCCCACAAGGCTCAGTCCTGGGACCTCTCTTATTCTATATATATTTTTCGGAGGTACAGGCCAACACAGAAGGACTGTGGCTGACCAAGTTCGCAGATGACTGCAAACTGGGCGCCATAATCGACTCTCTAGCCGACACAAGCATCCTCCAAAAGGGCCTCATAGAAACAGACAATTGGTGCCAGAGCCATGGCCTCAAGCTAAATGCCAAAAAGTGTATAGTCATCTCCTTTGGCAAAAACAAAGTGCCCACAAATTACCACATAGGTGGTAATCCATTAAGTACAGAAGAAGTAATTAGGGACCTGGGGACCCAAGTTGATAGCAATCTCTCATTTGACAACCACGTGGCCAAAGTGGTTAGAAAATCATTTTATATAGCCCACCTAATCATGAAGGGATTCACATCTAGATCAGGGGAGGTCATCGTGCCTCTTTACTCATCCCTCATCAGGCCCATAATTGAGTACAATGCCCCTTTTGGGATGTACCTTACCAGACACCTGCAGCAACTGGAAAGACCCCAAAAGTACCTCACCAAGAGGATCAAAGGGCTCAAACAGATGCCATATGCTGCCCGGTTAAAGAAGCTTCAGCTGTACTCAGTGGCATACCGCGTGTTCAGAGGCGACCTGTGCCTGACGTATAAAGCCATGCCCAACACGGAATTAATGGACATGCTGCACCTCAGAAAATCCAAATCCCATCGAGCTACGCGCGGAGACTTGAACCTCAGCACTGAAATAAATAGGACATGCTGGAGGGACAGATTCATAACCCAGAGGCTCCCTTCACTCTGGAATAAAATCCCAGTCCAGGTTAGGCAGAGTCCCTCATTGACTCTCTTCAAGAGGAATCTTGATGAGTGGATGGGAGATCGTAGGTTTACCCCGGGTATCACTTCTGTGTCACTGTTAGACAGAGGCACAGTATACTAACCTCGAAAAAGGGCATAGCAAAATAAATTTAAAATGGGTGGCGAAAGCCAAACACATTCTGGCTAGGCTTATAAATGCCCTAGGGCAGATAGCCTAGTATGAACCTAAGAATGTCTCCAAAGGAGACATCTTCTTGGGGTGCCTAGGGAGAACCCTCCCCATCATCAAAGTCCATGTCTTCTGTGACAGATTCCTCTGGGGAATCTACGAGTTTCCTCTTACACATTCTCTTCCAGTGGCACCTCCTCGGTGGGAAATTCTGTGGAGGACTCTGAAGAGGTATGGCCCTGTGCAGGGGTGTCCTGCAGCTTCGATGATCGTTGTCCGGGAGTGGAGGTTGGTGGATGCTCTGGACAATAGGGAGTCTCAGGAAGAATCTCCCATTGGGAAGAGGCCAACTCATTATCTGCCAAGGCCAAGACCCTCTCCATGACCTGAAAGGCAGACCCCCCCCCCCAAAGAGGGATGGGGAGCCCAGAACCCAGAAAGACAACCGTGGAACTGTGGTCCCACCCTGCTCCAAGGAGACAGTCAATGAAGTTGAAGCCAAGGAAGAGGCCAAACATGAGGAGGCAGAGTCACGACCCCGGAAGTCCATCAGTTCCAAAGGAATAGAGAAGCTCAGGGCAGACCTTGGAGCCAAACACAAAGGCCGTCAAGCACTGGAGCAGTCGAACTGGGGAAATCAAAGTTATGGTCTATAACACCTCAGTGGAGGTTAGAGGAGGATTGTTTGGTGGAGTCCTTGCAGAGAAGGTCCCAGGGCTCCATAAGGGAGTGAGACCTGGGAAGAAACTGAAAGACCCTAGCCACGAGATGATCCGCCAACTTGACAATGTCGACTTCTGTCAGACTCCTAGAGGAATAGACAGAGAATGCTGAAGGTGATTCTGGTCTTTCAAAAAAGGGACTTGGAAGGTGTCTCACAGAAGGATCTAGAGAGGAGAGTCCCTAGTCATGGGTAGTGTAATCAATCTCGGTTCCAAAATCGTTGACCGCTCTGTAGAAGGAAAAGATTCCCAAAGGACAAATGTCACCATAGAAGGTAAATGTACCAAAGGAGATGATTTTTCACCTGGCACCGTGGTAGTCAGCACAGGAACTTGTGGTGCCGAAATAGACAAGTCAGTCTGTGACGACAAAGTCAGAACCGTAATTTTTTGTCACTCAGCTTTGGTTTCGTAGAGGTTGTGGGAACCAAAGATTTAGATTTCTTGTGTGCCGGAGCTGAAGGAGATGGCAGCACCAGGAGGCTCCTCTTTTTACCATGTTCGATTTTAAATTAAAAGAATGAGGAAGATGAGGGCAAGGACACATCAGATTTAGATATCCTACACTGACCGGACAATCAGATGTCCTACACTGACCGGACAATCAGATGTCCTACACTGACCGGACAATTAGATGTCCTAAACTGACCAATTAGATGTCCTACACTGACCAGACAATTAAATGTCCTAAACTGACCGAACAATTAAATGTCCTAGACTGACCGGACAATGCCTCTTCAAAGGAAGTTTTATTCATAACTTTCAATATCAATTTGTTTTTCTCTCTACGAGGGTCCAGTGACTAAAGGCTTGACATATGGTGCAATCCTCTTGTAAATGCCCTGGGCCCAAGCAGTAAACACAACATGAATGCCTGTCAGAACTGGGCATATTTCTCCCACAATTTTTACATTGTTTCCTCTCAGATATTGAAAAAGAAGAACAAATATCAAGGGGCAGAGAAGTACTCACACAGTTATACATGCACACGAAAAGTGTAAAGAAAGAAAAAAGGGGAAAAGGTTACCAACAATAATAGGCTAGAGGGACCAAGAGGTAGAGGAATGGAAAAGAACTACCAACAATGGCAGGGTAGATACCGGTATCACTCACACACACACACACAAAAAGGCTATCAAATGACAAGAACAAAAAACTACCAACAATGGTAGGAAGAACACCAAAGTGTACCAGAGGGGACAAGTAAAGTCAACACAAGGCTGAAAAGTTAACTGGGTAAGCAGACAGGATTTAAATACAAAAAAAAAAAATTAAGACAAATACACTTAGCTCAAGAGAAGAACTGGTTGATGCATCTTATTCAGAAGTGTCAAACGAGATCTGAGAATACAGAGATGGGCATTCTGGGTAGGAACTTAGCTTGAGAGTTTTTGGTTCACACCAGCTGTTATAGCGGCCGAGCCGGTCCCAAGAGTCAGAACAGAGACCCATATGTCAAGGATAAATTAAGAGTGACAACATCAGATCGAGACCAAGAAGACAGCAAATTCTGGAAAAGAAAAAAATCTAATACAGCACCCAGAGATACGTGAGAAAATATTTTTCATTTCATACTGAGGCCTGTAAATTCCAGTAATTAACTTTCTGTGGTAACAGTGGAACTACAGAGTGTGACAGCTAAAGAAAGTCTATGATGCAGAAGGGAAGCAGCTGTAGTCTAGGACAGGAATAATTAGGATATTAATTAAGGAATTTAAGTGCATCCATTCACTGTAACAGTGAGCAGTCCATGCATAACTAGGGTATTAATTAAGGAATTAAAGTGCATCCATTCAATGCAATAGTGAGCAGTCCATGCATAATTAGGCAACGCCAGGAGTTTAAATCTCAAAATGCATGCGCTCGATTGAAACACTCCTCAGTATGGAGAATGTTGACATCTGTGCAGTTAACTGAAACCTGGTTCAAGGCTCCAGAGAGCACCCCAGCACTACCAGGCTACAACTCATACCACACTTTCAGCCACAGAACACAGACTGAAACACAAAAGGAGGGGGTGTATCCATATTAATCAAGGATACCTACACCTCCAGGTTAGTGGCGCAGCATGGTACCTCTGAAATCATCCATGTGCAACTAACATCGGGCAAATCTGCAATGCAAATTGTGGCCTGCTACAGATCACCCTCCATGACCCAGGACCACTACTCCACCTTTCTGGAGACACTGGAAAAGATGAAGGTCCTACCAAACACCCTGATATTGGGTGATTTCAATTACCCTACCATTCACTGGGAAAACTACTCTAGTACAAATTCCCAGACCCAGCCCTTCCTGGAATTCATCAACTCAAATGCCCTGGAATTCATCAACTCAAATGCCCTGGATCAGCTGGTAAACTCCCCTACCAGAGGTGAAAACATATTGGACCTGGTCGTCACCAACATGGGCGACATGTGTTCCAAACCGGAGGTCAACCCGTCACTGGTTAGATCAGACCATAAACTAATCACTCTGGATGTCCACACCCCAAAACCCCCAACTAAGGAAACCACAGTAAGAAACTTTACTAAAGCAAACTTCACCTTACTTAAGACAGAGGTGGTACATTCCACAGCCCCCACGCTAAAGGATAACGTTGCCCAAGATGCAGAAACCTTTACAAATGCACTCTATGAGCACCTACAAGGATACATGGTTCCAAGGCTCGCTCCTCTAAGAGAGGGAAACCAGTCTGGTGGACCCCTGCACTAAACACGCTATACAATAGGAGGAGGAAACTAGTTCAGAAAAAAAGCAAATCCCAAGAAGGAAAGCTATCCCTGATCAGTATCAGTAAGAAACTGAGGTACCTCATGAAATCATCCAAGGCTAACTTCGAAAGAAAAATAGCCAAGGATTCAAATGATAACCACAAAGCCTTCTTTAGCTATGTTAAGAATCTAAGTGGCAACTCACAGATATGCACTGAAGTAGTGCAAAATAGCACAAAATATACTGAACCTAATGATATTGCCAACATCCTGGCAGATAGATTCTGTGCAAACTTAACCCCCCTCTCACCTCCAAAAGGGCCCACAACTATACCGGAAAAGTGTAGTGTCCCAAAAATCATAGACGCACAGGTGAAAACAGCCCTTTCAAAAGCCAAAAACACAGCATCAATGGGACCAGATGGTGTCCCAGGCTGCGTCTTGCACTAACTACAGAACAAACTAACCCCCCCCCCCCACACCTAAACACGCTGTTCAACCTCAGCCTCTCCAGAGGCTATGTGCTCATAGAATGGTGCACAGCAATGGTTATTCCTCTCCACAAAGGAGGGACCACAACTGACCCTGGTAACTATCGCCCCATAAGCCTGACTAGCCTGGTCTGCAAGGCTATGGAGCGCATCATCATGGAACTCATTAACAAAGACACTGGGGACCTCCAAACAATTGACCCAACCCAGTTCGGCTTTGTTAAGGGCAGATCATGTCTACTAAACCTGGTTGACTTCTTCGAGACAGTCACCACCAAGGCCATAGACAAAGGAAAGGTGGTTTACACAACCTATCTTGACCTCACTAAGGCTTGCAACACCATTCTCTACTAGGGTATTACAGAAAAACTCACCAGTGTGAACATAAACCCCTACGTCACAAGATGGGTTGCCAACTGGCTTACAGACAGAACTCACACGGTAAGAATAGCGGGCTCCAGGTCCGACTCTAAACCAGTCACAAGTGGTGTCCCACAAGGCTCGGTCCTGGGACCCCTACTGTTCGGCATATACTTCTCAGAAGTACAGGCAAACACAGGAGGACTATGGCTAACCAAATTCGCCGATGACTGCAAACTGGGAGTCATAATTGACTCTCCGGCTGACATGGACATCCTCCAAAAGGGCCTTACTGAGACTGACACCTGGTGTCAAAGTTATGGCCTCAAGCTAAATGCCAAAAAATGCATAGTCATCCCGTTTGGGAAAAACAAAATACCCACGAATTACCACATAGGTGGCAGCCCCCTTAATACAGAAGAGGCAATAAGAGATCTGGGGACCCAAGTAGATAGTAATCTCTCCTTTGACAATCATATTGCCAAAGTAGTTAGGTAGTCCTTCTATGTGGCCCATCTAATTACTAAAGGGTTCGCATCTAGAAATAAAGAGGTTATAGTTCCCCTCTACTCGTCACTCATTAGACCCATCATAGAGTACAATGCCCCATCTAGGATGTACCTCACAAGACACTTCCAACAGCTGGAAAGACAACAAAAGTACCTCATCAAGAGGATTACTGGTCTCAAACATATGTCCTATGTAGCCCGACTGAAAAAACTCCAGCTGTACTCAGTGGCATATCACTTACTCAGAGGTGATCTCTGCCTGATTTACAAAGCCATGTCCAACTCAGAATTGATGGACATGCTCCACCTAAAGAAATCCAAGTCACTGCGAGCCACGCACTCTAGTGAGCTAAACTTTGCCACAACAATAAATAGAACATGCTGGAAGGATAGATTCCTGTCAGAGACTCCCCATGCTTTGGACCAAAATTCCAAATTACATCAGGCAGAGCCCCTCACTAACACTCTTCAAGAGAAACCTTGACGTGGCTGGGTAACAGAAAATACACCCCTGGGATCACTTCATTGGCTCTGCTTAAGAGAGAATTCAGTTAATTAATCAACGGGGTGGCGAAAGCAGACACATTCACTGTAATAGTGAGCAGTCCATGCATAATTAGGGTATTATTTAAGGGATTTAAGTGCATCCATTCACTGTAATAGTAAGCAGTGCATGCATAATTAGGGTATTAAGGAATTTAAGTGCATCCATTCACTGTAATAGTGAGTGGTCCATGCTCGCTCAGTAGGTCTTATCCATGCACAAATTACTGGGTATACTTCAACACTAATAAAGGCAGATACAGGAGCAGTGCCTGGATCGGACCTGCTTCTGATGAATTCAACATGTAGTGAGGGAAGCAGAGGAATGAAAACTCATGTCGGTGCTATGTGAAAGCACACTTCTAGTTTATGTGTTGGTGGTATGTGAAAACTCACTTCTTGTTTACGTGTCGGCGGTATGTGAAAACACACTTCTTGTTTACGTGTCGGTGGTTATGTGAAAACGTAGGCACAAGGCAAGCAGCTGCTATGCAGATGTTTATATTTCCACAAGAAAGTAGTTATATTATGCAATTTATTCAGAATTTTGACTTTATAGCAGTCAGGCTTTTCTGATGGCCTAACCTGCTTGCTGTTTTTTATACCTACCCAGCCTTTAGAGTCACAAATTCGTTCTTCACATTGCAGTATAATCTCTCCAGCTGCTCTTGACACAAACCTCCCATGCTAATCCAGTATTTTGTATCTCTTCGTCTCATCTGCCAGTGGTAAGGTAATGGTGTATGGTGGAAGGGACAGGCATAGACTCTGCTGCAGCCACCCAGAAGAAATACATCACATATTCTTATGTCATCTTTCTGGTGTATGTGAGAACGTGCTTGGTTCATCCATGGATATTCAACAGTAATTTCCTCTCTCAAAAGAGATAAGTCTAGAATTTCATGTGGTTGCCCCAGACTAGAATCATCTATCTGGGGCAGAATCTGTGCTTGGGTAGGTGTACTGGTGCTCTCCACAAGTACTTTAATCACCACTTTATTGTCCGAAGAGTTGCTTTTGAACGGAACAGGTGATGTACATGGCAGGACATACTGATACATGGGCACTTTGGGTTCCGTGCTCTCCTGTGGAGAGGCCCTTTTTCTCCCTGCTGGCAGGCGACTTGCAGTGGAACAGGGAGTGCTGACATTTGGCAAAATGACCGGTATCAGGCAAACACGATTCTGTCTGGGCAAAGGGACGCTGAACATATGACTGCCTTCAGTTACTTGATCCATCAAGAGCCTTTAAAAACACAACAAATATAAATTAAAATACAGCATTTCAAACATTTTCACATCTACCTCTAAGTTTATGCACAACAGTGTCAAAGGCATCTTGATGCGAGTTGCTTTCTACACTGTCGTCCTTACTGCTACAGCTGCCCTGCTAAGTTCAGTCTCTGCCCTAACAACATACTCACAGTTGTCTATTGTCATGTGACTCCCAAAATCCCTATGTCTTCTAGAAAGGGGTGAGAAGTCTGGTTTATATAGATGTACTGACTACAAAAAAATAGTGCCCCCTAAACATACGGATACCATACTCCGTAACATACAGTCTGACCAAGTCTACTTCTGTAGTAAGAAGCTTTCAGCAAGCTATCTTTTTTGGAAAGGGTTCCCCTGCATCCTCATGGCAGTAGTGTACAGTTAGAACTCATCTGAACAAAGAACTGAACAGGGCTCAGTTTAGAGATTTTATTGGTTAATCTGTTTATTTCTGTTTGATTTCATTTGCTACATAAGCTGTACATTTGTGCGGGTCTGATTTCATTTGCTACATAAGCCGTACATTTGTGCGGGTCTGCGCTTGTTTTTACTTATTTTTATTTTACATTTGTTCACTGAGAAGGTCCAAGTGGACACAAGTCCTTTTTCAGTGGAGGCCTGGGGAGAAAAGCTCCATAAGAACAAAAATACAAATATAAGTCGACAGTATACAGTTTGAATAAGGGTACATTTAGATTATATACAGATGTATACAGTATTATAACAGAAGTCTAGAAATATAGGTAAATAACAGATATGTCTAGTAATAGATAGCATAAAATGTGCTAATTAAGCTAAATCACCCCATGTATCTGACTGAAAATACACACAGCAACCTTTGTTGGAGGAATAACACAGATGTCGTATCAATTGTGTTCATTCAGTCAGGGAATAGTAGTGAAGGCTTGAGCTACGACAGAAAATGAGCAAGGAGGAGAGAAATTGAGTTTTTAGTTGAGATAATAGTAAATTTGCAGTAGTGTAGTTGAAAGTAGGTCGGATCGGTATGGAGCAGAAGGCGAGACTAACCAGCAGTGGTGCAGGAACAGAGCCATGTAGTCACTAAGTGTGTTTTTAGTGTTTTTTTAATTGTACTAAATAAGAATGGGGTGTTATATGGGTGGGTATTAGGTCCCATATTTTTAGTATGAAGTTAGAGAAGAGGGATTCCCCAGCTATGTTGTTGGCTTTTGTTACATCCAGAAGGAATTTATTATTGGAGCGCACACCTCTATTATTGGAATGTGGATGTGTAAGAGTTTGCAGTGACGCATTTTCTCTGGCTGATATAGTTTTATGGGCAGAAGCGATTAGGTTGTAGAGCAGGAGTTGAGGGAAGTTGCTTTAGAGCTGTACAATGATGTGCCCTATACGGGGAGGCTGTGGCAAACCTGGCTATTTTGTTGTAGCAGGTGTTGAGTTTAGCTACATCAGTCTTTCTAAGGCTCATAAGAAGAAGAGAAGAGTTGAGATGTGTTTTAACAAAACTCACAGTGTTTGGCAACCAACTACTGCTCTGCCGGAAGAAACTGATCAATATGAGGCATCTGCTGCTCTCCACAAACCTTAAGTACATTTCAAAAGTGCACTGCAATGTTTAACTGTATTGTTTTGGTGTACCTTGCCTATTTTGAGCCACGTTATTTTTTGTGCACTTTAAATTGCTGTAGCTAGGCTAGATTCAGACCTGCTGAACCTAGTCTGTTTGTATAACTTGAGCACTAAAACCAGGCTATTTTTTTGGACAGGGTCCCCCTGTATCCTCATGGCAGGAGCGTGCAGAACTCAACCTATTCGAAGATTAATGGAACAGGACTCAGTTTAGAGCTTTTTATTGGTTAATCTGTTTTTCCATTTGATTTCACTTCCTACATAAGCCCGCATGTGTGCAAAGCGCACCACTGCACACTGCTGCACAGAACTAGTTACCCTTGGTGGTTAGAGGAGCAAACTTTTCTGCCTACAACTTTCCCGTCAGTACTTAGCCATTGCTCCATCAGTGAGTTCTAGCAAGTGTGCCTCACTGGCAAGCGATACAGTCCTGGGGTGTATTCACAAATCTTACCCAATAGACCTTCTGACCCCTTCTCCGGTTTCCTATTTTACAACTCCTTCATGTCCTCTGCCAGTTTCTGATCACGTTAAAACTTACCTAGCATTAATGACAATTTCCCAGTTTCTTCAGCCACCCTGGTCAACATGGGCACCCCAGGGCAAAATGTATAAATTGCCTCATGCACAGTGACAACCCACTTCTAGGTTCATAGATTAGTACTAGGCTACCTGCCCTTGTGGGCCATTTTTTAAGCCTAGCCAGTTACCCCATGTGAGACTCAAACCCTGCACCTTGTGTCTGTAACGCAAACAGTTTAACCATTATCCCATCCTCCACCCCCTTCTAGATTACACAAATTAAATGTATGACAGCTGCATCCATATTAAAAATCTAGAATCCAGGCTCTCTTGCTCACCAGTCAGTACATCTGACATTATGCAGGCTGTCAGCATGCACACCACACCTCCTACACCAAATAAACCAACAACACATAAACCCACATATGCAGAGGTCCTTACAAGTAGCTTACCTAAACACCAGATACTCCCAAACACAAGCACGCTGCATGTAATGCATCCCATGCACAACACAGTATACATAAAATCCCACATACCAGTGTCTCATTAGTCAAGCCCCTAAGGCATAACGCAAAACCAAACATCTTAGTCATAGTGACTCCATTGTGAAACATACAGATGTCCCTCTGTCCAGGCGGGATAAGGAAAAGGTCAAGGTCAGCTGTCTGTCAGGTGCTAGAATATGCCACATCTGACACACACTCAGGTCTCTCAACAGCATGTACTGGTATGACTCTCATAGTCCATGTTGGTGTGAACGACTTGACACATATCTCAATGGACTATATGAAGACAGACATGACTGAACTCTCGGATTATGTGTCTCAGGTGCATTCCTAGCCTTAAGCTGCATATTACCCTTGCCAAGGGTGATGCCACAATATAAACAAGAAATGATTGACTTCAACAATTAGCCAAGCTTCTGGTGTCATTCTAAGGGGGTCCAGTATATGTCAACCTGGGATAATAAGGTAAATAAACCTCAATGCTTTGCCAGAGATAGTCTTCCTCTGTCACCCCTGGGTTATGGTTAAGGCTCCTGCCACCTCCATAGTGCTTTTTTTAGGCAAGGTCACAAGAACAAAATTCCCGACGTAAAATATCCTCTAAAAACAACCTCAGGCTTATGCTGCTTAATGCTAGGAGTCGTAACCTGAAACTGCACTCACTGGAAGCTGCACGTACCTTGGAAGATGCTGACATTTGTGCAGTCACAGAGACCTGGTATGGCTGTGGAGAGCATCCCAGCTGTACCAGGTTACATTTCCTTCCACACATTCAGACCAGAAACTGAAGGCATGATTACTAAAGGAGGTGGTGTATCAATATTCAGTTAAGATAAATACACATATAGATTGGTTAAACAGCACAGTTCCCTTGAATTACTTCAGGGTACTCCCTTCATGAATCAGGACAGCACATCCCCTCAGCCTACGTGAGTATGAAGATATTATTGAACACCCTGGTTTTGGGCAACATTAATTGCCCTTTCACTGACTTGGAAAATTATACGTGTTCTAACTCACTTGCCCAGAGGTTCCTGGATTTTGCCAACTCCAATGCCCTGGATTAGTTGGTTGATACCCCCACTAGGTGCTCAAATATCCAGGATCTGGTACTCACCAACATGGGGGACCGTTGCATCACCCCCAGAGAAATGTACTCCATGGTGAGTTCTGGCCACAAATCAATCACGTTAGAACTAACTATAACAACAGACCCCCCCCCCCCCCATAGCAGAAACAAAAATAAAAAAAACTTTCCCCAAGACCAATCACAACCTCTTATGTCACAGCATAAACAGCTTCAAAACCCCTCCTCTCACATATGGAATGGGCACATATGCTGGGTTATACACTAATGCTTTATACAAACATCTATACAACGGTATCGACTCTGCTTACCTGGCAGGACTAAAGTAAGATCCTCAAGGAAGATCAAACCTGCCTGGTGGACAATGGCCATTGAAAAGCTATACAACAGGAGAAAGAAATTGCTATCTAGGATTAGAAAAGAAAGTTCTCAAAACTGGAAACACTCCCTCATCAACTTAAACAAGCAAATAAGACTCCTTGTGAAGTCCTCAAAAGGCAACTATGAATCCAAATTAGCTTCCCAAATTAAGATAACCATAAGGCATTCTTTAGTTACATCCATCACCTCAAAGTCAAGTCCCAAATTTGCGCCAAGCTTGTAGTTAGGGGCACTACATATATAGAAACTGTGGATATACCAAACCTGCTGGCTGACAGGTTCACTGAAAATTTCACTCCCCTGTCCCTGCCACTCATATCCCTAAGCATTCCTACCACTTGTCCTCCTCATAGCATGTCTAAGGAGCAGGTCTTAAATGCCCTCTCCAAGGCCAAAATCACAGCCTCTATGTGACCAGATAACATCTCAGGCTGTGTTTTACACAGGTTAAAACAGGAGTTAGCTACACCACTGGGTACTCTTTTCAATCACAGCCTAAGCACTGGCTTTGTCCCAGAGAAATGGAAAACAATCGGCATCCCTTTGCACAAAGGGGGTGCATCCACTGAACCCATAAACTATAGACCCATTAGCTTAACCAGCCTTACCTGAACCAACAAGTTGTACTTTTGACTCGCACTGGCCTTTAGCAACAACTGCCTAATATCAGCCTGATTCAGGACACATCTGAAATAGTTCAACCACAATATTCCTGCCAGAAACATCTGGACCAATCCAAATAAAGAAATATGGGGGAAAATGATCTGCACAAACCCCTCCTTTCCAAAACAACTCTAGCCAACACAATCAGTACAGCAAATGTTCAGCATATTCAAGCACTTTTCTTTGACAATAAGAATATCACATCACCAGCAACAAGGATGTTTTTACAAAATGATCAACCATGCATCCTTTTAATTATATGAATATTTTACATAAGCAGTAGACGAAAAATCTACAGTTGTGAGGTTAAGCCAAGAATATTCTAGGCAATACATCCAAACTAAAGGAACATTTCTTAAATAATGTCTTTCATCAACTATATGCTACAATGCCACAATATGCATTAACACTGGGCAATCAGGTGTGCAAAGTCTCTTGGACCAGTTTCAACCAAAATTATAGAAGTTGCACAAAGACACTATCTTAAAATACCCTGAATTGACAATTAAAATTAATCTGATAAATTAATTATACTGAATCCAAATTAAACATCTTATGAATAAATGTGTAATTTTAATTTAGATTCAATATTTACCAGATAAACAGCTAAGTAAATTGGTCTGTTTCAGGTGCTTTTCATCATGACTCAGATCACTAGGCAAAGGTAAACATAGTACAACTATGCATATATCAGAAAGTTTACAAGTAACCAATCACTCCATCATGTCTTTTTTTGGAATGACAGGATAGGTGTACCCAGAAAACTTATTCACACATAGGATAAACATGTAAACCCCACATAGCCAGCAGACACAGATCAGGCCTGAACTCTGGACCTGTAAGGTAGAGATCTCAATCACTGACTTTCTACGCCTGCATAACATTATGTAAAGCAATTTCTTTTATACACAGAAATCATGAATGCCTTTTCAATGGAAACCAATAATGCATAGATGGAGCTTTGGCTTACAAAGTGTAAACTGGGGAAAACTATCCAGGCCTTTTGATAAAAAACAATATTAGTTCTAAATTAGCAGTCGACACAGGAAGTGCTTTATAAGGACCAATCATGTCCTTGCTTCATCACTTCTGCTTACTTTCCTGGCTGCTGCAGCCAATTAGGTCCCTTGCTTTACTGAAGTGGACCTAATTGAGTGCAGCTTACTAGCAAGTTAAAAAAATGGAATTGTGTGGTGATGTTATACAACCGTGCGATGTCTAGGAGGCACTGAACAAGGAGCGGAGGAGAGGGAGAAACCTGTAGCTGGTTCATGTGGGGGCCCTCGTACTCTGGGAGATAATCGGGGGATCCCCGTGGTCATGAGTCTGGTGGGTGCTTAATGTTGGCTATGCCTGTCACTGCATTTTTTTTTTTTATGACGTCTGCAGCACAGGGGCTCCTGGACCCTTCTCTTGTAATCATGTGAAATGCTCCCAGGGACCATAGGTCATAAAAAGATTCTACTGGATGGATCACTGCAAACATCTCTGAAATTTTTCTGCTTAGGTTTGGCTGAACTGTCGCACAGGCCTAGTATCTTTACTCCCATAGCAGATGCTCCCCAAACAAAATCTGAGGTGTCTTATTCCCTCTACCACTGCAGTTCTTTCTTGATAAAAAGTCAAACACTAAAATCTGAAAACCACGGATAAGAATGTTGGGTACACTTTTTTTTAAACCACTTGACTTTTCCTCGTACATTATCTGGGAAGATGAATCATGAGAATCAAAGCAGCCACAAATCCTAGAATCCCGAGATCGTCCGACTGGAAAAGATCATGAACGTTTCCTGAACAGATATATCTAGAAGGTAGTGTAAATGCACATTCCTGAGTGATGGAGTCAAGGAGGGCTTCTGAGGTTTTATCTGGAACCCTAGATTCGCAAGGAGTGAAGAATCCTATGTTAAGGACTCCTGACATTGGGCAAAAGACTGTAAAGATTAGCAAGTCATTAAAAAAGGAAAAATGTGAATGCCTTAACACCCTAGGGGCTGAAGCTGACTCAAGGGGGAATGCAGAGAAATTATAAGGTGACCCAGATGCACAAAATCTGAAACATATTTAGAAGCCTGTGACTGTGGGAATGTGATGAGCATCTTTTAAGTCTAATGTTAGCATAAACCTCAGAAGACAAATGACTGTCAACAGACCCTGAAGGTCAACATTTTGAATATTGATACGTTCACAAGCCAGTTGAGGAAGGAATTATGTAGAAATAGTCTCTAGGAAAGCTTGCACTTTGAAACTGCAAACATTCTGGAGTAGATGCCTTCCTCAGTTTGGTCAAAAAAGACTTGTAGTGCAACTCCTACGGTAAGTATGTGCTGAAGAACCTGAGGAAAAATGGTTTGCAAGATAGGGAATAATCCCCTCAAAAGATGTATGTGTATCCAGCGCCAAATGTAACCCTTCTGAACCAGTATTGGTACCCAAGAGTCTGGAACAATCTGTTGCCAAATGGAAAGACTGAGAAACGGTCTATGGGACAGACTTGGAGAAGTACAGAGGAGGGTGCTGGCATAATCATTCTGAAGGCATAGTGTCCCCCTTTTGTCTTTGTTTTTATGATCCCTTTTAAACATTTCCCTCCTGCCATCTTCTCTCCCCCTTTATACCACAAGATGATAGAAACTGATCATTTTGTCTTTTTTATTTCAGCAGAGTTTGTAAGGTAAAGGGTTACTCTTAGTAACTCCCTGAATTTATTTCTCTCTGTTATCAAACTGCTGGAGAACCTGAGAAGCAGCAGGGCCAAACAAAACCTCTTGTCTCTAAATTAGTTAAAAATCTCAGACTTTACCTCATCACAAAACTTTTGAGTACATACCCAGGCATACAGTCTCAAAACAGTAGCAGTAGCAGTGACCCTAGATGCAGTATCTGCACAACCACACAGACTGTTCAAAGCATGTTTAGACTCCTGAGATAGGTTAAAAAGTGTAGGACTCAGGCAGGACTTGCTTTCTGAAGGATGCAAGGCAAGACAACCCTACAAGCAGTCAACACATGACAAAAGAAACTGGAAGGTGGTTAGCATTAATACTTGTTCTGCTTTTGGGGGGGGCTGAAGGTTGAGTGTCAGGGTTGCTGCTTTTTGGGGGGCTGAAGGTTGAGGGTCAGGGTTATTGCTTTTTGGAGGGATAAAGGCTGAGGGTCAGGGTTATTGTGTTTTGGAGGGCTGAGGGTCAGGGTTATTGCTTTTTAGGGGGAGCTGAAGGCTGAGGGTCACAGTTATTGCAGGCAGCATTTACCACATCCTCCAAGGCCCACATAATAGGAGGAATGGCCGTAGCATGTGGTTAAGTCCACTAACAGCATATAATATCTCCTCAACTTAGGGAGATCATCCACTTGTTCCCACAAAGACCTCATTTATCCTGGAACTAGTCTTAGAAAGCAAAACTCCTCTAATGAGTTGGAGAGGACAAACATTCCTCTAAAAAGCCCAGTCTCTGTCAATGTTAGAATCTTCTATATTGATCTAGTCTTCTGGTATGTATGGATTTCTGCTCTCCAGGATAGAAAGCCTGCAATTAACTCCTGGCTAAGGGAAGAAAATCATCCTTATGAACAGGCAAAATATGTTTGGATAAGCAATGTGTTACTTTTTGTTTCTTTTTGGGGACATCCCTCAAAAGAAGGCAGACAGAGATGGCACTTCATCTGGGGCAAGAGGTCACTACACATGGCTAACTTCCTGCCCATGGTGGAAGAATGGACTACACCACTGGAACCTAGAGAGACCACTAAGTGGGCAGTGTCTGAACCCTTAATGTAGGCAAGAGCACCTAGTATGTGTGTGTGTGTATATATATATATATATATATATATATATATATATATATATATATATATGAATGACTTGGTCGACAGTTCATTTGATCGACAAGCATTTTATATACACATACACACACACACACATTATATATATATTTTTTTTTTTCATTTTTTAATGTGCAGCAGAAGAAGAAAAACCAGGACTAGTGTAAGAATCCATGCTACAGCAGATGAAGAAACCTTAGCGCTGGTAGGCATGGCTGGGAAGAGTTGGTCAAAAGTAGCACATAACTTACAATTCTCCACACAAACCCTCAAAATTCAAAAGTAAAAGCAGCCATGTGACCTAAGAGTCTGAGAACCATGGAAGCTGTAAGTTTCCTGTGAGACAGTATAAGACTGGCCAGAGGATGAAGGGCAGACATTTTGTGTACCGAAGTCCCCTTTGGGGAAAAAACATGCACCGTAAATTACCACATAGGTAGCAGTACACTAAACACCAAAAGTGTGATAAGAGACTTAGGGACACAGGTGGACAGTGGTCTCACTTTCAATAACCACATCGCCACAACAGTCAGTAAATCCTTCTGTGTGGCACACCTCATCACCAAGGGCTTTTCATCCAGAAAAAAGGAGGTCATTGTCCCACTGTACTCATCCCTCATTAGACCCATTATAGAATACAACACCCCATTTGCTATGTACCTCTCAAGACATCTGCAACAACTGGAAAGGCCACAGAAATACCTCACTAAAAGAATCACAGGCCTAAAGCAGATGCCCTATGCTGACCGCTTTAAAAAACTCCAGCTATACTGTGGCATATCGTCTACTCAGAGGCAATCTCAGCTTAACATACAAGGCCATGTCAAACCCAGAGCTGTTGGACATGCGACACTTAAAGAAATCCCAATCCCTCAGAGCCACATGCTCCAGGGATCTAAACCTTGTCATCACAATAAACAAAACATGCTGGAGGGATAGGTTCCTGACCCAGAGAGTCCCCAGACTCTGGAATAGACTGCCCATACATGTCAAGCAGAGCGCCTCCTTCGTCCTCTTCAAAAGGAACCTTGATGACTGGACGGGAGAAAGGAAATTCACCCCAGGGATCACGTCAGTCGCCCTGCTAGACAGGGGTCTAGGGAAGTACATAGTGTGGGAAGAAATAGCCAGGGAATTGTTATGGCTAGGCTTGTAGAGGCACTAGGGCCGATAGCCTAGTACCAACCTATGAACCTATAAGTCTTGAAGTCTGAGAAACTGGGCTTAAATGACAGCCTATGAATTCCAACATCTAAACTGACTGAAGTCTAAATTTTTGAGAGTTTGAGGTGATTATGAGGAGAGACGCAAATACAGTAAGGAATCCCTGACTAAAAATATTCGAGGAGGTGATGAAAAGCCAATCATCCAGGTAAGGAGAGACCTACTGTTTACTATCTTGACCCACAACTGTAAATCCAGATTTACAACCAACAACATCATTGAGTTTGTGGATGGTGCTACATTTGTGGGCCTCATCAGCAAAGGAGAAGAAAAAGCTTACAGGGAAGAAGTGAGTTCTCTGACTGACAGGTTTGCCAGGTCTAATCTTGACCTCAATGTCAGCAAAACCAAGGAGCTCATAATAGACTGCAAGAGAGTACAACCAGCTCACTCTCCACTCATGATAAATGGGGAGGTAGTGGAAAGGGTAAAGAACACAAAATTCCTGGGGGTCTAGCGGAGATCTTTCTTTGTCAAATGATACCAGTTACATAGTAAAGAAGACCCATCAATGCCTGCACTTCCTGAGTAGACTGAAGAAAGCAAGCGTACCTCCTCCTATCCTCTCCGGCATCTACAGGGGTACCATAGAATGTATCCTAATGTGCAACTTCACGGTGTGGTATGGAAACTGTTCAGCTGCAGATCAAAAAGCCCAACAAAAGACGGTCAGAATTGCAAAGAAAATAACGGGAGCCAAACTTCCAGTGATAATGGACCTATACAAGACACGTTGTTGCAACAGAGCAACAAAAATAACAAGTGATCCTACTCGCCCTGCTTTTGAACTGTTCACATGCCTGTCGTCTGGCAGAAGATACCACAGAGTACGCTGTAAAACGACCAGGTTCTAGAACAGTTAATTTTCCCCTCAAGCGATTAGACTCAAACTCTGGCATTAATCTCAAGGATGCGAGACACTAATAAGTCTTGTGATGACCAAACAATAGTGCAATAACCATAAGACAGCATACCCAACTTATCAGTTTACAAGAAAATTATGTGCAATACTAACCGTTAGATATTCTCATAATATAGAGAACATGAGAATTACATTGTGTAATAAGTACAGGTGCAATAAGGAACCAATCAGCTGCTATGCAGGTGTAGAGAATAACTGTAGTAATAAGTAATAATATAACTGTCTAAGACAAAGGTAAATGTTAGGTCTGATGCACGTAATTGTATGTATGTATTTGTCTTCTCAAGTCGAGCATGATGCACGCAATTTCGTTTAGACTTCACTTGTGGTGTCTAAATGACAGAGTTTACTTTGACCTGGAAATTTTCCAGCCTGAGCCAGGCTGCCACAACTGCCATGCACCTGGTGAAAACCCAGGGCGCAGTGGTGGGATCAGGCCTAATTGCATCTGAGCCTGCACGAAGGACCTCATCAACAGCTCCAATTTGATGCGTCTAATACGACTGACTGATCCAGATATATACGTATATATATATATATATATATATATATATATATATATATATATATATATATATATATATATATATATATATATATATATATATAGATATATATATATATACACACACACACACACACACACACACACACACACACACACACACACACATATATATATATATATATATATATATATATATGTATATACATATACACACACACACACACACACAGTTTTATAAATATAACACACACATAAATATATCCATTTGTTATTGTTCAATGTGCTTGATGGACATTGCATCAAGTTCTGCACATTGAAATTCCCTAATAAGGAAAAAATCAAATGCAAACTGATCACAGAAAGAAAAAGAAAAGTTCTGCACTCACCATAACGTTCCATCTGTGTTGTCCATTTTCATTCTTCTCAAACTTGCGGGTTCTGATCCGATCTTCAGATCTAAATCAGCCGTTGCAGTAGCTCATGGCAACCAAAAAGCTTTCAAGCCCTTCCCTTACCTATAATGCACCTTTCCAAATTACCTCCGATCTCATTTGCGATACTATTGCTAGTATCGTCTTTCCTGCACATTTCAGTGTCACTTTTTTACTTACCACTGTTGATATTCTTCCCTCTATTTTTGTGTTACTGTTTAAAAAAAGTAAAATATATAATTTTCTCTCTCTTGTCCTATTGTGATATATACATCAGTATACCAATAGAATGGTGACACGACTTCTGGAGCTCAGCACATTTAGGTCTACTCTCTCCTTCAGGAGTACCAAGGTCGGGGGGATGGAGGGTGGGTTGTTTGAGGAAGAATGAAAATGGAGCCAAATGGAAAATGCACCAAACAAGCCTGTGTACGAACTCAGTTTATTGCAGTAAAAACACACCAAGATTAAGCGCTTTCGTCTTTCACATAGAAGACTTCATCAGAACGGAAGAATGAAAATGGACAACACATATGGAATGTTATGATGAGTACACAACTGTTTTTATATGATGTTGTCAATTGTCATTCTATCCTCAAACCTGGGGGACGGAGTCCAGAGCTACCCTATACCCTGGGTGGACTCGTGGAAGGATTCCTCAGCACCATTGAGCCTAATGAAGCTCTTCCCCTGGAGACCGTATCCAATTTGTAATGAGTAATAAAGCTATTGGGGTAGCCCAAGGCTGCACATGTATCATCCAGTGACCCTCTAGACTAGAATACTGATGAAGTTGCTATAGCTCTGGTGGAATGGGCTTGCAAAGCTTTAGATAATTCAACACCTCATTTCTTGTAAATGTAAGAAATACAATCTGTGGTCCATCTAGCCAGTGTTACTTTGGTCACTGGATTTCCCAGTCTCGCGTCTTAAATGGAGGCAAACAGTTGGTCAGATATTCTGATACTTTTTCTTCTCTGAAGGTAAAATCATATCGCCTGTGAAGGTAAAATCATATCGCCTGTGAACATGTAATAAGTGTAACAGGTATTCACCTTTATTTGAAAATTTTGGAAACAGCACTGCTTAATGGATTGATTGATATTATTATCGTGACACTATTTTAGGTAAAAAAGATGGGTTAGTACATAATGAAACCCTGTCTTTATGAAAGATAAATATGGTGGCCGAGATGAAAAGGCTTCAATCTCTGAAATTCTTCTTGCAGATGTTATGGCTTCTAAAAATATAGTTTTCCAAGAAAGGAAATTAAGATCACATGTAGCTGCTTGTTCAAAGGGGGAATGTATAATTTCTTGCAGCACCAAATTCAGGTCCCAAGGAGAAGTAGGGTCTTTATAAGGGGGTTTAAGTAAAACAGGTCCCTTTAGAGAAGCTTTATAGAGTTTGTGTGACGCAACCAAAGACCCTTAATATCCAATGTGAAAACTGGAAATTGCAGCTAATTGTATCCCTACTGTAGAAGAAGCTGCTTCTTCATTAAACAATCAGACTAAGAACCAAAGGATCCGAATCGGAGCTGAGAATGGGTGGCGGTAATTCTGCTATGGCCAGTAAACAAATCTCGTCCATTTACTGGAGTATAGTTTGAGTGTAGATGATTTATGAGAAGACCAAAGTATGTGATGGACTGGAGAAGAGAGCATAGATTGTCTGACTATTAATGGAACTGATGGAATTGGAGACGTCAAGCAGTTAGCTTGAGGTTTAGAATGTCTGGGTGAATCATGCCTGTCGACTGAGACAGGAGGTCTGGAGCTGGATCCAGAATCCACAGTTGTGTCAGTAAATGAGGCCAAAGAAAGGGAAACCAAATCTGTCAATGTCAGCACGGTAAGGGAAACCAAATCTGTCAATGTCAGTCCGGTGCAATGAGGATTACTTTACTCTTCAACCTGCTCACTTTCGGAAGAAATTTGGGGATTAAACGGGCTTGCAGGAAAGGCATGAAAGAGACCAGGGGGCCAATTGTGAAGAAGTGAAGAACAGCATCCCTCAAGGATTCCCCTCATGAGGGGATCAGGGCAAAATAGCTGCTGCACTTGTTTAGGGGAGAGGAAAAAAGATTGCAGCAAGACTGGCCCCATTTGCAAAATATCCTTTCCACCACTATATGATTGAGGGACCACTCATCAGGCATAAGGATGCGTCTTCTCAATTTATCTGCTATCACAGTGGACTTTCCCAGAATGTGCACTGCAATGAGAAAACAGTTGGATGAGATCGCCCACTGCCACACCCTGAGTGCTTTGGGACAGGAGGGATAGGATTTGGTTCCTCCTTGTTGTTGATGTACCAGACTACAGACATGCTTGTCTGTTTGAACTGCAATTGTCCTCAAGGGGAGATCATTCTGGAAGGATTGCAGTCCTAGCAGCACTGCTCTGATCTCCAGGCCATCGACATGCAACTTGGCCTCTTCAGGAGACCACGTGCCTAGGACTGCATTCTCCAGAAAATGCACCCACCTTAGCTGAGAAGCACCAGTGGTGACTGTGGCCACTGGCTATGGGAGGTAAATGAATGGCCTTGTTAAATCTGATGAGAATGACTCCACCATGACAGGTCTCTCTTGCAAAGGTTGGTGATTCTTATCTGGGCAAACATTGCTTGGTGGAGAATGGACCACTGTGATGCAAGACGCCACTGCAAAATTCTCATGTGAAACCTTGCCAGCGGAACAAGTGTTACTGCCGCCATAGACCCTACAGCCTGAAGAACCAGATGTGCAGAGACCTTTTTACTGCCGATAATACCTCATAGTTTCTACTCTTGTAGGTGGAAGAGAAGCTATTGTTTTGCTTGTGTTTAGATATGCCCTTATAAATACTAAACACTGAGTGGGTTCTACAAATTATTTCTCATAATTTATAGTTATTCTCGACTGGAATATGTTTGGATAATGTAGTTTCTTGCTTTTAATAGCAGATGCCCAGTCAGGGTGGATAAGAGCCAGTCGTCCAAATATGGAAACACCCGGAATCCTTGCCGTTTCAAGTGAGCTGCTACTACTGCCATATACTTGGTGAACACTCAGGGGAACTGTAGTGGGACCAAAGGGCAGAGCTCTGAACTGATAGTGAATGGCTCCCAGCAGGGAGTGGAGAAACCTTCTGGATCGTCGGTCCACCTTTATGTGGTAGCATACATCCTAAAGGTCTATACAGCACATCCAGTCATCCTTTTCCAAGGACAGAAGTATGGACTGAATCGTGACAATCCAGAACTTGCTGTCTCAAACTGATTTGTTTAATTTGCTGAGATCCAAAATCAGTCTCCAGTCCCCTGTATTTTTTGGTACTAAAAAGAACCTTGAGTAAAGTTCCTGATTCTCTCTGGTTTGGGGGAACCTCTTGGATGACTTTTTTCTCCAGCAGCTTTTGAACTTGAATGGCTGACTGATTCCTCTGACTGGGTGGAATATCAGGGATTTTTGTGTTTTGGGGCAGAGGAAGGGAAAGTATATAAAGTGTCCTCTGGAAATGATCCTCTGCACCGATGTATCATCTGTTATTTCTGGCCAGGCTCTCTTGTACAAGGACAACTTATCCCAGATTGCTTGCAGAGTAGGACAATTGGATCTCCTTTCAGGAGCACTGGAAGGGCCTACCAAAGACAGCATCTCTAGATCCTTGATTTTGCATGCCTCCTCCGTCACGAGGGCAGCATCTTCCATTTGAGTTCCCCTCTCTGCCTCTAGGAAGACTACCTCCATGTGTGTTCTGAAAAAATCCCGGAGATTTCTTGATCCACATCTTTCAACTATTTCTCTGACTCCTGGAGTAAGGCCTATGCAGAGCAGAAAAATGTATGCCCATGGCAGATAGGGTCTTTATCTTTCGAATACCTGGACAACGTATCTTTTACTTTTGCAATGAACAAGGAAATGCAGCCAAAGGGAACATTGATGAACGAAGACTTAAAAGGCTCCACGAAGTCAGATAAAGGCATCCAGGCATGTCGCCTTCTAGATACGCCTGAACCAGCTGCTCTACTCGTTCCTTTGGCTACGTGCAAAATGAGCCTCATGGAAGAGTTAGATATCGATTGTAGGGTGGCCAGCGGAGAAGCAACTGAGGCTTGTACTTCTTCAGACATGGATCCTGAAAGGGTATTTGATAGCTCACTGATCAAATCCCCTTGTAATCTTGTAAAATGTGAAAAACAATTCAGGGACCTGAGGTTCGCTGAAGAATGAACACACTTCCCAAATCTATCCATCATCCTAGACTCCTTGTTAGGAGGATGGATAGAAGAACTTACCTCGACTGCCGCCATGACCATGGCATCTACTTGTACACCCTTTGTCCAGAACTGTTTGTCCTCTGGGACTGTAATAATTTTAGTTGGTGTCCAGGGAATATGTTCAATGATGTCTGGGGCGTTACTTGCCCACCAACAGATCAACTTAAACAGGCAGAGTCACCCAGGAGGTAAGATGGATGGGCATCAAACTCAGACAGGTACAAAGACTCCTCAGATGAAGGATTGCTGTACTTACAGCCACTTCTCTGTTTTAGGATTTCTAAGATGTCTCCACAGGAGACATCATCAGGAGGTGCTCTTGGGGATCCTTCACCCTCATCAAAGTCCATGTCCTCGGTGATGGACTCTTCAGTGGAGTCTAGCTGTTTCCTCTTACACATCTTCTTCTTAGGTACCTCCTCTGTGGGGTGTTCTGGGAAGTGGTGGGGGAACCCTATTGCGAAGGCTAGGAATTTGGTGCCCACTGTCCTAGTGGAAGATCCAAATGAGAAGTAGGGTGCAGAGCTGTCAAAGAGTTGTGGAACTGAGTGGGTAGGTGCTGTCTGAGCTGCTGGGGCAGAGATAGCTCTCTCCAGAGCCTCAAAGGCATACTGTCCCTGAGAAAGAAAGTACCCTGGATCAGAGAGGGCATGCATCTGGGTTGTAGTTCCCTCCCACTCAGAAGAAAATCTTCCTAAGTTTGAAGCCGGAGTCGATCTGGTCCAAGCCAAGGCTCTGAGACACAGAGACTGCCCCAAAAAGCTCAGGGCCGAATACATCACCTTGGAGCCACAAGGCCACTATGGCTCTGAGAGGTCTCTGGATCCAACTGGGCCAAAGAACTCAGAGCAAACATCAGATACGAGGAAAAGGAGATCCTTCGATCCGATACAGATGACTCTGAGCAGTTCGGGTCCAATGGCTCTGATACTTCAAAAGAAGTCAGTGGAGGAAAAAGTGATGGGGCAGCTGATGCATGCTACTCCTGACCCAAATGGGTAAGCGCCAAAGAAGCCCCTGACATACTCTGCGCCCAAAGAATCTTCTTCACTAGTCTTTCCACGTTTTCTTCAGTGAGACTCCTGGAAGAGTGAGTTGACACAGCTGATGGAGATTTTGGTCTCTCCAGGAAAGGAAAAAGAACCCTGGAAGGGACCAGGTCAAAAGAGGGTGAATACCGAGTCCTAAGAAGTTACTGATTCTTAGTAGCACTTGGCATGGGTTCCTCTAGAAATGGATTTGAAGAGTCCGTCTTCATGGGTTGAGACGGATCCAAATTAGTTGGATCCAACAGTCCAAATTTTTTTACTTCTGAATCTGACAAAGCTGTTGGATCCAATGGCTTGGCTTTTTTATAGTCTGATCCAATGAAGAGGTCTGCACAAAGACAATCTCTTTCTTCCTTTGTCTGAAACTTTTGTAGACAAGGAAGAAGCAGGTCTAGACTGCCCAGATTTGTCTTTAGATTTTTGTTTAGTTTAAGCTACAGAAATTGCCTCGCCAAAGGAGAAGGGCAAAAGACCTTACATAAAAAACTGGAAATGGAAGATGTATATAATGTGAGGATGATGTGATAAAGCAGTTTCAGTCCCAATGGCCTGCCTTAGGGCACTTCTGACCAAGCCCTTGACAATCCTTCTTCAGACAATTTGTCCATAAACATATAAAAAGGAGGTATATATTTTTTTTACTAGCCAGGCACTGCAAAACACATGGAAGAGTTCAGAGAGGGACAAGAGCCATAACAAAAGGTTGGCAAATCTGAACACAAAGTTTTGAGAGGTGTCATGAACATAGTTCCCTAACTCTCAAAAGACATTTCACATATAAAACCAGATAGCTAAAGAACTACACATATTCCAATATTCCATTTCCATTGGTTTAGAATAGGTTAGTACTATGCATGCATTAACTGCCCATGGTGTACTGAAAAGGGCCTTTGGGTAGTTTGTAGAGGGTTTCTGCTAAGGAGGCGGAGGCGGATAACAAGTACTAACAGCTCCTTCTCTAAAAGGGGCAACAGTCCTACAAGCTGATATGTTGCCCTTTGGAGGGGAGAGCCTGGTGTTGGTTAATCTTTCACTGGCTAATTCCCTCTACATGAGGGATGGCAGCTTCCCTCAAAGGTCATTCATCTTGGGCATTCCATATTATATGCCTTCAAGCCACCTTCCAAATTTACATTCAGCATGAAACACACAAACCAATACTTGCACTATCACAACATTGGTGTCAGTGGTACAGTGGGTTATGCAACCAGCATTGGAAACTCACTCCCACTCACCTCTGCCTTGGCCTTTCCAGTGCCCAACCTGCTAGTCGAACCCAGGTCTTCAAGGTCTCAGTCAGAGCTTTATTCTTCTATGTTAAAGGGCTAAAGGCCAGCACCAGTTAATTACAGTACGTAGTGCTCTTCATTTATTATGCATTTTAGGAGTGCAGTGAGGATTATATTGGTATATGCTAATCTTATAGTTTAGGGTCCTATTCGAGAGCCAGCTGGCAATCCAGCAAGTAACATAGGAGTTTTTGTCTAATTCTGTGAATTTGCTTGCAATGCCCAAGTGGGGTACTGTATCAAATGCCTTGGCCAGGTAAAGGGAGGCAGCATGCACTATTTTGCCCTCATCCACTGCTCTGTTGACCTTCCTGAGGAAGTTTATCAGACAGAATAGGTATGATCTTCCCTTGACAAAATCAAACAGGTTTGGATCCAGTGTCTTGAGATATCCAAATCACTATTATTAATTTCCATGATAATTTCTTTCCATGGCTTTCCATATGGGAATGGTCAGATTAATAGATCTGTAGTTTCTGGGTTCCAAAGAAGGCCTATCCTTTATGCAGAAAGATGACCGTGACAGTTCTCCATTCATGTGGCATAAAACCTTTGACGGTCTTTTTTGCTGAACCATGTGTTGGCCAACAACAAGCCATTTCCCAGACAGAAAAGTCTAGAATGGCCTCTCCTTCTTTATTCCTCTTACTCCACCCATATGGACCAGGCATTCTGCCCTGATATATACAGTCATATAGACCAGGCATTCTGCCCTGATATATACATAGTCATATGGACCAGGCATTCTGCCCTGATGTATAAAGTCACACACCCCCAACCTCTTTCTTACTATCACTACTATATTACTACCCGTAACCACAAAAATTTTAACCCAACAACCTTTTTAAATTCTCTAAAAGCAATTAACTGGAATAATCTAAGGACATTATCCTTAGATAATGCAGTTGCCCACTTCAACTCAACATTCTTAAAAATACTAGACTCCCAAGCCCCTCTGAGGACAAACAGAATAAAAACTAATTCCGCCCCCTGGCTAACCAAAAACACACTAGCAACCATGCGCCTTAGAGATAAAACCTGGGCACTCTATCAGAAAAACAAGACCCCTGAACTCCACATTGAATACAAAACCCTTCGAAATAAAGTAAAAAAGCTGATCATCTCTGATGGACAAAATTACTTCTTTACACTCCAAACAATAATAAAACAAACCCTCAGAAATTCTGGAAAGGAATCTCTACCCTCCTTAACCCCAGCAAACCACACATCCCTACCCCAGACCCAAATGCCTCAGATTTAGACTTAGCTACTCAATTTAACTCATTTTTCATTGAATCTATTAGCAAACTAACCTCCTCCTTCCCTAGTTCCACCTCACTATCTAATACACCCCCTCCCTCCCCTACCAACAATCCACCCTGCACTGCTGCTCCTCCCTCATTCCCATCTACTAACTCTCTACCCTCTACCCCTTCTCCTACTCTAACTGCCAACAATCCACCCTGCAGTGCTGCTCCTCCCTCATTCCCATCTACTAACTCTCTATCCTCTACCCCTTCTCCTACTCTAACTGCCAACAATCTACCCTGCAGTGCTGCTCCTCCCTCATTCCCATCTACTAACTCTCTACCCTCTACCTCTTCTCCTACTCTAACTTCCACATCATCTTCACCACCCTCTAACACTCTCTCTCCCCACTCAGCTCTATTCTCATTAAAACCTATACCCACTTCTACTATAAAGAAACTCCTTCAGAAATTGAAGCCATGCACTAACGCACCTGATAACATCCCCTCTTACTTTCTAAGTATAGCTGCTGAAGCAATTGCCTATCCCATAAGCATTCTAATCAACCGTTCCATCCATGAATGTACAGTACCCCAAATCTGGAAGCAAGCCTTTATCATTCCTCTGCATAAAGGCGGCAATAACTGCAATGTCAACAACTTCCGACCCATTGCTATCCTGTCCCCCATTTCTAAACTTCTAGAAAAGTGTGTCCAACTTAAACTCTTACCACATCTCTTAGATAATAACCTTCTAACCCCTACACAACATGGTTTTAGGCCAAATCATAGCACCATGACAGCCCTCCTCTCCTATCTTGAAACTGTAAATAAAGCACGTGACTCTGGCCAAATTGTTTCTACCCTACTACTAGACCTCTCTAAGGCCTTCGACACTATCTCACACAGCCTGCTCTTAACTAAACTTTCTGAACTTAACCTTTCTCCCTCCTCTGTGAACTGGTTCTCCAGCTACTTATCAAATAGATACCAAGCTGTAAAATGGAAAAAGGCCACTTCCTCTTTTCTTAGTACCCCCACCGGAGTTCCCCAAGGCTCCATACTCGGTCCCCTTCTTTTCAATATATTTATAAATGATTTCCGCAAATCTATTCCATTCTCAAATATCATCAAATATGCAGATGATTCTACCATTATCTGCTCTGCCACATCTACCCCTATGCTCCAAAAGCTTACACAAGAAGCTTTTTCAATTACTGAGCAATGGATGAAAATAAACCACCTAGCAATCAATGCTTCCCAAACTAAGCTAATGGTATTTACCCCCTCTAAAACTACCGCTTTCGATATAAACACATTCTTGATTACTAGTCAAAATAACTCATTTCTGGAACTGGTGTCAGAAACCAAGTTACTTGGGGTCCAAATTGACAACCAGCTTAATTTCAACTCCCATCTACAACTAAATATTAAAAAAAAACATCAAAAACTAGGTATGCTCTACCGTCAAAATCAGTACCTCACAAGGACCTCTAAAATCACTCTCTCTTCTTCCTTTCTTATTCCCTCCCTTCTCTATGGAGCACCACTCCTAACTAATCTTCAGTCCTCTCTAAAAAAACAACTTTCCTCTTGCTACAACAAAATCGCCAAATTCGCTAACAGCCACAGGTCCTCCACCCACCACTGTTCCTCTCTCCAAAAACTTAATTGGCTAGAACTACCTAACCATCTCAAGTATACTCAGCTAACCCTAGCCCATAAGCTCATTTTCAACCCCTCTCTTTGTCCCTCCCTGTCTTCTGCCTTTAAGATGCACCTACCTGATAGAGTTTTAAGGTCAAACAATCAATACCTATTAGAGGTACATAAACCAATTCGTCCCCCAGGCAAAAACTTACTATCCTTTAACCTAGCTCATCTTTGGAACTCACTTCCACCATCCATTCGCACCACCTTTAACCATTACATGTTCAAAAAATCTCTTCACATACATCTAATGTCCCAATGGGAATGCTCTTGCTCCCACCCATCATAACAAAATATGGTAATTTTCATCTTCCTTTCACGCTCATGTTACTCCAGCATTTTTTCCTTATTAATTCCCCTTAACTCACATTATATATTTTTCCCCACGGTACCTGCAAAGATTGTATTTGACTGTACCTTGTAAAGCTTATGCTCCTTACAAAATAACTACTCTGTATGATTAAGCAATATTACTTTTCACAGCCTAAACACCTCACATTATCATCACTAGATTGTATTGTTTGAAATGCTTCCTGAATTTTGAAATGAAATGTTTGTATCTTTTTACATTTGTATAATTATCATTAGTAATCTATTGTATGTACCTAGTTTGTTTTGTTTTGTTTTTGGAGCTTTTCTCCCCAGGACTCCATTGAAAATGGGTTCATTTTGGCCCAATGGACTATCCTGGTAAACCAACTGCAAATAAATAAAATAAATAAATCACAATTCTGCTGTGGGGCAAAGTCCGAGAATATGATCCACTGGGGTCTGACTGCCCTGAGTCCGTCACTAATTCTGATGACATTTCGCACTGTCTTCTGAAGCTTTTCCCTCACCATAATTCCCACACCCTTTTTAGAATGTTCTTCTCTTGGACGCTGGCTCCCAAGTGGCTTTGCTGCATTGCCATTCCACTTGGTCTCCTGCATACACACGCCTTACTATCATGTCATCCACTTCCAAGCTCTGTATACACACGCCTTACTATCATGTCATCCACTTCCAAGCTCTGTCCTGTTAGTGAAACTATGTTGAGGGTAGCAATTCCTAGTGCATGTTTAGCAAGTTGACTAGTTTTACATTCAGCTTTCGCTCACAGATATCCCAGGTAACCCAAGCTGGGCAACTGGACACCATCTGGCTAGTAGCTTATTGACTCTCGGCTGCTGGGCTTTATGTCAAACACATACTGGTGAGCTGGGGCACATAGACCCCCACCCACCATTAGCATGGGTCCCTGGCAAAGGTCAGAGTAGGCCAAGTCCTCAACCTACTTATTACCTATGCCCATTTTCTGACATTAGTCGACATGGCAAAATCATCTACACCCAATTTTTTTTTTTTTACACTATCAAGTCGCTAGCCCTAGGCTTAGCAGGACTAAGACAGAATACATGTGTTTGAATGAGAGGGAGGATACAGGAATGGTTACGATGCATGGAATAGAGTTGGTGAAGGTGGATGAGTTTAAATACTTGGGATCAACAGTTCAGAGTAATGGTGAGTATGGAAGAGAGGTGAAGAAGAGTGTGCAGGCAGGGTGGACTGGGTGGAGAAGAGTATCAGGAGTGATTTGTGGCAGATGGGTGCCTGTAAGAGTGAAAGGGAAAGTCTACAAAATGGTAGTGAGACCAACTATGTTATATAGGTTGGAGACAGTGGCACAGATGAAAAGTCAGGAGTCAGAGCTGGAGGTGGCAGAGTTAGAGATGTTAATGGTGATGTGATGATGTGACACAGCAAGATACAGAGGACAGGAAGAAACGGAAACAGATTATCTGATACAGAGGGCAGGAAGAAACAGATTATCTGCTACAGAGGACAGGAAGAAATGGAAACAGATTATCTGATACAGAGGGCAGGAAGAAACGGGAACAGATTATCTGCTACAGAGGACAGGAAGAAATGGAAACAGATTATCTGATACAGAGGACAGGAAGAAACGGAAACAGATTATCTGCTACAGAGGGCAGGAAGAAATGGAAACGGATTATCTGATACAGAGGGCAGGAAGAAATGGAAACAGATTATCTGATACAGAGGACAGGAAGAAATGGAAACAGATTATCTGCTGTGGCGACTCCTAACTGGAACAACTGGAAGAAGAAGTTGCTAGCCCTAACTCAGTGGACAGTCTGTCATCTGTATTCTTCTTTCTAGAAGATACCACACTCCACAGTTGATGCCTGAAGAGGCTGATCTACATGACTCTTCCCCTGATAGTCAGCCTTTAGAGTCTGCGCTGCTGTCCACAACACCATTCTTTGGTTGAATTTGAGGTGGAAACATTCAGCTTGTTTTTGGGAAGTGGGTACACCCCCACAGACACAGTGAGAACATGTAAACTCATACACATGTGGGTCGTGGGTCAGGATCAAACCATGTACCTTGTGCAAGGGAGGAAAAGTCCTTATCCATTATGCCAACTGTGTCTTAGGGATAAACCAGTCAATCCTGGGGTAAATTTGTGGGTACCCATCCAATCATCTAAGCTCTTGTTGAGGGATGATATGTACTGAACTGCTTAAGCTGCAAGGGTAGTCTGTTCCAAAGGTGGGAAGGCACTGCTTTATGAATTTCAATTTCACCATCAAGTTTTATCTATCTGCTGGACACTAAATTGGCCATAGGTTTGAGGACGCTTGGGTGTTTGGCACAAAAGAATGAGTGCATTAGGGATAGCCACCCAACAGTGTAAACATTAGCTCTAGATGGTCACTCCTGTGAAATCCCAAACCCATGTAAACAGGAAAAGGGGAGTTGATGTCAACGTCAGTGCAGATTTATGTGCAGTTTCTAGTATTTGTGGAATTATCGGACCTGCTGAGATACAGGACAGCTGGGACCCCATGCAAGGTGGGGCATAGATCTGTTGTCATAAGAATATCAGATACCAACTAATGACCAGTGAGTCTACCAGAGACTGAATAATGACCAGTGCTTTCAGCCCCACTTGGAAGCTCATGGTCTTTAAACTTGTGATCTTATTTAGGAAATTTAAGGGTCTTTCCACTTGTTTGATACATCTAGTGAGGTATTTCCTAAAAGGGGCACTGCAATGCTGAATACTGGAGTGTGACAACCTCCTTAGAGCGGGATGATATTCCTTTGCCAATCAGCTCTGCTAAGTAGAAGGTTTTTCTGACTACTGTGGTCAGATGGTGACTGAAAGAGGGGGAGAGCATAGTCAAACCCAAGTTCTTATACTGCATGCTGATGGCAGGAGTCGTCATTTTCAATACACCAGGTATTTACAAGCGTGAGTTTATTAAAGTATTTGCTGACCAGAAAAGAGCACTGATCCAAGTGGAGCGTTTCAAGTACTTGCTGAAGGGATAGGATATCACACGGACACTTAAATAATGCAGTCTACAGTTATTTTTATAGTTGGCCAGAAATCCTGAATCCCAGTCTGGATATCAGATGCTGAAGAGGAAAGGAACCAACACAGAATCCTAGTGTCAGCACTAGTCAGACATACTTTCTGTTGAGTCACTGGCGACTTGTACAGTGGGAGTTATTTTAGCCGGTATGATATCAGACTTACCACACATGGGTCTGTTGTTAATCACTTAGTTTACCTGCATGGCGTATATTGTCTAATGCCTTGGCTACATGGAGATATGCCATGTGAACAATATGACCACTGTCTACAGCCTGCATAACCCTCTCAAGATAGGTTTCCCAGCTTCATTAGCAAAGATCTTCCTTTGACAAAGCCAAACTGCTGCGGATAAAGGCTAATAGGATTTTTGTTACTGTAATTTACGAGGCCAGTAATAAAAGCCTAGTAAGATCTTTGTTACCATAATTTATGACTTCAGTAATATGTCCAGTGGCTTTGCAGGTCAGGCTCATCAGGCTGATGGGCAGACCCATCAACCTTTACTTCCAGAGTTAGGGAGAAAGCAAAACAAAATTAGGAAGAAAGTTAAGGACACACTTTAAATGCTGCTACTATTAAATCTGAACATCTTAAAATAATTTCAGATTTTAGGAGGGACAGAGCAAAAGTCTAAGAAACCATTCGGGTGGACTTAAAACGTAGACAGTAGAAAGGTATGCTGATGGGGCTGTAACTCCTGAGGTCAGTGGTAGGGCCACTCTTCTGCACAGACATCACTACTGTGGATTGACAAACTTGACAGATAAAACCTGCAGCTAAATTTTGGTTAAACTGCAGGAGGAGTGGCTGTGTGAAAGCATGCAGTGCTCAGCAGTACTTATTAAATGTCCAAGTATACTGTCAGGCCCACAGGAAGAAGTACTTTTGGTATTAAATAGTACCGTCAGTATATACACCTTTGTGATAATGCGGGGCAGGACTTTGTGGACTTTGGCTAGAAGTTTTTTTTTGGGGGGAGGGGGGAAGTTACCATCAGACTTTCCTGCCAGTACATTGTCAATGTCTATTGGGTATGAACGGGAGCTGCAATTTTGAATAAGTTTACAGCAGTATTTGGTATTGCCTTGAGTTTCATACTGTAAGTGAAGAGTGACTTATAATTGTCCTTAACTTCTGATGCTAAACTAAGCCTATGGATTGCATTAGTAGACCTGAAAGACCAACTGGGCAGGGTTGACAGGTTTTAGTGGAGGCCTGGGGAGAAAAGCTCCACAGAATATATCAATGTAAAAAAAAGGGTTCAGGCGCCTAGGCAGCGAGACATTTCCCTGTGGTACATTTTACTAAGGACACATGGTTGAAGTGACATTCAGCTGCAGAGAAATATGGCTATTTGCAAATTCCCTGTGGGCAAAGAGAAGAATATGTTGCCATGCTCACAACTTCAATAACCAAATACACAGGGGAAAACTATGTCCATGGTCCCCAAGGAAACATGAGACAGCAGACAATATAGTAAGCATCAGCAGCCAGCTGGCCAGAAGGCATGTCAGTGGCAATAAAAATGCAGTGCACAATGGGCAGTGCCTTTATAATTGGAGTGTGCGGACCAATACCCCCTTCACAGTGTCCAGGGAACATTACCTAAAACACATACTGGAGCATAAATGTGACTACAGTAGCCTGCAGGGTTTCCTCCATGCTGTAGCACACTTCTACATGTTGTAGTTACATAAGTATGTACTGTACACTGAACAGAACACTCATTACTTCTTCTGCCACCATGCATTTGGTTATTAAAGCTGTGAGAATGGCAGTGTGTGTGCTTATCTTTGCCCACAGGGAATTTACAAACAGCCATATTTCTCTGCAGCTGAATGTCACTTGTCCCCAGTCAAATGTACCAATGGGAAATGTCTCTCTGCCTAGGCGCCTGAACCCATGTAGAAGAATTGCTTCATACACAATTAAAAGAAATTAACAGAGTCTGAAGTTATAAAAAGGACACTACAACAAATACAGCCCTAGGAAGAGAGGAGATATAGAAATATAGTGGTCTTGGATGAGTAGGGGCGGCCGGGGTGGTGCAGCGGTTAGTGTTGTCGCCTCACAGCAAGAGGTTCTCTGGTTCGATCCTCGGCTGGGGTGCCTTCTGTGTGGAGTCTGCATGTCCTCCCTGTGGCCACGTGGGTTTCCTCCGGCTGCTCCGGTTTCCTCCCACATCCCAAAGACATGCTGTAGGTGGATTGGACACTCTAAATTGGGCCTAGGTGTGAGTGTGTGCATGTGTGTACCTTCTGTGGAAGGCTGGGCGCCGGGCTGGCAACTCGACACCATAAAACTCCACTGTCAATCATGAGCAGGACCGGGAAAAAGCCGAAAGAAGAAGAAGAAGTGGACGAGTCAGCCAGGGTCAGAGCATGTACACAGCCATGAACTGGAGAGAGAGGATTTTAGCTGATTTTTGAAGCCAAGCTTGTTTGTCTGTATCTGGATTTCAAGTGGGAGGGAGTTCCAGATTTTTAGATTAGAGTAAAGGGAATCTCCTGAGATGTGTCTGCTTTTGGATACTACAGATAGCCCTTTGTTGGTAGATCTCAGCTGATGGTTATTGGTGTAATGATTAATTAGGCCTTGTAGGTTTGGGGTTTTGTTGGGTAGTAAAGAATTTGGTGAGCTAGGGTGAGTTGGTTTAGGGTCAGTAAGTTTGGTAACTCGAGCCATGATAGTTTCTGAAAGGTTTGACAATGGATGGATCTGTAGGAAGAATCCGTAGCGAAGTTAGCTATTTTGTTGTATTAAGCGGATAATTTGTTTAGATCACCTTTATTTAGATTAACTATAACAGAAGTATAAAGTGTGGAAAGGAGGTTTGTTCTTGCTATAATAAACTTTACTATTAGTAGTCAGATAGTTCTTACATCTATAGAGTGAACCTAGTTTTTGTGTACTTTTGTTATGGTTTGGGCTATGTGCTTGTCGGATTTCATATTTTGGTATATGACAATCCCTAGTAGCTTGCTTTGAGTAACTGGTGAGATATGGGTACTGTCAGAAATGATAATTATAAAGGGGGGAAATGGGATCTATATTCTTGGAGAGATGGAAGAGCATAAGCTGGGTCTTTTGAGTATTAATTGATAGCCCGATAATCAGGGTTTAATGGCTGTAAAGGATTCTTTTTTTTTCTGTAGTAGTTGGAGTGATGGGGCTGAGAGATTAGGGCTGAGTCATTGGGATATTGGACTAAGCTGCCATGAAGAGTGGCTTTATGGAGGTTATTGGTGAATATTGTGAAGAGGAGGGGTCTGAGTATAGATCCTTGAGGCACACCTAACGTAACAGGGAGGAAGAGGGATGGGGAGTCCTGCCACTTAACGGCTTGCTGGCGATTGGAAAGATGGTCTTTAAACTATAGATGTGTAGAGTACAGAACTGCCAATAGCTTGTTATGGGAAACTGTATCAAATGCTTTGGACAGGTCCAAAAAGACAGTAGATACGATTGCCTACACACTCTGTTGATTAACAAAGTTGGTCCAAAAAGACAGTAGATACGATTGCCTACACACTCTGTTGATTAACAAAGTTGGTGAAACTGATGAGGGCACTGGTGATGCTGTGACTAGGGTGAAAACAGTGTTGAGTTTCAGCTATGAGGTTGTTAGACAGAAGATATTTTAGTACTTGGGAATGTATACAATTTTCTAGGATTTTAGACAACGCCGATAGTATAGCTATCGGGCAGTAACTGGATAACTCAGTTGAGTTACCACCTTTGTATAGCAGTAAATAAGATTTTCCAGAGAAGTGAGACCTGTTGCTTAGAGATGGATCTGATGATAATTATAGATACAGGGTGTGAGATAGTTGGGGGTGGGGTACCTGTTTTTTCGGATGGATAACTTTTAGTTATGTACTTACCATAACTTTAGATGTATGGGATCCATCTCGCCTACATTCTCTACAGATGGGTTCGGAGCCGATCCTCTGCTCCGACTCGGCACGCAATACAATAGCACGAAGTCTCTTATTGGCTGAGTTACCTCATATCCCAGGATGCACCACTACTGCTTCCCCAGATCTTGTTTGTCCACACACATGCACACACACACACACACACACACACACACACACACACACACACACACACACACACACACACACACACACACACACACTGTTGTTATAAGATTGCCAGGTGTTTCAAGAGAGGAAACAGTTGTATTCGGACCGTCCGGTCTCTTCTGGCCTCCAAGGCAGGGGGAAGGAGGATGGGTTATTAGGAATGTAGGCGAGATGGATCCCATACATCTAAAGTTATAGTAAGTACATAACTAAAAGATGTAATGTGATCCTATCTTGCCTACATTCTCTACAGATGGGACAGCGTCCCTAGCACCTAATTCCTGGGTGGCTCATTGGAAAACGGTCCGGAGAACCGTGGAACCGAAGGAAGCTCGACCCCTAGATGCCACATCCAATTTGTAGTGAGAAATAAAGGTGTGTAGAGAAGACCACGTAGCAGCCGCACAAATGTCACTAATAGAGAGCTTGGAATGAAAGGCTGCCGAAGTGGCCATAGCCCTGGTAGAATGAGCTTTCACTGGAATTGTAAGCTCTTTATTTGAAATGTGATAAATATGACTGATACAGTCTCTGATCCACTTGGCAATAGTGACTTTCATGACAGCTTTGCCCAATTTATTGTCCGAAAAGGACACAAACAAACAGTTGATCTGATTTTCGTGCTTGGTGTGTCCTATCCAAATAGAAACGTAATTGTCTGTGCACATCTAAGGTGTGAAATGTATACTCAGCTCTGTCTGTATACTTAGGGAAAAAAAACGGTAATTCCAGTGATTGTTGTAAACAAAAGTTAGAACAAACCTTTGGTATAAAGGATGGGTTTGGTCTAAGAGATACTCTATCCTTGTGAAATACCAGGTATGGTGGTTTGACACACAAGGCTTGAAGTTCTGAAACCCGCCTGGCTGATGTGATAGCAACTAGAAGAGCAGTCTTCCAAGAAAGAAATTTCAAGTCACAGGTTGCTGCCGGCTCAAAGGGAGGTGCGGTTAAAGCGGCTAATACTACGTTAAGGTCCCACGGTGGTGCGGGATGAGATATAGGGGGCCGTAGAAGCCAAGCTCCTTTAATAAAGGCTTTGCACAACTTATTGCTCATTAAGGGTGGTTCTACATTCTCGTGAAAATTGGAAATAGCTGCCAAAGATGGTAGAAACCTAACAACCTTGGTTGAACAGGGAAGTTAAAAACTTCAGAACCTCGGACACCGAAGCTGTCATAGGGTCTAATCCTCGGAGTTGGGCCCAAATAGCAAACCTCTTCCATTTACTGCTATACATCTTTTTTGTAGATGTTTTGTGGGCCGAGGACAAAATATGCAAGACTTCAGGGTCGAAAGAATGGCTCCTAACTATGGTCGGAAGAGGAGTAGCCAAGCTGCTAGCTTCAATGAATGTAGGGACTGATGGAGCTGTCCTGACTGATGCGTCAGGAGGTCCGGAATTTGGTCTAGGAACCAGGGACCGTCCAATGCATACTTGCGAAGAAAAGGGAACCAAACTTGACGAGGCCAGCATGGGGTGATTAGAATCATTTTGCTTCCCAAGTGAATCGCCTTCTGAATCACCTTGGGGAGAAGGGGAACCGGTGGAAAAGCGTATAGCAGAGAGGAGGGCCAAGGTTGGACCAGAACATCCCTGGACATCTGCCCCGAAACTGGAATGAGAGAGAAGAACTGCTGGCATTTTGCGTTGAGGGGAGTTGCGAAAAGATCGCAATATGGAACTCCCCATCTGGTGAAAATCTGTGTTACCACTTTGTGATTCAAGGACCATTCGTGAGGGGAGAGAATAGTCCTGCTCAGTATGTCGGCTATCACATTGGATGTCCCCGGAATGTGTGTTGCCACTAGAAAGCGTTTGGTAGCAATCGCCCAATCCCATACCTTCATGGCCTCTCTGCAAAGGGGGTAAGACCTGGTCCCTCCTTGCTTGTTCAAGTACCAGACTACAGACATATTGTCGGACTGAATGGCAATCGTCCCCCGGGGGAGGTGATCGTGCAATGCTTGCAACATTAAAAGCACCGCCCTCATTTCCAGGATATTGATGTGGAGAAGATTCTCGTCGGAGTGCCACGTGCCTTGGACCGACCTGTCCAGATAATGTCCCCCCCACCCTGTCTGGGAGGCGTCCATAGTCAACGTGGCTGAGGGGAATGGGGGAACGAAGGGTCGCCCCTGATCCAGGTTGGAGGACAGAAGCCACCAACGAAGATCCTGTTTGCATGTCTCTGTGATCAATATGTGGTGACTGAGGGGGAGGTCTTGATAAGACCACTGGACTGAGAGGAGCCACTGGAGTATCCTCATATGTAACCTTGCTAAGGGGACGAGAATAATGGTGGCTGACATGGAACCTAGCAGCTGCAGTACCATTCTCGCTGGAGCGCGACGTCTGAGGAGTAACGCCTGAACCTGAGACTGCAATGTTGCTATTCTTTCCGCAGGAAGATAGACTCGCATCTGCCTTGAGTCTATTTCTGCACCAATAAACAGAATACGCTGTGACAGCAGCAATACGGATTTTGTCCAATTGAAGGTGATTCCTAAGGAGCTGCCTAGGGAGACGGTGGCTGCTAGAGTTTAAGAGTAGATGCCTTGACGTGGCAGTTAGGAGCCAGTCGTCTAGGTATGGAAACACTTGGAATCCTAGACTTCTCAGGTGAGCAGTCACCACCGCCAAACATTTGGTGAACACCCTGGGGGCTGTGGTGAGACCAAAGGGCAGTGCACGGAACTGGAAATGACTGTCCCCTAGGCTGAAGCACAAGTGTCTGGATGCCTGATCTATCAGGATGTGATAATAGGCGTCCTTGAGATCTATGGAGCACATCCAAACACCCTTCTCCAGAAGCGGGAGAATGGTTTGCAAGGTGACCATCCGGAATTTGGACTTTTTGACTGATCGGTTTAGCCTGCTGAGATCCAAAATGGGCCTCAAGTCCCCGGTCTTTTTTTGGTACCAAAAAGAATCTTGAGTAAGTCCCTGATCCGGCCTGATCTGCGGGGACAGGTTGGATGACTCCTTTTTGAAGCAGCTTTGAAATTTCGATGGCTGCCATATCCCGTTGACTGGGTGGCGGGTCCGGGATTCTTCGGGATGGTGGGGGGGGGTTGAGAGAAGGGAATGGTGTAACCTCCGGCGATGATTCGGAGCACCCATTGGTCCTGAGTGATACTTTCCCAGGCCTTTAGGTGCCTCGAAAAACGACCCCCGACTGGCTCCGGAGCTGCACAGTCGGGCACTCCTTCAGGGATGCTGGAAGGAGGAGGAGCCACAAAAGGACTCGCGGTCTCCAGTGTTGCGGGGGCCTCCGCCGCCTCTGGGACGGCGTCTCCCTGAAAAATTTCCCCTTCCTCTGCCTCTAGAGGGGGAATCGCTCTGCTGCGATGAGTAAGACTTTTGAGACTTACGGAACCACATTTTCCCTCCTCTTCGAGCCTTGGGATAAGGCCTGAAGGGAGTGGAAAACCGGGCCCCTACGGCAGTTAAAGTCTTACCCTCCTGCTCGCAGCGAGTCAACGTGTCCTTTACCTTGGGTCCAAAAAGGGAGGACCCATCGAAGGGGGCATCGGCAAAGGAAGACTTAAAGGCCTCCGCAAAGTGACACAGGCGTAGCCAGGCTTGTCTCCGTTGAGCAACACCTGTGCCTGCCGCCATGCTCGCTCCTTCGGCTGCATACGAAATGAGCCTCATGGACGAGTTGGATAGGGAGGACAGGGTAGCCAACTGGGAGTTAACCGTCTGGGCTAACTGCTCAGGTAAGTTACCAGAGAGGGTATCCGAAAGCTCCTTGACCAGATCCCTCTGCAGTCTCGTAAAGTGCGTCAGGTAGTTCAGAGACCTTAATGTAAAGGTTGCTGAAGCAAGGGTGCGCTTCCCGTACCGATCCATGCTCCTAGACTCCTTATTAGGAGGATGGACGGACGTTGAAGCCTCTGCCACATCTTGTTGGGTAGCAGATGCCACCACCAAGGCATCTACAGCCACACCTTTGTTAAGAAAGTCCTTATCAGGGGGTGCCGAAAGGAATTTATTGGGGCGAGCTGGCACCGGTTCAGCAGAGTCCGGATGTTCCCACGCCCTTCGAGAGATCAAATCCAGGAGCTCATCGAAGGGCAGAGACACCCAGGAGGCGGAGGGCTGAGCCCCGCAGGCCTTGAGGAACACTGACTCCTCAGCAGAAGAGGGTTTGGACTGCCAGTCGCCTCGTTGCTTAAGTATTTCCAAGATTTCCGCAAAGGATACATCATCCGAGGACGACTTGGGGGACCCCTCCGCATCATCGAGGTCGGTATCCGAGGTGAGAGACTCATCAGGGGAGTCAACGTGCTTCCTCTTGCACTGTCTCTTCCTCGGGGGTTCCTCTGAAGACGTTTTGGAGGGACCTCCAGGAAGAAGGGAACCTCAGGCTCAAGGGCTCCACTGTCGTGAGACAGGGGGATTGCAAAGAAACCAGTCTCCGTGCCAAGGGAAGGTGGTGGTGAGATGGTAGAAGTGGCCAGAAAGGATTTGGCCAAGGCACTCCTCATGGCCTTGAAGGCGGGACCCCCAGAGTCCTGGGAAGGTTCAACCCCCAAGGCCACAACAGCAGTCGGAACTCCCGCTGCCGACGCACCGAGAGGGAGGCTCGGAACCGAAAGGATCGGTCCCAAAGCGTCCCCCCCGAGGCCGACAGAGGAGGTCTGCATACCGAACACCGACCCGAAGGGCGGGGTTGGAGTTAGGGTCGGAACCGACCCGACAACCTCCACCGGCTCCACCAACACAGACTCCAACGGCACCGAAGCTGTTGGAGGAGGAACCAAGATGGCAGGGTGGGAAAACGGCTTCGGAGCCGACTGGGTTGGAGCCGAGACCAACATTTGAAAGACCGGAGACTGGAAAAGCCTTTGAAGCACCCTGTCTACATCCGAATCGGACATCCTCGACGACCGAGAAGAGACCGACCGGGTCCGAGTCGACTTCTCCGCCGGTTCTGAAAAACTGGGGGACAGGCTCTGAATGGTTTCGAGAAGTATCGGCACAGAGGGAGATTCCACCACTACTGCAATTTCCCTCGGAGCCGATGTGGACTTCGGCACCGAAGGGGAAGAGTCTGAGCGGGCAACCTTCATCGGCTCCGAAGGCAGTGGAGCCGATGGAGATGACTCGCCTCTCGACGCCCGAGCTCTCGGCTCCGAAGCCAGAGGAGTCGAGGCTGGAGACATCGAGGCAGACCGTTCCGCCCTCGGCTCCGAAGTCCGTGGAGCTGACGGAGAAGCCTGCCTTGACTTTTTTGCTGCCGGATCCGACTGGCTGGTCGGAGCCGAAGATTTTTTCTTCCTCGACGGGGAAGAAGAAGAAGATAGGGCTTCCTCAAAGGAAGGGGTAATAAGCCCTTTCAAAATCAACTTATTTTTCCTCTCTTGGAGCACGCGAGAGGAAAAAGCGTGGCAAACGCTACAGGATTCCTGTAGGTGCTTCGGCCCCAAACAGTATACACATAACAAATGGTCGTCCGTAATGGACATTTTGTAAGAGCATTTTGAACATTTTTTAAATCCTGATGGCCTATGTTCTTTAGACATGGCTATCTACTTCCACTGAACTTTGAGAGAACTTCAACACTGACTATAAGAAAATACACGTAGACTAAGGCAAGGTCCCTCTAAGTTAAACGGGAACACTTGCCACCAAGAAAAAAATACAATTTACCACAAAGTTGTAAAAATTAAAAACACACAATGAGTAGCTGTTAAACAGCCCTAACTAAAGAGCAAGGGCTAGGCAAAGGCCCCTCTAACTTAAACGGGATCCTTTACCGTTGACAAAACACAATTTTTACCACAAACTTTTAAAGAAAAATCAGTCACACAACAATAATTAGCTGTTAAAACAGCTTTTGGGTAAATTTAGCAAAATTTCTGACAGAAGCAATAGAGGCACTTAGCTCAGCCAAGTCCGAGACCACGTCTATGCTGTAGAAGCAGCAAACGAGATCTGGGGAAGCAGTAGTGGTGCATCCTGGGATATGAGGTAACTCAGCCAATAAGAGACTTCGTACTATTGTACAGCGTGCCGAGTCGGAGCCGAGGATCAGCTCCGAACCCATCTGTAGAGAATGTAGGCGAGATAGGATCAAATTACATCTGTATTTATGCTTAGGGGTGGGGCACCTGCTTTTCTGGTTGGAGAACCGTATTTATGGTTGCACAGAATTTTCGGGGGTTAGAGTTATGTTTAGTTTGTACACTGGAGTAATGGCTTTTCTTATCGATTCTTATTTGTTGTTTTTCTTTATTTCTTAACTCAAGGAATAATTGCCCGTTCGTGTCAGTTTTGTTATTACACCAATTGTCCCATGCTTTATCCCTTTGTTTCAATAAAAGCCATGTAATTTTGGTGAGCCAGGGGGGCACAGTTGGACTTTGAATTATTGTGGGGGGGGTATTTGGTTTAGTATGTTGAGAAAGGTGGATTTAAAGTGGTCTACTACCTTATCAAGGGGAGGTGGTTGAGAGGGGTGACCAGTTGCAGTGGTTTAGCGCTGCTAGGAGGTCAACTGCTCTAAAGTTTTTTGTGTAGCGTATATGTTTGAGAGAACTATTTTTTGAGGGTTTGATTTGCTGTCTTAACACAAAGGTAAGGAGGTGATCGTTTAGACCGTCAGGTAACATGCCAGAATATTGCATCAAGGATGGGTGATTAGTGAGGATCCATTCTAAAATGGATTATTTTTTGGTAACTTTATCTATTCTAGTTGGGGTTTGGATAATCTGAATGAAGCCATGTAAGTTATTGAGTGTAGTGGAGAGGGGTGTGTTTACTGAAGCCAAGTCTATGTTAAAGTCACCTACAATAAGTGTGTCATGGGAAAGGGAATCGGATGCCCAATGGATTATGGATTCCAGGAGTGTTAATACTGTCACTAGGAGGAATGTATGAACCTAGTATGTTCAATTGTTTTTCTGCATTGATTTTTACCTTTGCAAAAAGGGTTTTGGCATTGTTGAAAGTAGGGTCACTTACGTTTAAAAGGTAAACTGTAAGGTTATTTTTGAAAAGAAGGGCGACACCACCTCCTCTTTTGCATGTGCGGCCTTTTCTGAGTAGGTTATAGTCTGGGGGAAGTAGTTCACTGTCTTTGATATGTGGCTTACGGCAAGTTTCAGTAAGAAGTACAATGTCAGGACCATAAAGGGATAGTGCTGCATGTAGTTCATCAATTTTAAGTATACGTCTTATACTGATGCTAAGAATAAGTCAGCAGTTGTTCTAAGGGAGTTTAGGTTAAATTTGGCTTAGTTTATGTTGATATTGGGGTTAGCTTGAGGGACCAGGATTTGGCTGGATGTCGCCACTAAGTAACAGTTGAGAAGCAATGCTCAAAATAGTCCAAAAGGTATATAGATAAGATAGGTCATATTGTATGGAGATGTGACCTTCTGTAAATTAAAGCGGAATTTTAAATGGGGTTAGCTCAAGTGATTGTAGATTGTGGAATAGATATGTACTGGAATTTGGGTTGGTATGAGGAACGGAGCTGGTGGGTGATTTACTGTTTAGATTGGTGTTGAGGTTATGTGGTATGAAGTGAGGTGGGCTGTTAAGGAGCGAGTTATAATAAAGAAGGAATGCAATGAGTAAGAGTAGATAGGATCAGGTGGGGGGAGTTAGGTCAAGGTTGAGCGTAGTAACTGGGAGGGTAGCAGTGGGCATGTATCTATATCTGAACTTCAATTGGTTCAGTGGCTGTGCTAGTTATTGAGTGTGTGGAAAAGATATCTGGCTTTTGACTGGAGGGTTTAAGAGTATGGGCACTGCCTAATTAGCTATAAGTTTGTTGAGCTGGGGGTGGGTATGGGGGTAGGGTAGGGGAGGAGAGTGAGCCCGAACAGAGCGGGCAGAGCCTACCACAGTTGTGAGGGGTGAAGGAAAAAAGCTATCAGTAAGGACTGGCAGACAAGTAAGTACTGCAATCCATGACTTTGAACAATTATAGGCTTTGCAGTATGTGCTAAATAAAGTTAGGGAAGACCAATTGGTTTTGGCACTGCAGGCTGTTTTAACTGTAGGGATTGTATAAGCAACGGACTAAGCCATGCTAAACATCTTGAAAGGCTTACTTAATTATGGAGATATGTTTTAAATGTGTTTTGATGCCAGCTAGTGGCAGAAACACAGAAATGCAGGTATGAGGAGAGAGGGATATGGGAGAGATAGTATGTCCCTGCAATTGTGCATGCCACTTACAACCGAGAACCACAACAACCAAAAAAAACTAGATCCTAACAGGTACAAAAAACGTAGGTTAACACCTACATTACTTTTTTGTGGGGTGTTTACTCCTTATGCTTGGCAATGTTGATCCTGTAACAGATGAGGAGTGAATGCATAGCAAGTGTTTTTTCAGACTAACAGCAGGGGGGTGGGCCAGCAGAGAGTGGGTGACCGTTTGGAGAAGTGAGTATACAGCACAGTAGGACAAGGGGAGCTTCCTCTAGGAGTGCTTATATCATTATTTAAAAAATGTGTTTCAGAGCTGCTGTATAATTTAAGATGTTTTTCCTACTTGATTTAAAATTTATGTTACTGGATAAGCAGGGTGGTTTGTTTTTGAATTTCCTGTTATATTTTTATTGAACTGTGAATGCCAACTCTTTGCATTTACCTAAATGGTATAAAATTCCTTCATGAAGCTACCTGCTGAGTCAACCTTAGAGATGATGCTGCATAACTGAATTTTAATCCTCGTCGTAAAACTGGATGAGCTTAGTACACCTGAATTTCTTGAATTTAGATATCGGCTTTAGAGGCTTTAAGGATTTAATGGTGTATGCAACAAGATTATGATCAGACTGAACTAGAAAAATGGATAAAAGGGGATTAGTGAAGAAGTGGCTTCATTTGTAAGAGTTATATCAATAACATTATGCCCTCTAGTGATTTTGTTAGCTATTTGTTTTAACTCTCTCTTCCAGAGTTTTTTAATAAATTTAAAAATGTCTAGGAGGTACAGGTGCTCCAGTCTGAGGAGTAGTTAAAAGTTTACCAATATAACTGAATTCTTATTAATAAGGACTTGCACTGAAGGTGTCCTGTAACAAGCTGCAAGTTAACAGTCTGTACTGGTTAGGGTGATTTGGAGTTGTACAAGTTTAGCTTGTGGCTCTCTTGGAATCAGCCTGGAGGTGATGTGGTTCTTTACCAGCACGGACAAGATACCACAGTTGCCATCAGGCCTGAAGCCATGGAAGGTGCAAAAACCAAGGTATAGAGAGAGCGCTCCTTTTATACTGAAACCATGTCTCAGTAATTACACAAATATGGTTGCATTCTAAATGTAGGAGAACTTCAAGATTGGGCAATATATTGTTGAGTCTTTTGGTATTGAGGAGAGACACGCTAATGTGATCTACTTTTGGGTTGGATATATTTTTTACCCTGTAATGTCCATTAGCTGGACATTGCCTAAAAAGGCATTATGGGGCAAGCAAAGGCTTTACCCACTATGTGGAAGCCTTGGAATGAGAGGTACAGGCCATCCTGAGTGATGCAACTTGGAATGACAAGTATTTTGTCCCATTCTGAAACATACTGGATCCATGGAATAACACTAACCATATAAATAATTACTGAAGACAATTACCTTTTACTTGTAGCTAAGCATTATTCTCGAAGAATGGCGGATAACCCTGTGTTCCGGGAAAGCCAAACTGGACCAGAAAGTTCCTATTTTCAGTGGAAGCCCATGGAGAAAAACTCCACAATCTTTCAAAAGTCAATTACGGATACTTTAAATCACAAAAGTAGCATGTCAACTACAAAACATAGGAGTGAAAATTGTTGTAATGAAAAAACAAAGAACTTTTAGTTATGTACTCACCATAACTTCAGATGTTTGGGATCCATCTCGCCTACATTCTGAATGATGGGTTCGGAGCCGATCCCTCGGCTCCGACTCGGCACGCTTATGCCAAAGAGCGAAGTCTCTTATTGGCTGAGCTTACTGTATCCCAGGATGCACCACTACCAGTCCCCCAGATCTAGTTTGTCCGCATACATGCACACATGCACGCCCTGCTTATATAACATCGTCAGATGAAACAAGATAAAAACAGTAGAACTCAAAACCGTTCAATCTCTTCTGATCTCCAAGGCAGGGGGAAGGAGGGTGGGTATCAGGAATGTAGGCGAGATGGATCCCAAACATCTGAAGTTATGGTGAGTACATAACTAAAAGATGTTATGTGATCCTATCTCGCCTACATTCTGAATGATGGGACAGCGTCCCTAGCACCTGAATCCTGGGTGGCTCACTGGAAAACACTCCTGAGTACCGTGGAACCAAATGATGCTCGTCCTTTAGATGCCACATCTAATTTGTAGTGGGAAATGAAAGTGTGCGGGTTGGACCAAGTAGCCGCAGCACAAATTTCCGATATAGCGAGCTTGGAATGAAAGGCTATAGAAGTAGCCATAGCTCTGGTAGAATGAGCTTTGATAGATGTTGTAAGTTGCTTATTCGAAGAAGAATAGGCCTGAGCTATGCAATCTCTGATCCATTTTGAGATAGTGGCTTTTGTGATGGTTTGGCCCAATTTATTATCTGAGAAGGACACAAACAACTGGTCTGACTTACGAAGTTGCTGAGTCCTGTCTAAATAGAAGCGTAATTGCCTGTGAACATCCAATTTATGGAGAGTGTATTCTGCTTCATTGGAGAATTTTGGAAAGAAAACTGGTAGCTCTAGAGATTGTTGAAGACAGAAACTAGAACAGACCTTTGGGACAAAGGATGGATTAGGCCTAAGTGATACTCTATCCTTGTGGAAAATCAAGAACGGTGGTTTAATAGACAGGGCTTGAAGCTCTGAAACTCTTCTTGCAGAAGTAATAGCCACTAAGAATGCCGTTTTCCAAGACAGATATTTTAACTCGCATGTAGCAGCCGGTTCGAAAGGAGGAGATGTTAATGCGCGAAGCACTAAATCAAGATCCCACGGAGGTGCAGGATGAAAAACTGGTGGTCTTAATAGACTCGCACCTTTAATGAACGTTTTGCATAGTCTGCTGCTCATCAAAGGAGGATCCATGGATTCGTGGAATTTAGAGATAGCCGCTAGTTGGACTTTAATGGTTGAGACAGAAGATCCCTGATTAAACAGGGATGTTAAGAATTTCAAAACCTCTGGGACAGGAGCAGTGATAGGGTCTAAGCCCTTGAGTTGAGCTTCCAGATAGCAAACCTCTTCCACTTACTGAGGTACAATTTGTTAGTGGTGGGTTTGTGGGCCGAAGATAAAATGTGAACAACTTCCGGATCTAGTGTGTGCCTTCTAACTAAGGTCGGAAGTGGAGGAGCCAAGCTGTCAATTTCAAGGATTGAAGGGACTGATGCCAATGTCCCGACTGATGGATTAGCAAGTCCGAATCAGGTCTAAGGTCCACGGATCGTCCACTGCATGCTTCTTCAGGTAAGGAAACCATATCTGACGAGGCCAGTATGGGGCAATCAGAATCATTAAAGACCCCAGTTGAGAAGCTTTTGAATAACTTTGGGAAGGAGTGGAATTGGAGGAAAGGCATAAAGTAGCCCTGTTGGCCAAGGTTGTGCTAGAGCATCCATGGCTGGTACTTCCTGATGTGGAATCAAGGAGAAGAACCTTTGGCACTTGGCGTTTTGTGGAGTTGCAAATAGGTCGCAGCACGGCGTCCCCATCTCTTGAAAACCTGGGCTGCTACTGTGCAGTTTAGAGACCATTCGTGAGGAGAGAGAATTGTCCTGCTTAATTTGTCCGCCAATACATTTGACTTTCCCGGGATGTGGGTCGCTACCAAGAAGCGGTTGGTAGCTACAGCCCATTCCCACACTCTCATGGCCTCTCTGCAAAGGGGGTACGATCTGGTCCCTCCTTGTTTGTTCAGATACCAGACCACCGACATGTTGTCTGTGTGGATGGCGATGATGCCCTGAGGAAGAAACTTGTGTAAGGCCTGTAGGGATAGAAGTACAGCCCTCATCTCCAACACGTTGATGTGGAGAAGAGCTTCGTCTGGAAGCCAGGAGCCCTGAACTAGCCTGCCCAGACAATGCCCCCCCCACCCTATCTGGGAGGCATCTGTCGTCAGGGTAACCACTGGAGGGGGGAGGACAAAGGGTTTCCCTTGATCCAAGTTGGATGTCTGAAGCCACCAGCGCAGGTCCCTTTTGCATATTTCCGTAATCATGATGTGATGATTGAGGGGAAGATCCTGAAAAGACCATTGAGTTGACAAGAGCCACTGAAGAATCCTCATGTGTAATCTTGCTAGAGGAACTAAAAGAACTGTGGCAGACATTGAGCCTAAAACCTGTAGAACCATCCTGGCTGGGGCTTTGGATCTCGAGATCAGAGCTTGAACTTGGCCCTGTAAAGTTCGGATCCTTTCGGCAGGAAGAAAGACGCTCATCAATCTTGAGTCTATCTCTGCTCCTATAAACTTTATGCTGAGAGGGCAGCAAGACAGACTTTGACCAATTGAATGTAATCCCCAAGGAAACACCCAGGGAGATGGTGGCTTTGAGGTTGTCCATTAGTAGATGCCTGGTGGTGGCAGTCAGGAGCCAGTCGTCGAGATAGGGAAACACTTGGAATCCAAGACTTCTCAGGTGAGCCGTCACTACTGCCAAACACTTGGTGAACACCCTGGAGGCTGTGGTGAGACCAAAGGGCAGAGCGCAAAATTGGTAATGACTGACTCCCAGGCTGAAGCGCAGATACCTTCTGGACGCCTGATGTATCGGTATGTGATAATAGGCGTCCTTGAGGTCTATGGAGCACATCCAAACATCCTTCTCCAATAATGGGAGAATGGATTGTAACGTGACCATTCGAATTTGGATTTCGTGGACGGATTGGTTCAGTGTGCTGAGATCCAATATTGGCCTCAGGTCCCCTGTCTTTTTTGGCACTAAAAAGAACCTGGAGTAATTTCCTGATCTGATCTGGTCTGTGGGGACCGGTTGGATGACTCCTTTTTCTAGCAGCTTTAAAGCTTCTGCGGCTGCTATTTCCCTTTGACTGGGTGGTGGGTCCGGGATTCTCTTGGACGGTGGGGGTGAGTATGTGAATGGGATGGTGTAACCTCCGGCAATGATCCGAAGCACCCATCTGTCCTGAGTGATTGACTCCCAGGCTTTTAGGTGCTTGGCAAAATGACACCCGACTGGCTCCGGAGCAGCACAGCCGGGCAATCCCTCATGACGTGTGGGAGGCTGAAGAGCCACGAAAGGACTCGCGGTCTCCAGAATTGCGGGCCCTCTGCCGCCTCTGGGACGGCGTCTCCCTGAAAAATTTCCCGTCCTCTGCCTCTGGACGGGAATCTTCCTGCTGTTGGGAGAAAAACTTGCGAGATTTGCGGAACCACATTTTCCGACCTCCTTTAGCCTTGGGGTAAGGCCGAAAGGGAGTGGAATAACGGGCACCTACGGCAGATAAAGTTTTTCCCTCTTGCTCACAGCGGGTAAGGGTGTCTTTCACCTTGGGTCCAAACAATGAGGACCCATCAAAGGGAGCGTCGGCGAAGGAAGATTTGAAGGCCTCCGCGAACTGACACAAGCGGAGCCAGGCTTGTCACGAGAGCCACGCCTGTGCCTGCCGCTCTACCCGCCCCTTCGGCCGCATAGGAAATGAGTCTCATGGACGAGTTAGAAATTGACGTAAGGATAGCCAACTGAGAGCTAACCGACTGGGCTAGCTGCTCAGGTAGGTTACCCGAGAGGGAATCTGACAACTCCTTGACCAAATCCCTCTGAAGCCTGGTAAAATGTGCCAAATAATTCAGAGACCTTAAGGTAAAGGCCGCTGAAGTCAGGGTGCGCTTCCCGTATCTGGCCATACTCCTAGACTCCTTATTAGGAGGATGGACGGACGTTGAAGCCTCTGCCACGTCCTGTTGTGTAGCAGATGCCACCACCATGGCATCTACAGCCACGCCTTTAGTAAGGAACTCCTTCTCGGGGAGCAGACAAAAATTTATTAGGACGAGAAGGGACTGGTTCCACGGTATCTGGATGTTCCCACGCCCTTCGACAAACTAAATCCAGAAGCTCGTCAAGGGCGGAGACACCCAGGAGGCGGAGGGCTGAGCTCCAAAGGCCTTGAGGAGCACTGACTCGTCCGCAGAGGGGGGTTTGGATATCCAGCCGCCTCGTTGTTTGGGGATCTCCAAGATGTCTGCGAATGAGACATCATCCGAGGACGACTGGGACCCCTCTGCATCATCCATATCAGTGTCTGATGTAATAGACTCGGGGGAGTCCACGTGCTTCCTCTTGCACGATCTCTTCCTTGGGGGTTCCTCTGAAGGCAACTCAAGAACCCTCAGGAGGAGGGAACCCCACTGGGGTAACCTCAGGCCTAGGGGCTCCGCTGGCTACAGACAGGGGGACTGCCAAAGACCCAGTCTCCACGCCCAGGGAAGGTGCCGGTAAAGCCGGAGAGATGGCCGAAGAGGACTTGGCCAAGGCACTCCTCATGGCCCTGAAAGCCGGACCCCAGAATCCTGGGAGTGTCCGGTCTCGAGCCGTGATAGCCGACGGAAGTCCCGCAGCTGAAGCACCGAGGGGAGGCTCGAACCGAAAGCATAGGTCCCAAACATCGCCTCGGTCCAGCCGAAGAAGTCCAGCGTACCAAACTCGGACCCGAGGCCCGGTTGGAGTAAGGGTCAGAGCCGACCCTGAGATCTCCACCGGCTCCAACAGCACCTGCTCCGACGGAGCCGAAGCAGTCGGAGGAGGAATGGCAATGGGTGGGCCAAGGTCATCGGCTCAAGCCAACTGGGTCGGAACCGAAACAAATTTTGGAAGACTGGGGACTGGAATAGTCTTTGGAGCACCCTGTCTATATCAGAATCTGACATTCTCAAGACCGAGAGGAAACAGAACGGGTTCGAGAAGGCCTCTCCATCGGCCCCAAAGGGCTAGGGGACCCGGCTCGAGGCGACTCGATGAGTATCGGCGCCGAAGGAATACTCACACCAGATTCCATCGGTGCCGAGGTAGACTTCGCCGCCGAGGAGCAAGTGTCTCAGCGGCCGACCCTTGTCGGCTCGGAGACCAGCGGAGGAGACGAAGGTCACCCGCCTCGATGCCCCAGCCATCGGCTCCGGCCAGAGGAGTCGATACTGGTGGCATCGAGGCAGACCGTTCCGACCTCGGCTCCGAAGTCTTTGGAGCCGAAGGAGAGGCCTGCCTAAGTCTCTTGGCAGTCGGATCCGACGGACTGGTCGGAACCGAAGCCCTTTTCTTTGGCCGGAGCCGGAGAGGATGCCAAGGCTTCTTCAAAGGAGGGTTTAATTAACCCCTTAAGAATCAATTTATTTTTCCTCTCCTGGAGGACCCTCGAGGAAAAAGCGTGACATACGCTGCATGACTCCTGCAAGTGCTTTGCCCCTAGACAATATACACAGAGCGAATGATCGTCAGTAATAGACATTTTAAAACCACATTTCAACATTTTTAAAACCCGAAGGCCTAGGGGTTTGAGACATGATGTTAAACAATTCTAGTAACTTTGACAGGAAATTAAACAACTATAGATTTACTTATGATAAATCTAAGCTTACAGTTATAGTTTAACACAAACACTTCCTGTAAATGACAGGGAACTCTAAACAACTATAGACTTGAGACCCTGAAAAGTTTTCAAAGGTTGACAGTCCGGGAAGGCCCTGGATGAAAGGGGGGCCGAAAACAAACTCAACCCAATCACACACAACAGTTTTCACAATCCAAACGTACACAAAAGAGCGATAGCCGTTAAAACAGCTTTTGTGACCAAAAAACAGCAAAAAAACTGACAGAAAAGTAGTTAATAAAAGCTACTCAGCCCAGCCAGCTCGAGACCACGTCTTCGCAGGGAAGCGGCAAACGAGATCTGGGGGACTGGTAGTGGTGCATCCTGGGATACAGTAAGCTCAGCCAATAAGAGACTTCGCTCTTTGGCATAAGCGTGCCGAGTCGGAGCCGAGGGATCGGCTCCGAACCCATCATTCAGAATGTAGGCGAGATAGGATCACATAACATCATCCGTTTCATAGCAGAGTGTAGGGAGAAGAAGATTATAAGAATAGTATAAAGGGTCGGGTGCTTTCAGGCAGCTTAGCGACTAGGGAGGAAAGAGGAAGAGGAAAGGTCTGCAGAGAGAAAGTGCACATGGTACGTTAATGGGAAAACAAAAGAAAGGAGTGAAATAGGAGGTTGGAAAGGGTTGTGAGGTGTGACTTGGGTTGAAGGCGGGGAATAAAGTATAGTGAGCAACTTCAGCCAGGACTGGTGAAGGAGCAGGTCCACGACTTTGTAAAGTATTCTTTTAAGGGAGCATTTAAAGGTGGGTAATTTAGAAATCATTCTGGTGACTATAGGTAGGGAGTGCCATTTTTTTTGCTAAGTATGATTAGAGACTTTGTCCAGGGGATTTACTTGAATTATTTAAGGTGAAAAGTTGTTTGTCTTCTGAACGGAGTTCTTTTAGACAAATAGAAGTTGATTAAAGTCATAAGAGCTGGGCAGGCTAATAGTTTGTGTATGACTTTATGTAAATGTTATAAGCTGAATGCATTAGAGGCAGAGGGGGAGTTCCAGGCAGCTAAGGGTATGCAGAGCTTTACAGTGAGGAGTAAAGGAAAATTAAGTTGTAGCAAACTTGGCAATTTTGTTGTAGGAGCTTTCTAGTTTTTTTTTTTTTTTTTGGGGGGGGGGGGGGTCTGTAGATTAGGAAGGGCAGAAGGAAGGTTTTAGCTAGCGTAATTTTTGTGGACGTGTTCAGAGGTTTGTTTCTGTATAGCATGCCTAGTTTTTGATGGATTATCTTGATATTGCTTTGGATATGGAGGTCAAAGTTAAGATCATCTATTATGACTCCTAATAGTTTGGTATGGTTAACTAATGTAATTCCAGGGCCATTTGCTGAAAAGATTTTGAAAGATCCTTTCTAGGGGTTTGAGTTTTGGGGGTAAAGAGGAAGATTTTTGTTTTTTTTTTTTTTTGCGGTCAGTAAGACTTGCACTTTTGTAAGCCAGGTTTCAATGGAGATGACAGCTCGTTGAGTGATTTCATGGAGGCGAATTCAGGCAGATGATGGCACAGTCATCTACATACTGAATCAAGATGACTAAAAGAGATGAATGTAGGTTACTGATAAAAATATTGAACAGCAGAGAGTCAGGGATGGATCCTTGACGGACTCCTGTGGAAGTGGGAAGGTATGCAGAGATGGACCCTTGCCATTTTACAGTGTGTTGCCTGCTGGCAAGGTAGCCAGAGAACCACTGACTAAATGGAGATGACAGACCCAGGGTGGAAAGTTGATTGAGGAGTTTAGTGTGAGACAGTGGTGGGTTCTGAAAGGGATATTCGCTAAAAATTTAGCCACTTAAGTACAGTATACTTCAAGTTTGGATTTTTGTGATGCCTGGAAGTTAGTAAGGATGGGAGCACCATGAAGAAGTAAGCGGAGGAGGTAATTAGTGGTAAGTGTAATTTTAGCGGAGTTGGTGAGAAATCTTTTGGCTCTGTAAGCGTCCCTAGTTTCTGAGAACTTTTTTATGCAATTTTGTATATGCAGGTTGAATTTAAGATTATTTTATTTATTTTTTATTTTACATTTGTTTACAGGAAAGTCCGACTGGACACAGGTCCATTTTCAGTGGAGGCACGGGGAGAAAAGCTCCACAATACAATACAGTACATGAGAGAAGAAAAAAAAATAGAGCATACTTATGGCAAACGTACACAATATGTTAGAGATTAACAATTCTTATAGTAGACAATCGTGGTACATAAAACTTAAAACAGCATTTGTATTATTTTTACAGATATAAGTTTTGTCAAGTAAGTATCAACGGGTTCACAAGCTTTCAGGGGAACAGTTTATACTTAGCTATACACAGAAACATTCTCTTAGTTTGGGTTAGCCTGGTAAGTGGCATGAGCATAGCCAGTCACTTAAATAGTGGGTTTTCAGGAGTTTCTGAAATGAATAAAGGATGTGGCAGAAGTTATTTGGCTTGGTAGTGTGTTCCAGGTTTTAGCAATGATGCTGGCAAAGAGGGATTTACCGGCATCATTTCTATGTTGGATGACAGTTATGAGGTTCTGGTTACTAGATCTTAAGGCTCTAGAGGAAATGTGGGGCTGAATTAGATGCTGAAGTGATGGGGTTTTCTCAGGAAGGTAATACAGTTTGTGTGCTATAGAGAGTTGATTGAGTAGATGTGTATGAGGCAACTCAAGTCAGTTAAGCTGCTTAAGGGATAGACAGTGGTGAGGCCTGTATGAGGCTTCAGTAACAAACTTAGCACTCTTGTTGTGGCAAGATTCCATTTTACTTAGATCAGTTTGGTGGAGATTAGTCAAGATGGGAGAGGCACAGAGGAGGGTGGATAAAAGATGTCCTTGCAATGGTTGCTTTGGTGTGTTTAGTCATAAACTGTTTGTTCCTGTAGAGGAGTCCAAGTTTTTTTTTATCAACTCTCTTGATGGTTTGTGCTACGTGGAGGTCAGGTTATTGTCTATTTCTACACCTAGCAGTTTAGTGTGTGTGGTTTGACTAGTTTTAATGTTTTCATTAGAGTAGATGGTGAAATAACTACTTAGAGGAGGAGATCTACCTGGTCTGAAAAGAATTAGTTTGTTTTTTTGGGATTAAGAAGAAGTTTGATGTTAGTCAACCAGGTTTGGGCTAGGGTGAAGTTATTTTGGGTTATGGTTTGTAGTTCACTTAGGGTGGGGGCAGCACATATAAGGGTGGTGTCATCTGCCTATTGTACTACTGAGGCAGTGGGTGAGGATGAAGAGATCTTGTTAGTAAATAAAGAGAATAGCAAAGGCCCAGAATGGATCGTTGAAGGACTCCTATGGTAACTGGTAACAGGGAGGGACAGTTGTCCCTGCCACAGGACTGCTTGCTGACGGCCAGATAAGTAGCTGTTGAATGATGATATAAAGGGGGGACTTGTATTTAGGGTAGATAGAGTTTCAATGATTTACCATGTCAAAGGCTTTTGATAAGTCTAAGAATATGGAAGAAACAAATAGACCCTTGTTTCTATGGTGGTTAACTATATTGGTAAATGACAGTAATGCTGTGGTGGTGCTATAGGAAGGTCTAAAGCCATGCTGGGATATGGAGAGTAGGTTATTTTTGAGGTACTGCATTAGTTGATTATGAACAACTCTTTCTAATATTTTGGATAAAGGTGATAGGATTGCTATTGGGCGATAGTTGGTCAGCTCTAAGGAGTTACCTCCTTTGTGCAGTGGAATAATAAGTGATGTTTTCCATGAGGTGGGAACTTTGCATTCTAACAGAGATCTATTTATGAGAATAGAGACAGGATAGGCTATAGCTGCAGCTGATATCTGAAGGAAGTCTGCTGGTAGCATATCAGCTGCTAGAGTGGTTGGTTTAAGTTTCCTAAGGAGTTTACAAATTGTCTTGGTGGACACGGAGTGAAGGTGAAAACTGGCTTTATTGTTTTGTATATTGGGATGGGTTGGTGTAGTTACTGGTGTGGGGCTGCTAATGCTATTTTGGGCACTGGCAAGGGCCTGGACTATTTCGATAAAGAATTTGTTAAATTGAGTGGGAATGTTTTCATGGTTATTTGGTAGCACAGGGGTTGGAGTAGTGGACTTTCCTGGGTGTAGTATACCATTTATTGTGGCCCAGAATTTTTGGGGATTGTGAGCATTTTTTCTTGCATATTTTTACAGTAGCTCGATCTGTCTAGTTTGATTTGTTTTTTGGCTTTGTTACAGAGCTCTAGATAGTTTTGTCTCAAAGTAGTAGAATTGTTAAGTAGTGGAATTGTTTTTTTGATATTAAATCCAGGCCTTGTCCCTTTCTTTCATTAAGGTTTTAATATCCTTTCTTAGCAATTGGGCATAGTTAATTTTTATTCTAATGGTTCTGGGGGGTGCATGATGATTTAAGATTTTTATGAAGGTTGTGTTAAGTATTCAATGGCTTTGTCTAGAGATAGTTGTTTTAGGAGAGTCCAGTTGCAGCTTTTTAGTGCATTGATGAAGTCAGTAACTATAAAGGTCTTTTTGTTTGATAGGTTGGCTGATGGTTTGAGATCTGATCCTAATTAGGAAGGTGGGATGATGGTCACTTAGGGTATCTGGAAGACAACCAGATTGCTGTGCAAGAGTGGGGTCAGATACCAGAATCCAGTCTAAGATGGACTGACGTTTGGATGTTTTGTCAATTCTAGTGGGGGTGGTTATAGTTTGGGTAAACCTGTGGAGGTTAATAAAAGCAGAGGGATTATGACTGGAGCAGTTAAGCCAGTCAATACTGAAGTCCCCTAATAGTATAGTTTCATGTGGTAGGGAGATGGAGATCCAATTAAGCAGGCTTTCCATTACAGTGATGTTATTGCCTGGTGGGATATAGCCACCTGCAATAATTATGTGTTTGCTGGAATTTATTTTTAATTTGGCAAGGATTAGTTCTACATCTTTGACTTCTTGGTTACTGTAATCTAGTTGTTCTATGGTGAGATGATTTTGGAATAATATTGTAACACCCGCCCTTTTTCTCTAATTTGTGTCTTCGGATAATATTATAACAATGGGCAGTAATCTCATTATTATGATGTTGTGGTTTGAGCCATGTTTCAGTTAACACAGCGATATCTGGTTTGTATAGAGCTAGCAGGGCATGAAGGTCCTGAATTTTGTTAAGTATACTTCCTGCATTAATGTTCAAGAAGAGGAGAGCTGAGTTAGGTCTGTGGTATAGGGGATGTAGCTGATTTGAGTTTGGGTTGGCTGATGTTTTGGGTCCTGGATTGGGGTGCATGTCTCCACTACAAGTGAGTTTATGGAGTAGGTGTAGACAGAGTTTGATTAATTTGTGAATTATTTTAGTTTGTCTTTGAGAAGAGTGGGGATTAGTTTTGATTGTCAGTTTATTGCACGAGTAAGAGAAGGCAAGGTTGCATGGCGATATAGGGACTTTTTTAGTTTGATGGGATTGGCTATGGATTCTGTTTGTCATGGGGATGGGGTGTGGTTATGAAGTTGAGTGTGGTAGGAGGACATGATGGAAAGTAGGAGTAGGGTGAGGTAGGAGGACAGGATGGAAAGTAGGAGTAGGGTGAGGTAGGAGGACAGGATGGAAAGTAGGAGTAGGGTGAGGTAGGAGGACAGGATGGAAAGTAGGAGTAGGGTGAGGTAGGAGGACAGGAAGGAATGTAGGAGTAGGGTGAGGTAGGAGGACAGGAAGGAATGTAGGAGTAGGGTGAGGTAGGAGGACAGGATGGAAAGTAGGAGTAGGGTGAGGTAGGAGGACAGAGGACAGGATGGAAAGCAGGAGTAGGGTGAGGTAGGAGGACAGGATGGAAAGCAGGAGTAGGGTGAGGAAGGAGGACAGGATGGAAAGTAGGAGTAGGGTGAGGACAGCATGGAAAGTAGGAGTAGGGTGAGGACAGCATGGAAAGTAGGAGTAGGGTGAGGTAGGAGGACAGGATGGAAAGTAGGAGTAGGGTGAGGTAGGAGGACAGGATGGAGAGTAGGAGTAGGGTGAGGTAGGAGGACAGGATGGAAAGTAGGAGTAGGGTGAGGTAGGAGGACAGGATGGAAAGTAGGAGTAGGGTGAGGTAGGAGGACAGGATGGAAAGCAGGAGTAGGGTGAGGTAGGAGGACAGGATGGAAAGCAGGAGTAGGGTGAGGTACGAGGACAGGATGGGAAGCAGGAGTAGGGTGAGGTACGAGGACAGGATGGGAAGCAGGAGTAGGGTGAGGTAGGAGGACAGGATGTAAAGCAGGAGTAGGGTGAGGTAGGAGGACAGGATGGAAAGTAGGAGTAGGGTGAAGATTATTAATGGGTAGAATTATGTTTTTAGTAGCTGGGTTAAATATGTGTAACTCATGTTGTTTAGTTTCAGAAAGAAAGGGGTGTATGCAAGAGTAACATCTAAACTGTATGAGATTGGTGTTGTATTAAAGGTACACTATAAAAGAGGTGTGGTGGAGTTTGTTGTTGATGGGGGAAGAGATTTGAAGGGATAGGTATTTGAGAGTGTGAGTTCTTTTGTGTGTTAGGGAGCAGCTACATGGCCAGGAAGTATTGGTCAGGCAAAAAGTTATGAGTTCCTCAACATAGTTCGACAACTGCAAACCCCAAACCCAGAATAAAAAAAAAGAGATTAATGTCCATGGAAACGTATAAGGAACAAGAATGATAAAAGTCCCCAAATGTCCATACAGCAACGTTTATACCACGATCTTACAGACTAGAACACAGAAGCATAACTAACTGTCCAAACGTCAACCACCAAAAACGACAGAAGTATAACTAACTGTCCAAATGTCAATCATCAAAAACAACACATTTGAGTTCAGGCATAATCAAAACCAGTCTTTGTATACAAAAATTATATATAAATAAAATCATCCATTATCATCCTTAACAATTTGCTATGAAAAGTTTCATCAATGGTTGTATTGTTAAGAGGATTTTAAATGTCTTGATTTTGGGGAAAAAGGAAGTTTTTTTTTTTTTGAGTGGAATATGAATTGTGGGTTACACCTCCATGTTTCAGTGACTGATAAAATTCCTGAGTAATTTTTTTGATTTTTCTGGAGATGTGCCATTTGTCAGATGTACATATAAGTGTGGAGTCACTGGCGTATTGTACCGGAGGGCCTGTTGTCTGGATGTGTGGAGGGTGCTGGTGAGAACCTTGTGATACACTGGTGGTGACTGGGAGGTTTGGAGAGAGGGTGTAGTGCCATCTTACTGACTGATACCTACTGGACAGGTAGCTTCTGAACCCCAGAAGGGTGGGCTGAGACAGACAAATGTTTGAAGTGGAAGTTTGCTGTGACAAATGGTATCAAAGGCTTTAGAGAAGTCTAGAAATAAGGAGGAATCTAATTTGACTACCTCTAGCTTTACTGACAGTATCTATAAAGGTTAGAAGTGCAGTGTTAGTACTGTGGGAGGTACAGGAGCCATGTTATGTGGGGGATAGGAGTTCTTCCTGCAGGAGATTGCTAAGCTATCATTTCTGAATAGATTTTCAGGTATTTTGGAGGTGGGGGTACAACTGCTGTATGTCTAAAGTTAATAATGTCTGTCACATATCTCCTTTGTAAAGAGGAATAATGCATGACTTTTTCCAGAGAGATTGAGAGAGAGAGAAAACATGGAATTCCTGGATTTACCTATTTAAAAGAATTTAGGCAGGATAAGCTATGCTATTGTCTGCTATTTTAAGGAACTTGCTTTGAAGGTCATCAGCTGAAGTAGAGCGTGGTTTGAGTTTATGAGTAGTTTTATATAAGATGTGGGCACAGGTTTGAAGGTGAAAGTGGATGTGGTGATATGTGGATGTTAGGCAGGGTTGGGATTAGATTATGGGAATTCCTTGGTTAGAGACGCTATATAACGTATGAAATAAGAGTTGAATTTTATTGCAGTTTCGAGTGGTGAGTTACTGGGAGACAGGTTAGGGCTGAAATTTTAGCCAGGATGTAAGATGTCTTAATAGTTGACCATATTTTTTTAGAATGTTGTTACAGTGTAGCTTGTTTTCATTTATTTGCCTTTTTGTATGGCTTTGGTGCATTCTGACGTTTTTGGGAGATTGTGGTGTTTTACATTTTAACCGTTTCTTTCCAAGCTTTTTAATCGAACTTGCTTTACCATTCTACTCTTTTTGGATAGTCAAACTACATTATTTGTTTTAGTCTCTTCTTTTAGGAGGTGCAAGGTTATTTAGGAAAGATGTGCTGACTTCATTTACAGCATCTTCTAAGGGGAGTACTTTTAGGATGTTTCAGTTAAGAGTTGACAGGGTAGTAATGAGTATTCTGGGTAAAACATGAACAGATTGCATGTTGTTTTATAAGCATGCTGTTTAAGTGGATATGTGAAATATCTGGTTGTCTACCTTTTTAATTTCTCCAAATCTTTTTTCTAACACCATGACGGGAATAGACCCCATTCCCAAGTCCAAGTATGATTAAAGTTAATGAAATTAGTATTGTTTCAATCTTTGATTTCAGCCAGAAGTTCTCTTTGCAGCACCTGCAATGTGACTCCTTATGCAATTCGTATGGAGTCACATGTACTGGTAACATGTAGGTTGCTCCTACTACTATTGGAACTGTCTGGGTATCTTTCTTCCAGATTGCTCTCATTTCTGCCTGCAAATCCTGATATTTTATGACTATGTACACAGGACACTGTAGTCACTGGGTGTAGTGATTTCAATGATCAATGCTACTTTTGTCTTCTTTTCAAGGACCACTACAACTGGTTTTCTCACATCTATCTTTTGAACTCTTGGTAATGGGTGATCCCATGTGATGTAAGCTTCATCATTTCTATGATGCTTTGTGGCTCATGTTTCTAGTGTTTTTCAGCTACTTCAGTATTATAATGTTTGCACAATCCTCAGTGCAACACTTGCCACATTATTATGACTTTCAGTATACAGTCCTCCTACCATTAGTGTAACACAACCAGCAACAAGATGTGCAACTGCTTCCAATTCTGTTTTACAAAACCTGCATTTGTCTGTTTCTCCCACATGTACAATGAGCTTTGTAAACCAATGTGTACTTGGCCCACTATCTTGGGCTTCCAATATTAACCTTTTATCTTTTGGCCTGAATCCGCCTCTCCTTAACCATTCCTGCATTTGATCCTGACCAACATGAGGTTCTTCCAGGAGCTTCTATACTTGCAACTATATTTACACATTTTCCACATTTCTTGCCTTATCATCTCATCCTTCACCTTATATTCTTTCTTTTGATTTTTGGCACATTCATTTGCTGCACAATTTTTATCTATTTCTGGTTTGATTTCCATTCCGGCTTGATGCCGATATGCTTCTGCTAGACTAAGAAGGGGAAGTCATCTTAGATTTTTTTCTCCTCATGTTTCAAAACTTCACTATATTTGGGTTTTGTGAGGTCAACAGATATGTATGCAGTCCCACAAATGCAGATCTATACATGTAATCAGTTTTATGTAGGACCATACCTCCTTTGGAATGGGGAATATATAATCGTGGTATGCACTGATTTTTATAAATCATCTGATGAACATGAAGCATCCTTCTTGTTTTCCTGTCTAATCTATCCAACACCTTTTGGGGCCAGTCAATCACTCCAAAACTGTAAGTTAGGACAGGAAAAGCAATTTGGTTTATAGCTTGAATTTTGTTCCTACATGTCAATGCTGTTTTCAGGATTAATTTATGTCTTCTAAAATATTCCTTACTTTTACTCGCATTTGTGCATGTTTTATTGTTGATCATCAATTCCCAAATATTTATACACTCCCTCTTGTTCAAGTTCTTTTGTATCACATTCCTGTCTCAAACTGATGTTTTCTTGGTGCTGCCGCTTTTCTGCTTTAAAGGTTGCTTTTGCACATTTATCAAGACCAAATGGCATTCTTATATCATCCGAAAGAGTTTTAACTACTTGCAGTTGTGCTTTCAATTCCTCATCTGACGAGCTATACAGTTTTAAATCATTGACAAAGAGAAGATAAGCCTTAACACTTTGCTGCTTTCTGGGAGCCAAATTATAGCCATGGCCTAATATGTTAAGCAGACAGCTTAATGGGTTAAGGGCAAGACAAAAGAGCAACAGTGATATAGAGTCACGCCAGAATATCCCCTTTGGATTTTTATCCCTGCAATAATAATTTGTCCTTTATCATGGCTTAACTACAAAGCAGTTTGCCACTGCTTCATGGTCACTGTGATATAGTTTATCAGTGCAAGGTGTATCCCAAAAATTTAAAGCACTCTTTTATCCATTAATATGGGATACTGTCAAATGCTTTCCATGCCATACTTAGATTCTTCCCTTTTTACAGTTCTCCACTAATAACAAATGATCCTTTGTTCCATATGACTTTCTTTTATTGTACTTTTGTTCTATTGCCATAATTGAGTTTTCTTCTAAAATGACTGTAAACTCTGTCAGCATCATTTCTAGTGTATAGTTTACACGTTGTTGGAAGGCAAGTTATTGGTCTATAATTTTAGGGTAGCTTGCAGGTTCACTCAAGCAGGAACATTGTTTTTCCCGTTAGCCAGGTTGGTGTCTGTTCAGGGTGAGCATATAAATAGTTCTTACTCATGGCTAAATCTTTGTTCAAAGATATCAGAACTTTTAACCAGAGGTTAGGTGATGCACCTGGGCCTGGGGTTTCCCAATTAGAGGCTTTTCTTAACTTGGTTTCAATCTCTCTGGCTGTTACTTCATCCCATTTCATGCCCTGTACCTTTGACCTTCTTATTCTCTTTTATTCGTCTATCCATTTAGAATCTTTATGTTCCACAAGATCTTCATAAATACTTCTCCAAAATGTATCTGTTTCTTCTTTTTTGTTGGTCTTTCAATTCCTTTCACCTGGTTTCCCAATTCTCTATAAAACTTTTCTGGGTAATTAATAAATTGCTTATGATATTTTTAGTTTATTATTTGGATAGTGCAGGATAAATCCTTATCCAGTATAATACTGCAAATTGCTTTTATCAAGTTTTTGTTGATCTGTTCCCTCTTCTATACTCTTCTAACGGTGACACTTCTTGTCTTAATTGCTTTAGGTTTTCCCTATTCGATACTTTCATAATAACATTTGATTTCTCCCCTTCCTTTCCCTCACTATCCTGTGTTCTTGTGGTAGAATTTTATCGGTTATTAATTTAGCTGCACATTAATATATCCTATTTACTTCTGTTATATCACATGGATCTCTATGGACAGTCCTAATTACTGTGTTCATTTGTTTTATCAAACTTCTACGTTTTGGGGTTTTGCTGACCTTCTGCAGTCGATTTCTTTCATTTATCTTACTAGGTCTTAAAATCTAATAACGGTACCATTACCCCCCCCACCTCACTAATAACGGTACCATTACCCCCCCCACCTCACTAATAACGGTACCATTATCTCCCCAGATGTGCAAACCAAACTCTTAGGCGTGACAACAGACAACACCCTCAAATTTGATATCCATGTCAAACTATCAAAATTACTAACAAAAAACTTGGCTCCCACTATAAGATCAAACCTTTCCTTACTCCATTTGCTAGGACTGCTATTGCTCACTCCCATCTACTCTCCACTCTTCTCTATTCCTCCCTTCTGCTCACTAATTTGAATAAATCCGCTCTTAGCAAACTCTCTAGCTGTTATAACCGGATTCACTTCATAAACACGAATTGCTGAAATATCAAATTTCAGAAATTCGTGTCCATGAAGTCGAAATAACTAAAGTGCATAACCGTGAATAGGACTATGTCGAATTTGTGCTTATGCATATACGTTATGTTGGGAAGGTTTTGGCTGGGATGGTGTCTGCAGTTTAAGGGGAGTGAGTGTGCGTGAGTGTTTCTCTAACTTGTACGAGTGGGTTAGGGCAGGGAGGTGGAGGTATGATTGTGTGTGATGGCTGTGCATGAGTGTTTCTCTAACTTGTACGAGTGGGTTAGGGTAGGGAGGTGGAGGTATGAACTAGTGGGTTAGAGTAGGGAGGAGGAGGTATGATTGTGTGTGTTGGCTGTGTGTGATTATTTTTTTTTCTTTACTGTTTGTGCAATCTCTGAGTTAGTATATATAAGTAGGGGGGTGCAGGGAAGCTTGCCCCCCTGCATTTGTGTAGTGTAGGTGTGTGTGTGGTGTTTTGTGGTGTGGGTGTTATGGTTTGTGTATTGTGTGCTGTATTGTGTATGTTAGATGTTTTGGTTTCGTGATTGTGAAGTGTTGGTGTTGCGATGGCTTCGGCTTTATACTACTGAAATGCTGAAATTCAATATTTCAGCATTTCTTTAATATGAAGTGAAATTGTTATAACCATATTGCTAGATTTCCAACAGGCACGGCCTATAGGACCCACCACTGTCACAACCTAAATCCTCTGGGGTGGCTAGAATGGCCTACTTAAGTACAATCAGCTTATAATTGCCCATAAAGTTCTCAATCACCCTAATAATATGCCTGCACTTAAAAATATCATCAACCCTTATAGCACCCTGAGGTCACTTCGCTCTTCTAATAAACTACCGGTACAAACATCCAAAATCAGCAACTCTGCTGGGGACTCACTGTTTGCTAACTCTGTTGGCAAAACGTGAAACTCTCTTTCTGCTGATCTTACTCTTAAACCCTCTCTTATTCAGTTCACAAAAAGTCTCAAGCTATACTTTAAAACTCACTGGCTATGTCCTTGTTCAAAACCCGACTAGATCCTCCTCTATAGTCATGTTACATTACCTAGTCAATTTTTCAACACGGTTTTAAAAATGTATGATTATATTACCCGCTTGCTCAACTGAAGCCTGTAAACTGTTTGTAACTTATAATCATTTTGTGATTTTTACTGTATGTTCTACCTTGGAGCTTTTCTCCCCAGGCCACTGCTGAAAATGGACATGTATTCAGTTGGACTATCCCAGTCAACAAATGTAAAATAAATAAATAAAATGTCCATCTAGCTCTATTAAAATCAAGAAACTCTTCTCTTAGTTCATCATCTTCTAAACTGCGGGCACATTTTTTGTTCTCCATTTTCTGCGGATATTCTATAGAAAATTCTATAGCATTTTCCTGTGGTACATTCTCTTCAATTTCATCCTATTATCATCCGTTGCTCTGTCATGCGGGAACTCACTGGCATATCACTCCTCAACATTGACTGTGTCAGAGTTGCCACAGTTTCCTGTTCCTTCTCTTGCTGTCCAGCTTCAAGTGAAAGTTCATACTGGTTTTCTGTGGAAGTATCTTCATATGGCAACTGACCTGTTGGTTCCAGGCTGTATCGAGCAGGTTATTATAACAGGACTACACTAATAAGCACAACATAATGCCAACACTTGGCAAACATTCATGGGATTAACCAGTACATGAAGACTGATTTATACCAAAACACCAGCAACTGATATTACATACAGGCTCAATATTCATAAAGTGTATCCAAGTTGAATGAAAGTGATACAAATACAACACACTTCCATGGTCTACTAATTGTGGTACACATTCTTAGAATAAAGGGAAATGTAATAACATGTAGCGCATACATGAACCATGAAAGAAGATGCACCACGGATTTAGATATAGTTGTGATGATTCATCAACAGCAGATAAACTTACTATGAAACTCCAACTGATTAGATAAGCAAATATATCTATAGTGTACCAAATGCCTGTTCCTTTATCAGATGGCTATCATTAGGACAGACAACCATATCTTTATTTATATATCGCTAGGTAGCTACCTATATTTAAATTTATTCTCCAGCTGTTCATTTAATCCAGTCCAAGGTCACATAGGAGACACAGCCTATCCTGGCACCCAGGCACTCTGACTGCAAGGCTTAGGAACTTAATGCTCTAATCATAAACAGCATGCCCACATACACACAAATACTTATATACAAGTACAGTGTGTGTGTGTGTGTGTGTGTGTGTGTGTGTGTGTGTGTGTGTGTGTATATATATATGTGTGATACCTCTCAACTACCCAATTTTTGCATCATATTTTGGCCTGTTCCTCAGAAATTGCAGATTTCTGGCAAATACTTGAGGACTGAAGTGACTAAATAATGATAGATATTGGACATCCTTTACAAAATGCAGGGCAATGCAAAATCTATTCTAGCAACTTTCAAAAATCTTTCGTTCATTCAGGGCCTTTGTCCTTGGCAATATTTTTGGCTTTGTCCAAAATTCTTGCGATAAGCTGTTGAGCGGTATAGTATACGTGTCGGAATTACTATTTCTTGTCAAATCTTACCATACCTAATGCAGACAGTGCATACATTACATTTAGCAAAGTGTTACTCTAATATTTATGACTTGCATAGTTACTGGACAATTAAGAAACTGGTTTTGAATACAGTTCTCATAAATATTATAAGACACAAACATAGTGATCTTTTCAAATAAAGCATTGTCTTTGTTATACCTATATTTTATTATACCCAGTGCGCTTATGGTCTTTCCTGGGCCAAACGCAACAATGGTCCATTTGGATTTATCTTGGTTAATCAGTGAAAATAAAACTCTGAGCAAAACTCTCAGCAATTAAAATGATCCTCTGTATTTATTTTTTTAAAACAAATGCTTAATGTATAGAATAGGCATATTTTGTGTGAATCTGAGATGCACTATTATTTTTCATTTACTGAAAGGAGCAATTAATGTTTTAATATCAGAAATGTATTTCTAAATACCCATTTTTAAATATTTACAGAGTCAAAAATAGTGTAGTAAGCTTCTTGAGTATATCTGCATTAACTATATTATAGTTATGCAACTTGTCTGTAAGCAGTCACTTGGCTGTTTTGTAATTATTATTTCTGTTTTTTTTACGAAATAATAAATTCTGCACTGGCACTACTGAATTTCATTAGTGGCCATGATAATAATTTGTTTCAATTCAGGGAATAAATATGGCACACTAGCAGTAGTTCAATGAAATGCACAGCGAGTTCAGTACTATCCTATTGCAATACTAATTCTGAATGCTTTGAGATAAAGCCACCACAATATCCTTATTAGGATGCTCTCTCTTGTTGTAGGTCTTGTGTGATTTTACAGTTTCGAACAGTTGTGGCAAATATTTACAACCAAAATTGCACAGCGACAGTTCTGCAGTTCACTAGGCAAATATTAAGAAAATGTTTAGAAATGGTGACATTATCAACATTGAGGCCAGATGGCTAAGTGGTTAAGGTCTTCGGCTCCCATGCACATGGTACAAGGTTTGATCCTGACCTGTGCCCAATGCCTGTTTGGAGTTTGCATATTCTCCCTGTGTCTCTGTGGGATTTATCTCATGTCTGCAAAACATGCTGAGTGTTTCCATCTCAAACGCACCAATGAATGGAGCTGTGGGCAGCAGCACAGACTCTACATGGTGCCCTGTAGGGCGAAGAATTGTACAGACCAAACGCTTTGGGCATCTACTGTGGTGCACAATATCCTCAAGACAGGAGAAAACGAATCACAGACTGCATGCCATGGCAGGGTTAGCCACTCGACGGCGTAACATATAGCTCTAGGTGATTCGGTCATGTTGATTAATGTCACCAAAAATGGGCATGGGTAGTTATGGTGATACGTGGGTTGAGGACCCGGCCTACTCTGACCCACACCAGGGACCCGTGCTAACGGTGGGAGGGGTATATGTGCCCCTATTGGCCAGTGTATGTCTGCCATAAAGCTCAGCAACCCTGGGTCAATAAGCTACTGGCTGGCTGGTGTCTAGTTGCCCAGCCTGGGATAGCTCTGTTGAGCAAAAGCTGGACGTAAAACCAACCAACCTGCCAAACATGTACCGAGAATTGCTACACTTAATGTAGGTTCACTGACAAGATGTGGCTTGGAAGTGGATGACATGATGATATGGAGGAGGCTGGACATCCTATGTATCCAAGAGATGAGATGGAAGGGCAGTGCAGCAAAGCCACTTGGCTTGGGATCCAGACTCTAATACTCAGATGGAGGGCAGGCTAGAAATGGGGAAGGAATTGTGGTGAGAGAGGCTTCAGAACGCAGTGAGGGATATCATCAGAATTAATGACAGAGTCATGGTAATCAGACTCCAGTGTAATGATAAGGCAGTATTCATAATCTCAACCTATGCCCCACAGCAGGGTTGTGATAGTGAGGAAAAGAAAGCAATCAGAAAGCATTTGCAGGACCTACTAGATAAATCAGGACAACATGAATCGGTGTTGATAAGGGAGGACTTGAATGCACATATCGGGACAAACAGAACAGGATATGAGGACTACCTGGCTCCACATGGGAGGAGCAACAGGAATAAAGAGGGAGAAGCCATTCTAGACTTCAGTCTGGCAAATGGCTTGATAGTAGCCAACACATGGTTTAGAAAGAGAGACAGTCACAAGATCACATACAGGAGTAGTCAACATGCAACTCGGGTAGACTTCCTCCTAGTAAGGAAAAGGCACTGGGATAGAATCTATGATGGCAAAGTTATCCACAGTGAAACAATCGGCCCACAGCATAAACCACTAGTCGCCACAATCAGCTGCAAGCAGTGGTCAGAGAAGGCTCTAAGGTTGACAGAGACCAGACTGAAGACAGTACAGTTGTGTACACCTACCATAAATGTAGATGTTAGAGTGTCTTCACTGTTGCAGTCATAACTGTAGGGTGATCCTGCTGGCAGGCAGCCCGAGGTCGGCCAGAATTCCAAAGTCTGGGTCCGGCGTCGGCTGCACCAGCAAGTACCCTGATGTCAGAGCGCGGAGGTATAAAGCTGGCAGCCGACGCCATCTTCTCCAGCCTTTCTTGCCCCAGATGTCAGAAGCCCCCCAAAACACCAAAAGCTGCCCAAAGAGGAACACAAATACACCACAAAAGAAGTGGAAGAAAAAGCAAACAAAAATAAGAGGGGACTGGTGGGAGGGAAACACCGACTGCAATAGTGAAGACACTCTAACATCTACATTTATGGTAGGTGTACACAACTGTACTATGTTCTTCGTGTTTCACTGTTGCAGTCATAACTGTAGGGTAGAATCCCAAAGCTGTGATAGAGGGAAGAGGTTATGCAGAAGAAGGGGCAGCAAGAAGACCCTGCAAAACAGCAGAGGCAAATCCTGCCCTGGACTTCCAGAGTACAAAGGGAGATTATAGTGCTTAGAAAAAGTATGCACTGAACTCCCAAGTGGCAGCTTCCAAAATGTCCTTGGTAGCTACTCCTCTTAGAAAAGCTGCTGAAGTGGCAGCTGCTGTAGTAGAATGACTTCTAACAGACCCTGGTATCTGTTTCTCATAGTGAGAGTAACAAAACCTTATTCCATGAGCAATCCATTTGGAAATAGTTTGTTTAGAAATAGTCTTACCTAGAGAACTGGAAGCAAAAGAAATTAGCAATTGTTCAGATTTTCTGAAGTCTTTAGTTTTGTCCAGGTAAAAACGTAGTTGTCTGTGTACGTCCAATGAATGTAAGATCCTTTCCCCTTTATTTTGAGGATTTGGAAAGAAGGTAGGAAGGTGAATAGTCTGATTTAGAGCCACTTTAGAAATTACTTTAGGCATAAAAGTAGGATTGGTCCTCAAGGAAACTCTGTTCTGATGGAAGATAATATATGGTTCCACAGCCATGAGAGCTTGCAACTCCGAGACCCCTCTGGCAGAAGTCAATGCCAATAAAATAGCTGCCTTCCAGGACAAGAACTTGATGTCCGAAGCAGCAGCAGGCTCAAAAGGAGGCAAAGTAAGTTTCTCCAAAACATAATTAAAATCCCAAGCAGGAACAGGAGGAGTTCTGGGAGGTCTTAAATTCTTAGCTCCTCTCAAAAATTGTCTCACAAGCTGATGAGAAAAGATGGGAGGATCAGTGTTGTAATGAACCGAGATAGCAGAAGCATGAATTTTGATGGAGGAAAAGGAAAGGCCTTTAATCAAAAGGTCTGAGAGGTAAAGTAAAATGGAGGAAATGTTAGGCAAAAGAGGATCAGAACCTTGAGCCTGCATCCAAATACAAAATCTTTTCAATTTTCCAGCATAAGATTTTCTAGTGCTAGGTCACCTAGCTTCCAAAAGAACATCCGCAACTTGCTTGGGAAGAGAAGAAGGAATCAAAGGCCCTTGTAGAGCCAAGCTGCTAGGCAGAGAGTTTTGATATGAGGGTGTAACATCTGGCCCTGATGCTGGGACAGAAGAGAAGGGATCAGAGGAAGAATCCAAGGAGGTTCCAAGAATAGGTGTTTTAAAGTTGGATACCAAAACTGCCGAGGCCAATTTGGAGCTATCAAAATGATAATCCTTGGTTTGTCCTGTTTTATTTTTAGTAACACCCGAGGCAGAAGAGGAAGCGGAGGGAAGGCATATCCCGAAAGATTCCTCCAGCTGAATGACAGGGCATCCACTTTCCAAGCTGTTTTGTGGTAGGCCCTGGTGCAAAAGAGAGGGTTGAGATGGGATGCAAACAGATCCATCTGAGGACAACCCCAAACTGCAGAAATCCTGCTAAATAAGTAGGGGTCTAGCATCCATTCGTGAGGATCCGAAAGGTTTCTGCTTAGGCTGTCTGCTAAGAGGTTCTGATTTCCTGGAATGAATTGAGCTTGAAGATGCAGATTCAGATTTAGAGCTGTGTCCCATAAATTCATGGCTAGTCTGCAAAGGGGGTAAGAGTGGGAGCCCCCTTGCTTGTTTATGTACCACATGACTGTGGTATTGTCTATACGAATCAGAAGATGCCCCGGTTTCAAAAGGTTCTGGAAGGCTAGAAGAGCATTTTGGACTGCCAACATTTCCTTCAAGTTGATGTGCCAAAGAAGATGCTTCTTTGTCCAAGAGCCCTGCTGGCGAATGTCTAGAAAATGTGCTCCCCAAGCATAATCCGAAGTGTCCGTGGTTATGATCTGAGAAGGTTGAGGCAGACGAAAGGGATTCCCTTTGTTTAAAGCACAAGCCCTGGACCACCAAAGGAACTCCTTTTGGAGGCAGGGAATCAGTGGAATCATTGTGTCCAGACTGTAGTAATGCTGTGACCATACACTCTTTAGGTACCATTGAAGTTTTCTCATATGAAGCCTTGCATTTGGAATCAACAGGATGCAAGATTGTAACCCAATGCCTGCAGGAATTTCCTTGCAGTGAGCTGAGCTAAAGTTGCCAAGGTTTTGAAAATTGAAGCCAGCTGTAACTGTTTTTCTGGAGTGAGGAAGGCCCTTTGTAAGCTTGTGTTTAGAAGAGATCCCAAAAAGATCATTTGCTGAGAAGGGATCAACTGTGACTTTTTTGTGTTCACTGAAAATCCTAGTAGTAGGAGAAGATGTTGAACAAAATGCAGATGTTGAAGTAAAAGGTCCTTGCTGTCTGCCTGAATAAGGCACTCGTCCAGATAGGGGTAAATTTGAATCCCCTGGAGTCTGCAATAAGCTACTACTGGAGCCAGACACTTGGTAGAGACTCTGGGCGCAGTAGATAAATCAAAGGGCAGTACAGAGAATTGAAAGTGCCTCGAACCTGCCTTGAATCTGAGGTATTTTCTGCGTTCCTGCCTGATGGGAATGTGTAAGTAGGCTTCCTTTAAGTCCAATGTCACCATCCAAGCATCCTGGGAGAGCACTGGAAGAAGTTGTTGTAGAGTAAGCATCTCGAATTTTGGAATTTCCAGAAAGGTGTTTAATACTGAAAGGTCCAGAATAGGTCTCCATGAGCTTTGTTTTCTTGGGACCAGAAATAGTCTTGAGTAAAAACCTTTTCCCATCTCTGAAAGTGGAACAGGTTCTATGGCTCTCATGGCCAATAGAGCGTCCACTTGATTTAAGGCCTCTGACCATTGATGTTTTGGCAGATCTGGCCAACCGATAGCCCTTGGCAGAGTATGAAAGTGGAATTTGTAACCTCTTAAAATCACGTCTAACACCCATTTGTCTTGAGTAATACGAGTCCAATTTTGGTAGAAAAGAGAAAGTTTTCCTCAGAGAGGGGCTTCCAGGCAAGGAGGTCCTGTAGCCCAACAGAGAGAGTCATTGGGTTTGCTTCCTTTGTGATAGAGATCTGTCTTCTCCCCTTCTAGGTGATGAAGCAGTCCATTGTCTGGACCTGTAAGAGGCCTGAGCCTGAGCCCGACCTCTGGAGTGTCTATATCTTCCCCTTTGAGGACTGTCAGACGTGGGAAAGGACCAATTTTTGGAGGGCCAATTTCTAGTAAATCTAGGAGGCTGAACTTGTAAGAAATCTTTAACAGTCTGCATAGATTTAGCTTCATCCTCCATCTTTTTAATAACCTCCTCAGCTTTAGATCCAAACAAAACATCATGCTGAACAGGGGCACCTAATAATTTAGCCTCAACTTGCTCTGGTAAATTCTGCTCTCGAAGCCAAGCATGTCTCCTGATAACAGTACCAGAGGCTGCGGCCCTACAAGAAGCCTCCAAGGCATCAAAACCATAATGTAAACCATGTTTGCTAACTTGTTCAGTTGCATGCAATACATCCTGTAATTCCTTGTCCTCTGCACATGCAGGAAAAGTAGAAAGATTTTTGTTTTAAAACAGACAAAAGGAATTGCTGATACTCAAACATATGAAACTGGCAATTTAAAGCTCTAATAGAAAGAGTAGCAGAAGAAGTATACACCTTTTTGCCCCATCTGTCCAAGGCACGAGAATCCTTATCAGAGGGAATAGGATTCTTAGCTGAAGCAGCCTTAGCAGCCTTGGAACCCTGAGAAATAGATTCAGGATCTGCAGAAGGGTTCTTGAACAAAAACTGATGGGAATCAGGGACTCTGTAAAATCTATCAGGCTTAGAAGGAGCAGGCGGCAAGGAGTCAGGATTCAGGTTAGCTTCAGAGAAGGCATCATCCACAATATCAAGAACAGGAGGAATAGCCAAAGGTCTGTGTTGTGGGAGAAGGAGAAATTCCCTAAGTCTTTTCTTGGAAGCGGAATAATCCTGACCTTCCCAATGAAAATGCTCTCTCATCTCATGCAAAGTCTCCCCAAAAGAAAAATCCTCAGGGGGAGAAGCAGAGGGAATAGAGTCCTCTGCATCAGAATCCTCATAAGGAGGAAAAGAATAATCCTGGTCAGAGGAAGAGACTGAAGACACAGAAGCCTGATCAGAGGAATCATAAGGAATATCCTGTCTAGGCCTTTTTTCAGGAGGGGGGTGAGAACCCCTAATCATAGTAAGCAAATCTTCAGCCATCCTTAATAATTGCTTCTGGGACTTGGGAGCTGGATCCGAAGCAGCTTGAGTAGAAATCCTTGGCTTAACTGGAGTCTTTGACTTTGCCTTTGTCTTTGTAGAAATGGTGATATGAGAAGGCCTGAAAACACCTTCAGAAGCAGGTACCTGCACAGCGGTTCCGGACCCATCTGAAGGAGCGATGTCCGAAGGTCCTGCAGCAGATAGAATACTGGGCCTAGTTGGCTCCCCATGGGAGTCCGTGTCGGCCATCGGTTCCGAAGTGGCTGACGACAGGTGCTGCAAAAGCGCCTCACTGACAACAGCCGAACCCAAAGCTGGCTCCGGCTGCACACTATCCTGTTTGGACCTCGGAGGCCTATCCTTGTCCTTGCGTTTTTTGTGAATTCCGGTTGTCGGTAAAGTATCTGACGACATCCTATAATTGAACCGTCTACCGAAATAATTCAAGGCCCAATCGTACCTACGCTTAATAGTACGAGAATTAAACCTGGCACAAAACAGACAGCAAGAAACGTTGTGGTCAGGGCCTAAGCAAGGCAGACAGTAAGAGTGGAAATCTTTATGAGGTATTTGTTTCCCACACGATATACAATTATTAACTTTTTCTGACATCGGAGGAGCAAGAAAAAAGTTTCCCCAACGGGGTACTTAGCTTGAGAAGAGAAGAAGAAGACTTCGGACCGACGACAAGCAAAGCACGTTGTCCGGGAATCCGCGAACCAACAACTTGCGAGCTGCTTTCCACCGCACGGCAAGAAAGACTGGAGAAGATGGCGTCAGCTGCCAGCTTTATACCTCTGCGCTCTGACGTCAGGGTACTTGCTGGTGCAGCCGACGCCGGACCCAGACTTTGGAATTCTGGCTGACCTCGGGCTGCCTGCCGGCAGGATCACCCTACAGTTATGACTGCAACAGTGAAACACGAAGAACATCTGGAAGTTGACTGGAGAGAAAGTAAAGCAGTTCAAGGAATTACTCAGGACTCTAGTACCTCAAGAAGAGGAGGAAATAGGTGGAGTGGAAGAAGAATTGCAGCTCCTAAAAACAGCATAGGTTCATAGGTTTATACTAGGCTATCTGCCCTAAGGCATTTATAAGCCTAGCCCAAAGTTTTGTGGCTTACGCCACCTCTTATATGAAAAAATACTGTGCCCATTAGTTTGTTGTGCCTCTGTCAAGCAGTGACACAGAGATGATTCCCGGGGTAAACCTATGATCTCCCATCCACAGGTCAAGATTTCTCTTGAACAGAGCCAGAGAGGTGCTCTGCCTCACATGGACCGGGATTTTATTCCACAGCACAGGGAGTCTCTGAGTGATAAATCTATCCCTCCAGCACGTCCTATTTATATCCGTGCTAAGGTTCAAGTCGCTTGCTCTAGTGGTTCTTGTGGATTTGGATTTTTTGAGGTGGAGCATGTCCATTAATTCCGGGTTGGACATGGCCTTGTATGTCAGGCACATGTCACCTCTGAGCAGACGGTATGCGACTGAATAGAGCTGGAGTTTCTTCAATCTGGCAGCATATGACAGATTTTGGAGTCCCATTATCCTTTTGGTGAGGAACTTTTGGGGTCTCTCCAATTGCTGCAGATGTCGGGTGAGATACATCCCGAATGGGGCATTGTACTCTATCATTGGTCTGATAAGTGAAGAGTACAGGGGAACAATGACCTCACTAGATCTGGATGTGAATCCCTTCATGATCAGGTGGGCAATGTAGAAGGTCTTTCTAACCACTTTAGCAACGTGAGTGTCAAAAGAAAGTCCACTGTCAACCTGGGTCCCCAGGTCCCCGATAACCTCTTCTGTGCTTAGTGGATTGCCACCTATATGGTAGCTTGGGGTTACCTTGTTTTTCCCGAAGGGTATGACTATACATTTTTTGGCGTTTAACTTTAGGCCATGGCTCTGGCACCAGCTACGAGTTTCCGTGAGTCCCCTCTGAAGGATATCTGTGTCCAATGCACTTTTCACTATGGCGCCCAGTTTGCAGTCGTCTGCAAACTTTGTCAGCCAAAGTCCTCCCATGATGGCCTGTACTTCTGAGAAGTAGATGCCGAACAATAGGGGGCCAAGGACCGAGCCCTGTGGGACACCACTTGTGACCGGCTTGGAGTCTGACATAGCGCCAGCAACTCTAACCCTGTGGGTTCTGTCCTTAAGCCAGTTTGCAACCCATCTTGTGAGCATGTTTTAGGGCTACAGAAAAGATATGTGGCTGAGCCAGGTATGGAAATAAGATACATAAGGATAGCTGGTGGTGGAATGCAGAAGTCCAGGAAGTCAACAAAAGAAAAAAAAAGGAGTGCAGTAAGAAGTGGGAGACAGAAAAGACTGACCAGGCTAGGAAGGACTACTGGTTGGCTAACAAAGAAGCTAAGAAAGAAGTTGCAATAGCAAAGAATATGGCATCGGAGACACTGTACCAACTTCTGGAAAGTGACTCAGTAAGGGGCACAAAGAAACTATATCAGGTTGCAAGGCAAAGACAGAAAGATCAAGAAGATAGTCAGACACCCTTCATAAGGGATGCCAGCAACAACCCGCTCACCAGACCAGATGACATCAAAGGCAGATGGAAGGAGTATTTCCAGCAGTTTCTGAATGAAGAAAACCCCACAAAAGCTGTACTGCCCCAGAAACAGCCTACAATGAGAGAAGAGGAGGACCCCACCCTAGAACAAGTAAGAACAGCACTGAGGAAGATGAAGTCATGGAAAGCAGCAGGCTCAGATGAGGTCACAACAGATATGATAAAGATGCTGGGTGAGATGGGGAGAAATGGCTCCTGAGGGTACTAATAGCAGTGTGGAGAGAAATGTGTATCCCAGATGACTGGAGAATACGCATACTCATGCCAGTGTACATGAACAAATGGGACATCTACAACTGTGGGCAGTACAGAAGCATCAAACTCCTATCAAGTTGCATGAAAGTTCTGGAGAAGGTGATTGTACTTTGCATATCCGTTTATCAATGTAAGATGGGAGATTAGCAGTTTGGATTCAGATCAGAATGTTTGCGTTGAGACAGATACTTGAGAAGAAGCTAGAGATGAGGAGAGAGTCCAAGTGGGTATTCCTAGACTTGGAGAAAGCATATGAAAGGGTCCCAAGAAAGCTGATCTGGGCAGTACTGCGGTAGTTTGAAGTCCCAGAAACATTGGTAGAATTAGTGCAAGCTATGAACAAGGAACCAATGACTCAAGTATGAACAGTGTTTGGCCTCACAAAGGGGTTCCCAGTGGGTGAGGGTGTACATCAGGGTTCAGCTCTGAGCCCACTGCTGTTCATACTGGTGATGGACTACATTAGCAAACAGGTCGGAGGGGACGGATCAACAAAGCTGCTGTATGCAGACGGTGTGGCGGTGCAGGCAGACTCCGAGCTAGAACTTCAGCAAAGGATAGGAGAATGGAATGCAAATCTGAAGGCACGTGGGATGAAACTAAGCACAGATAGGACACTGGTAATGACAGCAAAATGGGGAAATCAGAAGAAGCTGAGAATAGAGATAGAAGGGAAGATAGTGGAATAGGTAAACAGCTTCAAGTATCTTGGAGGGGTGGTTGATGAGAAGGGAGGTCTGAATGAAGAGGTCAAAGCTAGAATCAGAGGGGCTGCAGCCAACTGCCATAGAGTATCAGGTGTAGTCTATGACAGAAGTATTGCAAAGAAGCTGAAAAGTAAAGCGTACAAGATAGTGGTGTGACCAGTACTACTGTATGGTACAGAAACCTGGGCAGTAAAGGCAGAGGTGATGGAAATGAAGTGCCTGAGAAAGGTGGTAGGATGCACACTGCAGGACAGGTGAAGAAATGAGGACATAAGAGCAGAAGCCAAAGTAGCTCCAATTGCAGAAAAGATAAAAAAAAAAAAAAAAAAAAAAAAAAGAGAACAAATTGCAGTGGTTTGGGCACGTGCAGAAAAGCAGAAGACAATCTGGTGAGGAAGATTTGAGACAGACAGGAAGAAGGTAAGAGGAAGCGAGGGCATCCAGCAAAGAGGTGGATGGATTGTGTGAAAGAAGATCTGCGAGTCGGGCATGAGTGTTGAAGAAGGCAGGAGTGTGGCTCTGAATCGAGAGAGATGGCGACAGTTAACATGATACCCCAACCCCATGTAGGAAAATGGGGGCTGATGGTGATGATGACGACACTATGAACATTTACTTAAACTTTCACTATTAAAACATGGACCTGGCTTTGTCATCCTGCACTGGAAAGATGAGGACCACAGACAGATCTCCTGGTCAAAGCAGAACCTGCCTGTGCCTTGACAGTGCTAAGTACCGGTAATGTGGGTGTAGGTACCAACAGTGGTAGATCATGCATTTGGTTATCACAATGTGATGCTACCTTTCTGCATTAGGAAATGTCAGATACTTTTTTTTAAAGCAGAACTGGGTCATCCCTCGTTTCACTTCAAAATTTTGCTCTGACACACAGTCTCTTATAAAATTTGTGATTTTAAAGCAAAGCATTGAGAACTGAAGTCAGCAAACAGCAAAAATAATTATATTTATTAACTTTTTTATTCCTTCGAAAGTGCATGCAAATGTATATATTGGCTGATTTTCCATCTGAATAATACCCTAAACAAAGCGTGGACCTAATTTGGGGGGGGGGGTCTCTGTCCCTAATTTATATTATCCTTGACAACAGAGCAAAGTGGCTCAGAGTTAAGTCCAGTAACAGTATGAATTTGTTGACTCTGTATTTCATACTGACGATCTGGTTGGAATGCTGAGCTCTTGTGTTGGGTGAAGGATGAAAATATTAGAAACGGATTTACTGTTGATTTGTCAGACTGCCCCGACTGATGAAATATTAGGAACGGATTTACTGTTGATTTGTCAGACTGCCCCGACTGATGAAATATTAGGAATGGATTTACTGTTGATTTGCCAGACTGCCCTGACTGATGAAATATTAGGAACGGATTTACTGTTGATTTGTCAGACTGCCCTGACTGATGAAGGACTTTTGAAATACTTCATTGCCACTTCAGTGAAAACAAAATTAGATATGCAACACTTTCCAAAGGGTAACTATTACTGGCCCAGGCAATACACCTGAATGCTATAGCTAGTCCTGAGAGAATTGTCACTGTTGTTCTGCTTTAACTTTAATGAGCATTTCTTATCCTAAATAGATTATTTAACCAATAACCAATAAGTGGGTGTGGCTATTTACGCACTGTTGGTGTGGTTTGATCACAAGGGTGAAGCCCGAGTGATTAAATAACGCCAACGGTGGGCAGATTCTCATATACCCACACCCACTCATCAATTATTGCGATTCCTCTCCTAAATAATGTCTTTGTACAATGGTGCCGTAGTGTTCCTCTGCATTGTTTTCTGTTTTCCACGTTTACTGATATACTGCACATGTGTATGGGACGTTCTTTTTCCACGTTTACTGATATACTGCACATGTGTATGGGACGTTCTTTTTTAAACGTTTACTGATATACTGCACATGTGTATGGGACTTACTAAACGTGGAAAAAGAAAGTCCCATACACATGTGCAGTATATAAACGTGAACGTCCATACCTGTGCAGTATATCACTAAACGTGGAAAAAGAGATATACTGCACAGGTGTATGGGACTTTCTTTTTCCACGTTTACGGATATACTGCACAGGTGTATGGGACTTTCTTTTCCCATGTTTACTGATATACTGCACAGGTGTATGGGACTTTCTTTTTCCACGTTTACTGATATACTGCACAGGTGTATGGGACGTTCTTTTTCCACGTTTACTGATATACTGCACATGTGTATGGGATGTTCTTTTTCCACGTTTACTGATATACTGCACAGGTGTATGGGACTTTATTTTTCCACGTTTACTGATATACTGCACAGGTGTATGGGACGTTCTTTTTCCACATTTACGGATATACTGCACGTGTATGGGACGTTCTTTCCCGTGCATGTGCAGTACGTCAGTGCTGTTCAACAGACGTAGTATAGCAAAGAGAATCAACAGCCTCGCCCTTTACCTGCAGAAATCAAATCCTCTGGAGATACGGAGTCTGCAGAGAAATACAAGGAAAATCAGCTACTCTCTTACGTTTAGTAGAGCGTGTTTTATTTGGTATGCCCTCTGTACAAACCTCTCCACCTCTTAGCTGAAGAAGAGTGGATAAAGCCCTAAAGAACAGAGGACAAAGGCTCCAAAATGCGGATTGTAAATGTTGCTCTTATAAACTTAGGAAGCTGCTAAAATAACATGATTTGTGTTAGTGAGCATTTTCTGAAGATTATTATTTATTTGACATTTCTTTACCAGGAAAAGCTGAACTGGACCAGAAAGTGCCCATTTTCAGTGGAGGACCAGGGAGAAAAGCTGACAATCACAATATTTCAAAAATCAAGTGCAGATGTTGTCAATCACAAAGTATCCCATAATACTACAAAACAACGTAATGAGAAAAACATACAACATATGTTTCATGGTAGAGCGCACTGAAAAACATGAGCTGGTGAATATGAGAGGAAAAACTCAATAGTCATGTTATTTGTCACATAGATTAGTATGTGATAAATGAGACCTGAGACGATTCTAATAAGATATTTAAAGAGCTATCACAGATAACATGACTAGAGACAGTGAGGTGAAACCAAGCGAGGTCTTAGTACAAGACGTGGTGTTCATAATACGGTTATAGGAGGAGGAAGGACAGAGAGAAGGAGATTATAACAGTGCAGGTAGGGTGTCTTCAGGTAGCTTAGGTGAGAAGGGAGGAAAGAGGTAGAGGAAATGTCTGCAGTGACGAATTAAATAAGGTAAGATAGTGGGGAAAACAAAAAGGAGAGATACAGGAGGCTGGATGCGGTTGTGAGGTGTGACTTAGGAACACCCTCTTTTTCTGTTCCTAATGCCTGCTTTCAGACGATTTACAATGCCTTTCCATAAAAAAACAGAGTAAATCAGCCTATTTAACTAACTCAGACAGTCTGTTCCTTTACTGAAACAGAATACTGGAGTCTGTACAGTGTTTCCCATACCACTGGAGAAGTGATTTGATTTCCAGATAATTCAGAAAAAAAAACGGAGAGGTGGCAACCCTAGGGGTGAGTGAAGTACAGTGAGCAAGTTCAGTCAGGATCAGCACAGGAGCAGGTCCAAGATTTTGTAAGGTATTCTTCTAGGAAGCACCTAAATGTGGGTACATTATAAATAGTTCTGGTGGTTAGGGGTAGCACAGGGGCAGGTCCAATATTCTGTAAGGTATTCTTGAAGGGAGAACCTAAATGTGGGTACATTATAAATAGTTCTGGTGGTTAGAGGAAGCACAGGAGCAGGTCCAATGTTGTGTAAGGTATTCTTTTAGGGAGCACCTAAATGTGGGTGCATTATTTATTTATTATTTTACATTTGTTGACCAGGCTAGTCAAACTGGATGTGTGTCCATTTTCAGTAGAGGCCTGGGGAGAAAAGCTCCAAGACACGATCAAATACAAGTACAAACAACAAAAATCAAATATAATAAAAATAGCAATTATCATAGTAAAAAATCATAACATGTTCAGTACAGCATAGAGGTTATAACAGGATGTATACTGAGGTCAAGAGTCATAAAAAGTGCAAATTGAATGTACGGAGACATAATACAGGTTAAATCAGTAGTAGAAAAAGGAAGTTAGTTATGTAGTGATGTTGCATGGATTTACTTACAAAAGTATATAAAAAGAGGATAGAAATAATGTAAAAAAGGTAGATAAGAAAAATATAATAAGAAGGAAGACATAACAGAGGATAGTAAACACTGGATAGGCAAGTCACGTTTGTAGAGGTAGATGGCTAGTCTGGTTTGGAACACGGGCATAGCCAGTATGATGTGAGATAGAGTTTAAGTCTGCTTTTGAAGAGTGATAAGGACGTGAGGGAGGAGAGGTCATTAGGGAGAAGATTGCAGGATTTACCTCCAGTATTAGAGAAGAGAAACTCCCCAGCCCTATTATTAGGTTTAGAGGTGTGTACAAGAAGTTTGTGTGATGAGCGTAAGGACTTCAGATTTTTATAGGGGGTGATGAGGCTAGATAAACTTGGAGTATTAGTAGGTTTATAAAGAATATTGTGGGCAATGGTTAGTTGGTGAAATTTAATCAGGTGTTGTAGTTCTAACCATCCTAGCGGATTTAAATTTATACAATGGTGGGTTCGAAATGGGTTGCCTGTAGCAAATCTTGCAATGTTATAGGTTCATAGGTTCATACTAGGCTATCTGCCCAAGGGCATTTATAAGCCTAGCCCAGAGTTTTGTGGCTTTCGCCACCCCTTTAGTTTGGAGGATACTATGCCCATTATTTTGCTGTGCCTCTGTCAAGCAGTGACACTGAGGTAATCCCTGGGGTATATCTGCGATCTCCCATCCATTGGTCAAGATTTCTCTTGAATAGAGCCAGTGAGGTGCTCTATCTCACATGTACCGGGATTTTGTTCCACAGCATAGGGAGTCTCTGGGTGATGAATCTGTCCCTCCAGCATGTCCTATTAACAACCGTGTCAAGGTTTAAGTCTCCCGCCCTTGTAGTTCTGAGGGATCTAGATTTTTTTGAGGTGAAGCATGTTCATCAAATCCGGGTTGGACATGGCCTTGTATGTCAGGCACAGGTCACCTCTGAGCAGGCGGTAAGCGACTGAATAGAGCTGGAGTTCCTTCAGTCGGGCAGCATAAGACATATTTTTGAGACCCTTTATCCTTTTGGTGAGGAACTTTTGGGGCCTTTCCAGTTGCTGCAGGTGTCGGGTCAGATACATTCCGAATGGGGCATTGTACTCAATCATTGGTCTGATGAGAGATGAGTACAGGGGGAAGATGACCTCCCTTGATCTAGATGTGAATCCCTTCATGATCAGGTGGGCAATGTAGAAGGTCTTCCTAACTACTTTGGCAACGTGAGTGTCAAACGAAAGGTTACTGTCAACCTGGGTCCCCAGATCCCAGATAACCTCTTCTGTGCTTAGTGGATTGCCACCTATATGGTAGCTAGGGGTAACCTAGTTTTTCCCGAAGGGTATGACTATGCATTTTTTGGTGTTTAACTTTAGGCCATGGCTCTGGCACCAGTTACTGGCACCAGTTATCCGTTTCTATAAGACCCTTTTGAAGGATATCTGTGTCAGATGTGTTCTTGACTATGGCGCCCAGTTTGCAGTCATCTGCAAACTTTGTCAGCCATAACCCTCCTGTGTTTGCTTGTACTTCTGAGAAGTAAATGCCGAACAAGAGTGGGCCCAGGACTGAGCCCTGCGGGACACCACTTGTGACAGGCTTTGAGTCTGACATGGCGCCAGCAACTCTGACCCTGTGGGTTCTGTCACTTAGCCAGTTTGCAACCCATCTTGTGACGTATGGGTTTACATTTAAGCTGATGAGTTTTTCAATGATACCTGAGTGGGGTATTGTGTCGAAAGCCTTTGCCAGGTCGAGGTAGGCTGTGTGGACTGCCTTAACCTCATCAATGGCCTTGGTGACTGTTTCGAAAAAGTCAACCAAGTTTAAAAGGCATGATCTGCCTTTGACAAAGCCAGACTGGGTTGGATCCAAAGTCTGCAGGTCCCCAATGTCTTTATTTATGAGTTCCATTATGATCCTCTCCATAGCTTTGCAGATCAGGCTTGTCAAGCTGATGGGACAGTAATTTCCAGGGTCGGTGGAGGCACCGCCTTTGTGAAGTGGGACCACAGTTGCCATACGCCACTCCTTGGAGTGCATCCTGAGGTGAGACTAAGATTAAACAGCTGCCCTAACTGCGGGTTTAATTCCTCATTGAGTTCGTGGAGCACACAACCGGGGACACCATCTGGTCCCATGGATGCTGTGTTTTTCCCCTTGGAGAGAGCAGTTCTCACCTGAGTGTTAGAGATGTTTGGGGGGCTACAATCCTCCGGTATAGATATCTCTCCTTTTGGGGGGGAGGGGGGGAGTTTGTACTGAACCTGCCAGCCAGTATGTTGGCAATGTCTGTAGGTTCCGTGATTTTTACATCATTTTGAGCTAATTCTGAGCATATCTGGGAGTTTCCTCCCAGGTTTCTAACATAGCTAAAGAAGTCCTTATGATTGTCTTTTGAGTCCTTAGCAACTTTTCTCTCAAAATTTGCCTTGGATGATTTTATGAGAGATCTTAGCTTTTTACTTATAATGATCAAAGGTGTCTTCCCTTTTAAGGATTTTGCTCTATCTTGTAGTAGCTTCCTCCTTTTGTTGTAGAGCTTGTTTATGGCTGGGGTCCACCAGACTGGATGCTTGCCTTTGGTACAAAGAGTCTTTGTTTTGTTTGGGATTGCCCGATCCATGCAGTCCTGTAGGTGCTGGTAGAAGGCATTTGTAAGTGATTCAGCGGCTTGAGTAATGGATTCCGCAGGCTCAGGGGCCTTAAAAAAAGACCACACTAGTCTTTAGGAGTGTGAAGTTGGCTTTTGAGAAGTTCTTCACTGTGGTCTTTTTTTTATCTCAAATGGGGGCGGGATGTGGACTTCCTGTGAGATTAGTTTATGATCTGATCTTATTATAGGACATTTCCAATTTGTTGAGGTTATTCTTGGATAGATTAGTAAACATGGGTGAGGCATAAAAGAGTGTAGAGATCAAATGAGTGTGAGCTATAGTAGTTTTAGCAGTAGGAGAAAAGAAGGGTTTAATCCTATAGACAGTGCCAATTTTTTGATGACAGTCTTTGTAGCATTGTTGATGTGGATGCCAAAGTTCAGATTATTGTCAAAGGTGACACCTAGTAGTTTGGTGGTAGAGTCTGGAGATATTCTAGTACCATTGGTAGATGTCACAGAGAAATGAAGAGGAGAGGACTTTTTGAGTAGGAGTGAAGAGGAGGAGTTTGGTTTTCTTTGGGTTCAAAAGAAGGCATCGCTGAGTGAACCATTGTTCAACTATGTTGAATACTTTTTGGGTGAGAGAGTGAAGGTCATGGGAAGATGTAGCTGAGCATAATAGCGTGGAGTCGTCAGCATATTGTATGAAAGTGGCTTGCGGGATAGCTAGATGAAGGTCATTAATAAATATAGAGAAGAGGAGAGGTCCTAGTATGGACCCCTGAGGGACACCTAAGGTAACGGGTAGATGGGTGGATAAAAGTGTTATGCCAAAGTACTGCTTGCTGTCGTTTGTCACGGTAGGATTAGAACCATTTTATGGAAAGTGGGTCTAATGACAGAGATTTTAGTATGTTTATGAGAATCTGGTCTTTTACCATGTCAAATGCATTACACAGGTCGATAAATAGAGCAGTAGAAAGATTATTAAGGTTTCGGTGCCTGTTAATGTAGTCAGTAAAGGAAAGGAGGGCAGTGGTAGTGCTGTGTGAGGGTCTGAAACCATGCTGACAGCTGGAAAGTAAATAGTTTTCGATTTAAGTGGTGGAGTAATTGCCTACGGATACATTTCTCCATAATTTTAGTTAGAGGAAGTAGGGCAATGGGGCGATAGTTTAATAGCGCAGTGGAATGTCCACCTTTATGTAGGGGGATAATATGGGAGACTTTCCATAAGGTAGGGTGTAACCTTCAGTAATGGTTCTATTGATCAGTATGGAAATGGGGTAGGCAATAGCCTTGATGATAACTGTAGATATTCAGAAGGCAGTTGGCCTGCTGAGGGAGAGCATGGTTTCAGTTTATTCAAAAGGGTTTGAATAAATGTGGTTGGGACAGGTTTGAAATGAAAAGGGGGGTGGGTTTGAGGTGTATGAAGGTAGTGTGAAGGTATTAGGTGATAGTTGACTAGCTAGTGTCTGGATAGCATCTGTAAAGAAGGTTTTGAAGGTATTAGCTGTATGGATGGGATTTTTCCAGTCTGCATTTTGAGGGTTTGGTGTAGTGGATTGACCAGGGTGGAGTAACTTAACAGTTCTGCTTGTTAGAGGTAGCACAGGAGCAGGTCCAATATTCTGTATGGTATTCTTTTAGGGAGAAGCTAAACGTGGGTACATTATAAATAGTTCTGGTGGTTAGAGGCAGCACAGGAGCATGTCCAATATTTTGTAAGGTAGTCTTTTATGGAGCCCAATCAGCATGCTTGGTTTTTAACAATGATGACGCATAATTTTATAATTACATTTATGCAGCACCTTACAGCAGTTCAGCTTCGATGTATACATAAGTGCGGGCTCATTCAGAGTGTTTTTGAGGGGTTGGGTGTTAGAACTCGGTTGTTGCAGTTTTGATACTTGGGTATTGCATGCCCACTGTCTCTACATGATATTTTACATTTCTTATGGGTAAAAGTAATAATAAATTTGTGTAGACAATCTGAAACGTTATGATCTTTGGGCAGAATACGCATTACTGTTTAGGATCTAACTTTTAAAATGTGAAATTGATGCATTTTATATACGTCTACCACCCAATCAACCGCTGCTTATATTATATACATAGCACAGTACTGTCTCGACCCTTTAATGTGCTCATGAGCTAAACAGTTTAAAGATGCACAGATACAGGTTAACCAGGGAAAACTGCAAACAGACTTAAGGCTTAGTGTCCTGCTAGTGAGCAGATTTATAACTCTTAGGTCAGACGAGGGTCCTAGGGGGACTCTAGAGTAGCATGTACCAGAGTGAAGGTGTGGGCTCATCCAAAGGATTAGTCACTCACCAATGCAGCACCCCCCACCCCGACCTGACCCCATGCTGCACTACAGTGTCAGCAATCCAGCTAGCTGGTGTGGGAATAGATCCCACACCCTTCTGCACTGAAGACGAATATGTTACCTACTGTGCCACTGACACTGTTGTGTCACTGCTATTATCATTTTATTTTACATTTGTTGACCGGGAATGTCTGACTGAGCTGAAGCCCTTTTTCAGCAGAGGCCCAGGGCAAAAAGCTCCAAGAAACTTATACAGTACAAAAATTAGGCTATGACAATACATACCATATAACAATTCATGTTAATTTAAATTCACATAAAAGCAGGAAAGAGCAGCAAGAGTTGTGAAATACAAATGCTATATAATCTATATAAAGTACCATACTCAGGACTTAAGAAGTAATTATAGAGAAAGGAAGCATAGAGATGACTGGGGGTTAGTGTAGGTAAAGGGAGCACAGGTTGGTTATAAGAGGAGGAGACAGTAGGGGTTAGTGTAGGTAAAGGTAGTACAGGTTGGTTATAAGAGGAGGAGACAGTAGGGGTTAGTGCAGGTAAAGGTAGTACAGGTTGGTTATAAGAGGAGGAGACAGTAGGGGTTAGTGCAGGTAAAGGTAGTACAGGTTGGTTATAAGAGGAGGAGACAGTAGGGGTTAGTGCAGGTAAAGGCAGTACAGGTTGGTTATAAGAGGAGGAGACAGTAGGGGTTAGTGCAGGTAAAGGCAGTACAGGTTGGTTATAAGAGGAGGAGACAGTAGGGGTTAGTGCAGGTAAAGGTAGTACAGGTTGGTTATAAGAGGAGGAGACAGTAGGGGTTAGTGCAGGTAAAGGTAGTACAGGTTGGTTATAAGAGGAGGAGACAGTAGGGGTTAGTGCAGGTAAAGGTAGTACAGGTTGGTTATAAGAGGAGGAGACAGTAGGGGTTAGTGCAGGTAAAGGTAGTACAGGTTGGTTATAAGAGGAGGAGACAGTAGGGGTTAGTGCAGGTAAAGGTAGTACAGGTTGGTTATAAGAGGAGGAGACAGTAGGGGTTAGTGCAGGTAAAGGTAGTACAGGTTGGTTATAAGAGGAGGAGACAGTAGGGGTTAGTGCAGGTAAAGGTAGTACAGGTTGGTTATAAGAGGAGGAGACAGTAGGGGTTAGTGCAGGTAAAGGTAGTACAGGTTGGTTATAAGAGGAGGAGACAGTAGGGGTTAGTGCAGGTAAAGGTAGTACAGGTTGGTTATAAGAGGAGGAGACAGTAGGGGTTAGTGCAGGTAAAGGTAGTACAGGTTGGTTATAAGAGGAGGAGACAGTAGGGGTTAGTGTAGGTAAAGGTAGTACAGGTTGGTTATAAGAGGAGGAGACAGTAGGGGTTAGTGCAGGTAAAGGCAGTACAGGTTGGTTATAAGAGGAGGAGACAGTAGGGGTTAGTGCAGGTAAAGGCAGTACAGGTTGGTTATAAGAGGAGGAGACAGTAGGGGTTAGTGCAGGTAAAGGCAGTACAGGTTGGTTATAAGAGGAGGAGACAGTAGGGGTTAGTGCAGGTAAAGGTAGTACAGGTTGGTTATAAGAGGAGGAGACAGTAGGGGTTAGTGCAGGTAAAGGTAGTACAGGTTGGTTATAAGAGGAGGAGACAGTAGGGGTTAGTGTAGGTAAAGGCAGTACAGGTTGGTTATAAGAGGAGGAGACAGTAGGGGTTAGTGCAGGTAAAGGTAGTACAGGTTGGTTATAAGAGGAGGAGACAGTAGGGGTTAGTGCAGGTAAAGGTAGTACAGGTTGGTTATAAGAGGAGGAGACAGTAGGGGTTAGTGTAGGTAAAGGTAGTACAGGTTGGTTATAAGAGGAGGAGACAGTAGGGGTTAGTGCAGGTAAAGGTAGTACAGGTTGGTTATAAGAGGAGGAGACAGTAGGGGTTAGTGTAGGTAAAGGTAGTACAGGTTGGTTATAAGAGGAGGAGACAGTAGGGGTTAGTGTAGGTAAAGGTAGTACAGGTTGGTTATAAGAGGAGGAGACAGTAGGGGTTAGTGCAGGTAAAGGTAGTACAGGTTGGTTATAAGAGGAGGAGACAGTAGGGGTTAGTGTAGGTAAAGGTAGTACAGGTTGGTTATAAGAGGAGGAGACAGTAGGGGTTAGTGCAGGTAAAGGTAGTACAGGTTGGTTATAAGAGGAGGAGACAGTAAGGGTTAGTGTAGGTAAAGGTAGTACAGGTTGGTTATAAGAGGAGGAGACAGTAGGGGTTAGTGCAGGTAAAGGTAGTACAGGTTGGTTATAAGAGGAGGAGACAGTAAGGGTTAGTGCAGGTAAAGGTAGTACAGGTTGGTTATAAGAGGAGGAGACAGTAGGGGTTAGTGCAGGTAAAGGTAGTACAGGTTGGTTATAAGAGGAGGAGACAGTAGGGGTTAGTGCAGGTAAAAGTAGTACAGGTTGGTTATAAGAGGAGGAGACAGTAGGGGTTAGTGCAGGTAAAGGTAGTACAGGTTGGTTATAAGAGGAGGAGACAGTAGGGGTTAGTGTAGGTAAAGGTAGTACAGGTTGGTTATAAGAGGAGGAGACAGTAGGGGTTAGTGTAGGTAAAGGTAGTACAGGTTGGTTATAAGAGGAGGAGACAGTAGGGGTTAGTGCAGGTAAAGGTAGTACAGGTTGGTTATAAGAGGAGGAGACAGTAAGGGTTAGTGTAGGTAAAGGTAGTACAGGTTGGTTATAAGAGGAGGAGACAGTAGGGGTTAGTGCAGGTAAAGGTAGTACAGGTTGGTTATAAGAGGAGGAGACAGTAAGGGTTAGTGTAGGTAAAGGTAGTGCAGGTTGGTTATAAGAGGAGGAGACAGTAGGGGTTAGTGCAGGTAAAAGTAGTACAGGTTGGTTATAAGAGGAGGAGACAGTAGGGGTTAGTGCAGGTAAAGGTAGTACAGGTTGGTTATAAGAGGAGGAGACAGTAGGGGTTAGTGTAGGTAAAGGTAGTACAGGTTGGTTATAAGAGGAGGAGACAGTAGGGGTTAGTGCAGGTAAAGGTAGTACAGGTTGGTTATAAGAGGAGGAGACAGTAGGGGTTAGTGCAGGTAAAGGTAGTACAGGTTGGTTATAAGAGGAGGAGACAGTAGGGGTTAGTGTAGGTAAAGGTAGTACAGGTTGGTTATAAGAGGAGACAGTAGGGGTTAGTGTAGGTAAAGGTAGTACAGGTTGGTTATAAGAGGAGACAGTAGGGGTTAGTGCAGGTAAAGGTAGTACAGGTTGGTTATAAGAGGAGACAGGGGTTAGTGTAGGTAAAGGTAGTACAGGTTGGTTATAAGAGGAGACAGTAGGGGTTAGTGCAGGTAAAGGTAGTACAGGTTGGTTATAAGAGGAGACAGTAGGGGTTAGTGTAGGTAAAGGTAGTACAGGTTGGTTATAAGAGGAGGAGACAGTAGGGGTTAGTGCAGGTAAAGGTAGTACAGGTTGGTTATAAGAGGAGACAGTAGGGGTTAGTGTAGGTAAAGGTAGTACAGGTTGGTTATAAGAGGAGACAGTAGGGGTTAGTGTAGGTAAAGGTAGTACAGGTTGGTTATAAGAGGAGACAGTAGGGGTTAGTGTAGGTAAAGGTAGTACAGGTTGGTTATAAGAGGAGACAGTGGAGAGTAAGGACAAAAGATGCAGGTTAGGTGAATATATTCAGGGAAGGCCACTGCCCTTTAAGGTATTCTTTTGTGATTAGTTTAAATTGTTTGGGATGGTTGACAGTTCTGATTTCGAGTGGAATTTATTCCATGCTATGGAGGGGTAGTAGCTATATATGTTGCACCCTGATTTAGACTTGGGTTTATAAATATTTAATAAATCTTTAGATGTGCTGCGGAGGTTTGTAGTAGGGGAATAGTAGGAGATGAGAGAATGTAGGGCTGGGCAAAAGGCTGGCTGATCTAGGATTGCGCGTACGGTTTGTAGCTGTGAGAGGAAGACTAGGTGAGGTAGTTCAAGCCAGTTTAAGTTTTTCAGAGAGACAGTGATGAGACTTCTAGGTCTGTTGAGTAGCAAGTCTAGCTATTTTGTGGTATGTTGTCTCAAGCTTGGCAAGTAGAGTGAAATTTACATTAGTGAGAATTTGTGAGCAATATGAACAGGGCCGAAGATAAGCATGAGAGAGAGAAATTCTAGCTTCGTGTGTGAGAAAGTTTTTGTTTCTGCATAAAGTCCGAATTTGAGATGTGGTTTTCCTGATACAATTATTTATGTGAAGATCGAATTTTAGCTGATTGTCAATGGTAACACCTAGCAGTTTTGTGCTGGATTCAATTTCTATAGGGTATTGTTGAGTGACATTATAGAAAAGGAGGATATGATGTGGTTAAATGTTTTAGGGAGAAAGAGTAGCAATTTTGTTTTTTGTTCTTTAGGGTTGAGAATGAGTTGATTATTGGAGAGCCATATTTCCACAGAGTTAAAGGAAGACTGGGTAGCAGATTCATAGTTTAGTACTAAGCTAACTGCCCTTGTGAGCCAATTTAAGGTTCATAGGTAGATACTAGACTATCTGCCCTAGGGCATTTATAAGCCTAGCCAGAGTGTATTTGGCTTCTGCCTCCCTATTAGATTAGTCTACTGTGCCTCTGTAAAGTAGGTCACAGAAGGTACCCTTTTAAGATTAGTTTACTGTGTCTCTGTCTAGCAGGGACACAGAAGAGATCCCAGGGGTGAATTTGTGATTTCCCATCCACACGTCCAGATTTCGCTTGAAGAGGGTCAGCGAGGGGCTATGTCTAACATGAATTGGGATTCTAATCCAGAGTGAGAGGAGCCTCAATCTGTCCCTCCAGCATGTCCTATTTATTTTTATGCTGAGGTTTAGGTCCCTGGAGCGTGTAGCTCTAAGGGACTTGGATTTTTTGAGGTGGAGCATGTCCATTAATTCTGTGTTTGACATGGCTTTGTACATCAAGCATAGATCGCCTCTGAGTAGGCGGTAAGCAACTGAGTAGAGCTGGAGTTTCTTTAGTCGAGCTGCATAGGGCATCTGTTTGTAGCCCATGATCCTCTTGGTGAGGTACTTTTGGGGTCTCTCCAGTTGCTGCAGGTGTCGGGTAAGGTACATCCCAAAAGGGGCATTGTATTCAATTATGGGCCTGATGAGTGACGAGTAGAGGGGCACAATGACCTCTATGATCTAGATGCAAACCCTTTCGTGATAAGGTGGGCTATATAGAAGGTCTTTCTAACCACTTTGGCAACGTGATTATCAAAGGAGAGATTACTATCTACTTTGGTCCCCAAATCTCTAATTACTTCTTCTGTACTTCATGGATTACCACCTATGTGGTCATTTGTGGGCACCTTGTTTTTCCCAAAGGGGATGACTATGCACTTTTTAGCATTTAGCGTGAGGCCATGGCTCTGGCACCAAGCATCCGTCTCTGTGAGACCCTTTTGGAGGATGCTTGTGTCAGCTGGAGATTCGATTATAGCCCCCAGTTTGGAGTCATCTGCGAACTTTGTCAGCTATAATCCCTCCATGTTAGCCTGAACCTCAGAGAAGTATACACCGAACAAGAGAGGTCCCAGGACTGAGCCCTGTGGGACGCCACTTGTAACTGGTTTGGATTCGGACATGGCACCTGCGATTCTGACCATGCGGGTTCTATCTCTGAGCCAGTTTGCAACCCATCTTGTGATATAGGGGTTGATATTTAAGCTGGTAAGCTTATTCATGATGCCCGAGTGGGGTATTGTGTCGAAGGCTTTTGCGAGGTCCAGGTAGGCTGTGTGGACTACCTTACCTTCATCTATGGCTTTGGTAAATGTTTCAAAGAAATCAACTAGGTTTAAGAGGCAAGATCTGCCCTTAGCAAACCCGAATTGGGTAGAGTCCAGTGTCTGGAGGCTCCCAATGTCTTTGTTTATGAGTTCCATGATAATATGCTCCATAGCTTTACAGACCAGACTAGTCAGGCTTATGGGGCGATAGTTTCCAGGGTCCGTTGTGGCACCACCTTTGTGGAGTGGGACCACTGTAGCTGTACGCCATTCTTTGGGTACATATCCTGTAGTAAGGCTAAGTTTGAACAGTGACTTAATGTGAGGGTTCAGTTCTTCTTGGAGCTCGTGTAAGGCACAGCCTGGGACACCGTCCGGTCCCATAGATGCTGTGTTTTTTTCTTTGGAGAGGGCAGCTTTCACCTGTGCATCTGTGATGTCAGGGAGATTACATTCAGTCGGGATAGGCATTTGTTCCTTTGGGGGGGGGGGGGTTTCGCTGAATCTGTCTGCCAGGATGTTGGCTATGTCTGTAGGTTCGGTATATTTTGTACCATTATGCAACAATTCAGAGCATATCTGGGAGTTTCCGCCCATGTTCCTGACATAACTAAAGAAGGCCTTGTGATTATCTTTATTGTCTAGGGCAATTTTTCTTTCAAAGCTGGCCTTTGATGATTTTATGAGGGATCAAAGTTTCTTGCTAATACTTATCAGAGATGCCTTCCCTTTTTGGGATTTTGCTCTGTCATGTAGTAGCTTCCTCCTTCTGTTGTATAGCTTATTTATGGCCGGGGTCCACCAGAAGACTAGCCTAGTCAATTATCCCTTGTGAGACTCAAACCCTGCACCTTGTGTTTGTAAGGCAAACACCTTAGCCACTAAGCCACCCATTAAGCCACTGGATAAAATTTCAGGGGGAGAATTGGTTATTGCCATGAGTATTGGGTTATCAGCATATTGGACTATAGAGGAGTGTGGACAGGAGGAATGAAGTAAGCTAGTGAAGATGTTGAAAAGTACAGGTCCAAGAATGGATCGTTGAGGGACACCCATTTTTATTGGAAGAGGAGTAGAGAGTGTGCCATCTCACTGACTGCAGTCAGTCTGTGAGATAACTGGAGAACCATGCAACTGCGTCAAGGCGGAAATTGAGGTTAGACAGTTTGTTTAGTAGCAGAGAGTGAGCAACAGTGTCAAAAGTCTTAGAGAGATCAAGGAATAGACAGGAGATAAGTTTGTGATCATCTCTGGCTACGGAAATAGTGCTGAGGAAGGACAGAAGATTAGTGGTAGTGCTGTGTTTAGGTGAGAAGCCATGTTGTGTAGGTGTGAGTAGGTTTTCCTTTAAGAGACGTTTCATAACTTTATCAGGATAAGCACCAAAACCTCACTATTATCGTTTGCAATCTGTACTTCTCCAAAGGCTTCGACACTATATTATCTCACACTTTACTTCTTCAGAGACTAAAGAAAATAAAAGTTAAACCCAAAACTCCAAAATAGCTTCAAAGCTATGCATACTCAGCAGTCAAATGGTCACATACATTTTCCAGACATCCTACCCTGTAACATGGTGAAATCAGTATCAGCTAAATACCGAACTAGTCACCCATGACAAGCTTCATGGAGTTACAATTGTTACTAAACTTCATTTTAATAAACACATACAATATGTCACCTCAAAAATCCAAAACTTGGCATGCTCAACATAACAGGTTAAACAATAGTTAACAGAAACAGCACGCGTGAGTACATCTCAACCCCCCCCCCCCTGCTGCCAAGCCTTGTATATGCCCCCTGCATTTTTATTACTATTCCTAACACCACTCTAAACAAATATGAATCAATCCTCAGGAAATGTCACAAGATATCTACCACTGCAAGGCCCTTCAAAAAATAAAATGGTCAGAGCTATAACCTCTAATATGCTCTCCTGCATGAAAAATGTGTTCTAGCAAGAAACCCAAGCTCTGAACCGCTTAAAAGAAGCCAAATCCAACATTAGATATCATTACCCTATATATAGCACCCATGTTGCAAAACAATGGGACATCATCCCACTCCCAGTAAGTAACAAAATTATAACAAATTTTTCCTTGAACTTAAAGGACATGTAACCTCTAAGTGGGTATGCCATTGTCACCTACAACTCCAATTAATTGACATTCCACCTTTGCAGGATTTTCTTTTCCACACTTGTATCTATTCCTGTATTAAACTTCATACCTACCCCCACATCACGTCACATTCCTCTTCCTATTCCTTCTTCTTGCACCCCTTCTGCCACCACATAACCCCTTCCCCTACTCTGGTTATTTTTACTTGCCTTGTATTTACTGTTTCTGACATTCATACACTAATTTCTCTAGCTTTCCAATGTAAACTGCTATGTCATCCGTTCTTTATACCAGATATATTCAACTATTTGGACTGTCATCTAAATAAAATGTACTGTTTGGAGCTTTCCTCCCAGAGCGCTGCTGAAAATATGGTGTGGCTCAGAAGAACTATCCCAGTTAAATGGACTGAATAATTATACAAAGAATTACATTAAGTGCATGAAAGTGTAGTACTGGCAGAAGTGGAACAGGAATTTAAAATCTGTTTAAACATGCTGGCAACAATACCAACTAAATATTTTACCAGTGTTGGCAGAACATACTGCTAAAAATGAAAAGTCTATATTTTTTCCAATTCCATTTAGGGATGGAGGATTTAATATCCCTGATAACAATCACTGCTAGAATTCCAAATAATATACAGTCAGGAAGATGTTACTTTTGGATGTTGGCTATAGAAAAAGTAAAATGTAGTTTCTTGATCCCAGCTAAAGAATGAATGCATTTATTTTTATGAATTTATGACTGTAATGTACTTATGGCTGACATTTCTACCACTAACACCCCACCTGATTCCCTCAGTGAACACACTCTCCAAACCTACACCTACACCAACCAGTATAAAAACAGTGTGCAGTCTCTCTCTAACTTCAGCTCAGAGGACCTTTACTTCAGCCTTAAAATCTTACATATGATCACCCCTAAAAATGCTACCTCTAGATTTAGCCCTACTCAAATTCAATGATACATCCCTCACCATACAAATTTAATAAGGAAGAACAGACTAAAACTGAATACTGCACCCTGGCCGTCATAGGAGGTAACTAAGCTAACGGCCCCAGGGCCCTTACAAGCCTAGGCAAGTTCAACTTGTGTTCCCAAGGGTGTCTGGTTCAAGCAGACACTAAAATCAGCAACCATTGCCCCTGTCTAAGAGGAACACAGGTGGAACCCCTGTGGTGAATTTCCAGATACACATCCAATCATCCAAATTATGCCTAAATAGGGCCAACAAATGGCTTTAAAATGAACAGAAATCTTGTTCCAAAGGTGAGGCAACCCCTGTGAGACAAATCCGTCTCTCCACAAATTCTGTTGATGCTCAAAGGACCTTAACATGGTATGTGACAAGTGACCCCTGTGCCATTTGACTTGTGAATGTGCAGCATTTCCATTAAAGCTGGGTCACAGATTGCTCTACATGAAAGGCACTGTTCGCCTTTGAGCAGTCTGTATGACACGGAGTAAAGTGACAATGAGAAATTCCTTCTCTAATGTTGTGAAAATAAAATGCTTACAAACAAGTATTTCAAATACAAGCATGATGTCAAATATAAATATCTACACCCTATAAGATTGAATTTTAAACTACTATCTGTAGAAATATTTTCATTAAACTACATGCCTATTCACATTCTGGTCTTAATCTGCCACTTCAGTTCTTTACGTTCAGTTCATTCATTGCATGGAGCCCCTCTAGAATCTTTTTTAACTATATCAATACCCATGAAACCAAAACTACGCCCAGGAAATTTAACTAAATGTTTTGAAAGAGTTTGTAGTACTTTGTTTCCTTATATTGAGCAAATTCTCGTATAGATGGTCCTCGAATCTACTTTCGAGTTTTGTCAACATAAAAACAACTACATCGTTGGCACAAAGCCAGATACACAATCCCAAAAGAATTACAATTAAACGGAGTTTTGATGAAATAACAATTAACCCTTGCGCTCTCCTGTTCTAAAATAAATTTACACTGGTCACATCGACGATTTAAAGTTACCGTTTTTTTTTTTTTTTTTTTTAGGACAAAAATTAGGTACCATCACAAGCATTTTCCAAATAATTCTTAAAGGTTTCCCTTTTTATAAAACAATCTGAGGTTTTTCACCCAATATATCTAAAACAAAACACCAAAACAAGAAAAAAATGTTCAAATTCTTAAATAGTATTTCAAAAATATGATCACGGTCAATCATGTGAGCAGTAACAAACGAGCAAGAAAAATCCTTTTCATTGTCCATGAAACCAATGTGTTCTAGTCCATTACCATCTTCTAACAGCAACAAAGGTTTAAAGAGCCCTACCTGTCTTTTGTGGACTCTACTTCATTTTTAACCTGTTCAATCAAACTTTCCAGATATCCATGAGACAAACATATCTGCCAAAATCTATGATTCAATCAAATAGAAAATTATCAGTGAACATTCTAGTTATCATCTCAAATTGCCCTTTAATTATTCCCTTCTTTGGATGCACTGGATGTTCACTATTGTAATATAGCAAATGATTAGAATAGGTAGGCTTTTTATGCTAATCAGTCTCATTAATTACGTCCTTGGAAGTTTCAACATCCAAATAATTAGTGTGTGAGGTACTAAAAGAACAAGTAAATTTCAAAAACGATGTAGTGTTGCTCAAGAAAGCTATAAAATTGTCCAACTCGGCAGCCGTCCCCTTACATACAAGGAAAATGTCCAAATCCCTCGAAATGTACTTTTCCCATTATATTAGCTAAAATGGGGGCACAAGTGACCCCCATTGCCACAACTTTCTTTTGCAAAAAGGATTGCCCACCAAAGAATACAAAATTATTCAACACAATTTCCCTAAGATTATCCAAAATGTTGATTTCATTCTTAGTTGGGAGGATTCATTCAAAGAATCATGAAATGACTCCAAACCAATGTGGTGTGGAATTACATTAAATAAATTAAGGACATACATAGTGAAAAAATCGATTCCTCAGAGAACATTCTTTACAAATTCAAAAGGAGCCAGTATTTTTTTAGTTTGATATGAATATACCTAGCTAGTAGGTGTGTCTTTCTTATAAACAACAATCGGTCTCATGGGTCGGTTAAAAAGATCTTTATATATTTTTGGAAGAAAAAAAAAAACAGAGGATACAATGGGAAACTTGGAATGCAAAATATATATATATATATATATATATATATATATATATATATATATATATATATATATATATATATATATATATATATATATATTACATTCATCATGAGTAATCTGTTCTTGACCCAACATATACATTCATCATAAGTAATCTGTTCTTCACCCAACATATATTACATTCATCATGAGTAATCTGTTCTTCACCCAACATATCTTTCAATAGCCAATCAATTTTACCATAAGGTATTTGTATACAATTTAAAGATGATTCTTCAAAAAAAAAAAAAAAAAATCATTGTCCAATAATATTCATGCATTTTAACTGAATACTCTGTGCTGCCCTTGATGACAAACCCCTCCACCTTTCCTGACTCAGTTTCTTGAGTAGTTCAAACTCAGACACCGCAAGGTTATATTCACCTCCATTTCTTTCCATTTGTAATACGGCCCTAAAATCAAAGTCACACAGCCTTTCAAATACAATTAAAGGCAAAGCCAACATGGGACTGAAAATACTACTTCTATGCAGCTCTACCATTAGGGAAGCACAGTCATGATTACTGAAAAATAACTTCAGCTTTCTTATAAACAACTGCAAGTCAATAATAATTTTTGACCTGCTTGTAGGTGCAAACATAAAACCCTTGTTCAACAAATCAGCATATTATATATCAGAATGTGCATGAGAGAAATTGTATATTTTAAAATCACCTTTACTGTTGTCGACAATGTTAGGAAGGGTATCAATAAAAAACAAGTAATCTCCGTGGTATCCCCGAAGTCTCAAAACAACCCACTATAGTGTAGTGGGTCCAAAAACAAAACAGTGTAAGAAACTTCTCTGTGTGTAAGATTTTCAGTCCATATATTTCTAGTTAATCACTGTATATTAATCAGATCAGACAATAATGTAGAAGTAGCGAACTAAAGCTAGTCTTAAGTAAAAAAAAAACAAAACAAAAAATAGAAAATATATAATTGTACAGCATTACTAAGTATTCAAAAGTAATCCAAGCAAGGCAGGCAGTCCGTTTCCAATCGAAAATCCTTTATTAAGTACACAGACAAGCGATCCAAGTAAAACAAAAACAGAGTAATTATTTCCTTACAAGCTTTCTAAATACTTTTCATCAGGCATGGTAGTGGTTTACTGTGCTGTAAAACAAAGTGTTATTGGTACACATGTTAAATTCACATCCCGTCCCCCATCAGTGTGACATTCGAGCTGGTCCTGCCCTACTTAGTAGCTGTCATAATAATATATAACCCTTATGTACTTTTAATAAAATTTATAATAATGTGGTACCGCTTATTTAACCAGATTATTAAGTAGATTATTAAGTCTGTGATTTTATCCAAGACAATATACTACAAGGCTGGAAATGTATCAACCTTAGCTCATTTGGCAATTGAAAATATATATAAATATAGACATATACATTTTGCGTGTAAATATCAATTTCTAAATTTCATAACCTATTGTTAACAAAGATCGTTTTCGTCCTTCTTTAGGTCTGTGTACAAGAACCCTAAAAACAATCTATAAAAATATATATAATTAGACAGTATTGTTATTACACATCATTTTGAATAAAGTGGAAAAAAGAACCAGAAAAAGATAAAATAAGAAAAAATATATGTATGATGATGGAAACAAAATATACACTTAAATTTCAACTGATTTAAAATGGTATTTAAAACCAATTTGTAGAACAAAATAAAATAAAATAAAATACAATTAGTCATGTAAACAATGTGGCAATTTTCTAAGTTCCAGTGCACTTTTAATTGAAAAGTAGTAGTTTAGTCCAGTCTTCCTAAAAGAGTTCAGCTTTAATTGCCACATGAGTTCATGTTTCTCCAGAATATTCGGGATGTCTCCTTCAAGATCACCCATGTCTATGCGATCTAGGATCTGGAACTTAAAACCTGTGTGTCTTTTATGAAGAGAAAGGTGTTTGGCTAGTGCATTATTTTTACATCCAGAGCGGATTTCTGACAGATGACATGAAATCCTATGCTTCAGTTTATTTACAGTCTTGATGAAAGTTCACTATCTGCTGAAAAAATAGACCAAACTTAATTCCTTTTCCTGTGCCTGTGAGATCTCAGTCGATTCTGCTGTTGACAAAACTGTGTCCAAGCTGCGGTGATTCTCCTGTACTCGCTGTTGGTTCTTCCGTTTTTTTATTCGCTATGAACACCTTGGAAGTTCACGTTCTAAAGGTGGTTGTACTTCTTTCATTGGTTCTTCACTCTGATGCATTTTGTTTGCTACTGGCTGATGGGGTTGTTGCCACTCACTCGAGTGGAGAGGCTTTGGATATGCTGTACCATTAGCATAATCCAGTTTGTCTCGCTCAAATTTCCTCTCCATCCTAATTTTAATATTTAGAGATAATTCTGTCAATCCCACTAAATAAAGCATTATAACGAGCCCTGTGTTTGTCAAATCAAAGGTCATTAGTGATGATAGAGTCCATTTCCATAGCTTAATTGATTAAATTGTCTATACTACTTTGGTTGTGTTTAAGTACCTCAAGCAGCTCACATCCCCGACGATCAAATACTTCCAAAAGGTCACAATATAAAGGAGAGTTACATACCAACCCATTAGGGAACTTCCAGTTCCTGAGTCCCTTCGGTATTCTTTTAACTTTAATGGACTCCAATCAATCTGTAATTTTTTTTACACTTTAGCAACTTATTCTCAAGTAACTCAATAGATTGTCAAAGTGTCCCGTATTCTACTACTCCAAAAGTATCTGAACTACTCAAGAAATTGAGTCAGGATAAAACTTGAAGCCCGATAAAGATAGAGGGGTTATCATTGGCAGCACAGAGTATTCTATTAAAATGTATGAACATTTATTGGACAATGATTTCTATGAAGAATCATCTTTAAATTGTGTACATATATCTTATGGTAAAATTGATTGGTTATTGAAAGATATGTTGGATCAGGAACAAATTACTTATGATTTTTTTTTTTTTGCATTCCAAGTTTCCCATTGTACTCTCTATCTTTGGTCTTCCAAAACTACATAAAGATCTTTTTAACCCAGCCATGAGACCTACTGTTAATGCCAGTAAGTCTAAGACCACACTCACTAACTAGATTAAAAAATACTGGATAATTTTGAACTGATTTGTAAAGATTCCTGTGACTTTCTTTTAAAGTTAAGAAAAACTATGTTCTCTGAGGAATCAATTTTTGTCACTATGGATGTCCTTTATTTAATGTAATTCCACACCACATTGGTTTGGAGTCGTTTCATGATTCTTTGAATGAATTCACCAAACTTAAAATGAAATCAACATTTTGGATAATCTTAAGGAAATTGTGTAGAATCATTTTGTATTTTTGGTGGGCAATACTTTTTGCAAAAGAAAGATGTGGCAATGGGGACCACTTGTGCCCCCATTTTTGCCAATATAGTTATGTTACAATGGAAAAAGAAATACATTTTTGAGATGTTCAGATCCCCACAACTTGGGATTTATATGTCCGTTTATTGGACATTTTCCTTATACGGAAGGAGACAGCTTCTAATTTGGACAATTTTATAGCTTTCTTGAACAACACTACATCGTTATACTTGTTCTTTTAGTACCTCAAAGTAGTCCACAAAAGACAAGCAGGACTCTTTAAACCCTTGTTGCTGTTAAAAGAAGGTAATGGACTGAACACACTGGTTCCAAAGGCAATGAAAATTATTTTTCTTGCTTGTTTGTTATATTATTGAAGAACTGGAACATGTTTTCCTCAATTGGTGGATATATTAGGTGGAAAACCTCAGATTGTTTATAAAAAGTGTAAAACCTTTAAGAATTATTTGGAAAATGCTAATGATAGAACCAAATTCTGTTCTTGTAAAAAAGGAGAGCAGAAACAAAGATTAATATTTTTTTCATCAAACCTTCAATTTTGTTGCAATTATAATTCTGTTGGAATTGTGTATCTGGTTTGCGCCAACAATGTAGTTGCATTTATGATGGCAAAACTCAAAAGGAGATTCAGAGACTGTATATATGAGCATTTGCTCGATTGAAGGAAACAAACTACTAACAACTCTCTTTCAAATATGTACTAATTTCCTGGGCATGATGTTGGTTCCATGGGTATTGATGTAGTTAAAACAAATCCTATAGAGGGTCCATGGAATTAATTCACTGAATGTAAAGAACTGAAGTGGCAGATTAAACTACATGCCTATTCACATCCTGGTCTTAATGAAAATATTTCTAAAGCTAGTGGTTTAAAATTATGATCTTATGAAATATAAATATTTATATTTAACATAATGCTTGTATTTAAAATACTTGTTTTTACACATTTTCACAACATTAGAAAAGGAATTTTTTTTAATGAATGAATTGAATTTTACAGTTTTAAGTGAAGCATTGTTTTGGGGGCTATAGGACTGTTTGTTTGTGGACATGTGATTGGTTATGGCGATTTTTTAAACTGGTTGGATTAACTTTTTCATGTTCTGACAAAGTCCTTGTTATAGACAGGACGAAAACACCCAATTTGTTATTTTGGCAATAAATTTAGGTTATTGTGTGCAGCTACTACTGTTTTGTCTTTTCCACATCTGTTTGAGTTTATTGTTCGGTTCTTAATTTTATATGTGCTTAGGGTATTACTATTGATGTGGTAGTTTGCAGGAACATCACCCTTTCTGAAGGGGGTGATAATGCACCATGACTTTGGCACCAGCCATTTGTCTGAGTAAGACCTTCTTGCAGGATGTTGACATTGCTAGGGGCTTCAATGACCACTTCCAGTTTGCAGTCATACACAGTACTTTAGTTTTAACCTGTACTTTGGAGAAGTAAATTCCGAACAGTAGGGCTCCTAGAACCGATCCATGTGGAACACCACTGGTTATGGGTCTGCTTGAGGAGGTGGAGTCCCCTATTTTGACAATATGAGTTCCATCATTGAGCCAGTTTGCAACCCACTTGAAAATATATGGGTTGATACCCAGCTGGGTAAGTTTGTCAATGACGCCTGAGTGCAGGATTGTATCAAAGGCCTTGGCTAAGCCTAGGTAGGTGGTATGCACAGATGTGCCCTAGTCTAGGGCATTGGTGACTGTCTCAAAGAAGTCCACCAAGTTTAACAGGCATGATTTCCCCTTGACAAAGCCAAACTGGGTGGGGGTTAGGCATCAAAGACTTCCTATATCTTTGTTAATAAGGTTCATGATGATCTGTTCCATGGTCTTGCAAATAAGGCTGGTTGGGCTAATGGGTCTAGAGTTTGTGGGGTCCGTGGATGCACCCCCTTTGTGCAAAGAGATAATAGCAGTTTTCCATTCTGCTGGGAGGAACCCAGTGCTTAGGCTGTGATTGAAAAGCCTGCCCAATGGTGATGCTCACTCCTGTTTTAACCCATGCAGACAACAGCCCGCGATGTTGTCTGGTCCCATGCAGAACACAGCCCGCGATGTTGTCTGGTCCCATGCAGAACACAGCCCGCGATGTTGTCTGGTCCCATGCAGAACACAGCCCGCGATGTTGTCTGGTCCCATGCAGAACACAGCCCGCGATGTTGTCTGGTCCCATGCAGAACACAGCCCGCGATGTTGTCTGGTCCCATGCAGAACACAGCCCGCGATGTTGTCTGGTCCCATGCAGAACACAGCCCGCGATGTTGTCTGGTCCCGTGCAGAACACAGCCCGCGATGTTGTCTGGTCCCATGCAGAACACAGCCCGCGATGTTGTCTGCTCCCATAGAGGCTGCGGTTTTTGGCCTTGGAGAGGACATTTAAGACCTGCTCCTTGGAGATACTAGGTTGGGGACAGGTGTCAATGATGCTTTGAGGTATATGTGGTGGGGCAGAGGAGTGAAGTTTAAACTGAACATGTCACCCAGCAGGTTTGCTATATGCACAAGTTCTGTATATGTGGTACCATTAACTACGAGCTCAGTGCAAATCTGGGCCTTACATTTTAGGTTACGGATGAAACTAAAGAATGCCTTGGGGTTATCCTTAATTTGGATTTATAGTTAGATTTGGAGGACTTCACTAGGAATCTTATTTGCTTGTTCAGATAGAGGAGGGAGTGTTTCCTGTTTTGAGACCATTCCTTCCTACACTTAGACAGCAATTTCTTTCTCCTGCTGTATAGCCTATTAATGACAGTTGTCCACCAGGCAGGTTTGTTTTTCCTTGAAGATCTTGCATTGGTTCTACCAGGTATGGGGGAGTCAATACAACTGTACAGGTGCTTGTATAGGCACTGGTGTATAACTCGGCATAGGTGTCTCTTCCATCAGTGGGGGAGGGGCTACGAAGGAACCAGGTGTTTGTTCCATCAGTTGGGAGAGGGGCTAGGACGCTATTTATGCTGCCAAGTAAGAGGTTGTAACTGGCCTTGGAAAAGTGTTTTAGTCTAGTTGTTGCTAGTGAGACTGATCTGTGGTCAGATCTCACCAAAGATGGCCACACACTGGGGGTGGTGCAGCGGTCTCCCATGTTGGTGAGCACCAGATCCAGGATGCTTGAGCCCCTTCTGGGTGTGTCAACCAACTGGTCCATGTCATTGGAGTTAAAAGTCTAGAAACCTTTTTGTCAAGTGAGTTAGAAGACGTATAAGTTGCCCAGTCAATGGACAGGTAATCAAAGTCACGCAAAACCAGAGTGTTTGGTTGTATCTTGATTGACCCAAATAGATCCTAGTAGGTTTAGTGGATGTCCTGATTCATAAAGGTAGTGCAGTCAATTACACCTGAAGTAATTCAAGGGAATTGTGTTGTTTAACCAATCTATATGTGTATTTATCTTTAATGAATATAAATAAACCACCTCCTTTAGTTCTCACGCCTTCAGTTTATGGTCTGAACATGTGGAAGGAAATGTAACCTGGTATAGCTGAGGTGCTCTCTGCAGCCTTCAAAGAGGTCTCAGTGACTGAACAAATGTTAGCATCTTCCAAGGTGAGGACTGCTTCCAGTGAGTGCAGTTTCTTGTTTAGACTCCTAGCATTTAGCAGCATAACCTTGAGGTTATTTTCAGAAGGTATTTTTATATTGGGAATTTTGTTGTTGTGAAATTGCCTAAAAAAGGCACTATGGGGTGACAAGAGCCTTAGCTAGTAACAGAAATCACAGGGGTGACAGAAAAAGACCATCTTTGGCAAACCGTCATGGTCTGTCAACCATGTCATCCCAGACTGAGAGATACTGGATCCCCTTTGAATGACACCAGAAATTAAGCCAATTGTTGAAGTCAATCATTTTTTGTTTGTAGTGAGGTATCATCCTAGCTGAAGGTAAAATGCTGTTTAAGGCAAGGGACATACCTGCCTGAGACACATAATCAGAGAGCTCAATCATGTCTCTCTTCGTATAGTTCAGTGAGGTGCATCTCAAGTTGTTCACACCAACATGGACTATGACGGAGTCATAACAGTACCTGCTGAGAGACCTGAGTCTGTGTGTGCTGTGGCGCATCATGGCACCTGACAGACAGCTGACTGTGCCCTTTTCCTTATTCAACATGGTGAAAGGGACATCTGTGTGTCTCATACCTGAGTCGCCTATGACTAAGATTTTGTTTTTTGTGCTATGCCTTAGGGGCTTGACTGGCGAGACACTAGTGTGTGATATATTATGTGCACTATGTCTGCAGAGGATGTATTATGTGACGCGTGCTTGTGTATGAAAGGTCTCGGATGTTTAGGTAAGCTTCTGGTAAGGACCTCCACATATATAGATTTATGTGTTGTTGGTTTAGTAGCTGCAGAAGATGAGGTGTGTATGCTGACAACCTGCTTAGTATCAGATAAACTGACTGGTGTGCGAGAAAACCTTGATTCCAGGTTCTTGATAAAGATGCATCTCTCACATGATGAATGCGTGTGGACTATAAGAACTGGGTTGTCAGTGTGCATCAGGCAATTGCTACATTTCCCCAGGATGCCCACATCAACCAAGATGGCTGGAGAAACTTTGGGAAACTGTCACTCCATAATGCTAGGTAAGTTGATGTGGTCAGAAAACAGGAAGGACCAGGTAAAGTAGAGGACAGAAGAAGTGGACAAAAAATATGAAGGGCTAGTTGGTAGAATCTGTGTTGGTACCCCAGGAGTTTCACTGACTGTATCACCTGTCAGTGAAGGACAAATCGCAAGAACTCACCAATGGAGCACCAGCACAGTACTAAGAGAAAGTTTGCAGGTAAAAGTGTGTCCGTCTATAACCAGCACTGCCCACCGCTATGAAGCGGTGCACAGTGCTCAAACCTGTGCAAACGTGGTGCTTATGGAGCAAACAGATTTAAACAAATTAACAAAAAAAAAAAGCTCAAAACTGAGCTCTGTTCCACCACCCTTCAATCAGATGAGTTCTAACTACACACTCCTGCCACTAGGGTGCAGCGGAACCCTCTCTAACAAAAGATGGCCACATTTAGTGGTCAAGTTATACAAACAGAACTAGATCAACAGATCTGAATCCAGCCTATACTACAGCAAACAAAGTGCAGGTGCAATAATTTCATAAAAAAACACAAAAAGCAGACAATGGCACAAAGAGATAAATCCTGGAAATCATAGCCAACAAAAAGTCAGGAAAATGTACAACACTTCAGATGCCTCTGAAGTATAACTAAGAGTAGTAAAGAACAAACAAGGCTCCAAAGATAAATGGTCCACTCAACAATTCATAAGTAACAAAAAATGCAAAGAATGAGACCAATGCACATTTCACAGCTACAAATATTTAATAAAACAGAATATAAAAATAATAAACATTGGTGAGCACTTTCACACCATAAACAGTTGCTTCATTAGACTGATTTAATGTTACACTTTAGTGAAATATTTAAGACAGTGTCACCAATCATAAGAGGCATAACAAAGCACTATAACCAATCATGTTACACATTTACTATCCATCTGATGGCTATTCAAACTTCACTAGATATCAGAGAAAATTTAAAGTAAAATATTTCCACCATTGATAGGTGGCTTAATATAACGGGTCTATATTAGATCATTGAAGTGTTAATACTTCAGATGGTCTAATATTGACCTGAAAACAGCAAAGCTGCAGATAACCAAATTTTTTCCTAGGGAAAGAATTCAGTTGTCCATTACTGTGGTTTCGCTATTTTTAGCACTGTGGTGGAATGTTATGGGTTGGGTTCAGGTAAGTGTGCGATTGTGCGGACGTTAGGGTTAAGGCACAGGTGAGCTGCGCCTGATAGTGACGGACCTTAGGGTTAGGGTTAAGGATAGTGGATAGATAGTACTGTATGTACAGTTTACTGTACGGTTAGATGTAGGATTTTAAGTGTATGTGTGTGGATTGCTGCTTTGTTGGTGTGTTTGTGTTGTGTGTTTGTTTCTCGGAATAGTGAATATTTTACAAGGGAAAAAAAATTTGCTGTTCTGAGCATTCGATGTTGTTAGAGTTCATGGTTAGCAGTTCAAGGTTGTGGTATTCGATGTTGAGCTGTTTCGTTGTAACTATTCAGTGGCTTAGAACATAATAATGTAGCAATTCAGATTCCAGTTAGTGTAGTATTATAGCCAAGTGTATAGATTCTTTACAATGAAGTTTCTACCAGTCATAAATACAACGGAAAAAAACAATACAACCAATCATACTAGCCAAAATACAGCCATTCAGTGATGCTATATACATTGCTAGTATAAAAAAGGGGATCTTAACATTGTCATTCAAATTTTGCTTCTATTACTGAAATCATTAAGAAACGCTGGTCAATATTAATCATCACAGATCTGATGAAGGGTTACACCTGAGAGAGCTCATAGTGCACTTTTATTTTATTTTTATTCTCTGTTTTAACAAAATACGTTTTTGTAACGTGGACTGGTGGTTTCTGCGCCTTGACTTTATTCTTGTTTTCTACTGGGACATGTTTGGCAGAACCTTTGGTGGAAGATACCCATCTATGTTTTTCTTCTCCTCAATGGCTGTATTTTGGCTAGTAACCTTGCAATAGGATTGCTTATATTGTTTTTCCCTTGTATTTATGACTGGTAGAAAATTAATTGTAAAGAATCTATACAATTGGCTATAATACTACACTAACTGGAATCTGAATTGTTACATTATTATGTTCTAAGCCACTGAATGGTTACAATGTTATATTAAGCCACCTATCAATGGTGGAAATGTTTTACTTTAAATTTTCTCTGACTGGTCTTACCATTACATCTAGCGAAATTTGAATGGCCATCAGGTGGATAGTAAATGTGTAACATGATTGGTTATAGTGCTATGTTATGCTTCCTATGACTGGTGACACTGTCTTATTTAAATATTTCACTAAAGTGTAATATAAAATTGGTCTGATGAAGCAACTGTTTACGTTGTGAAAGCGCTCACCAACTTTAATTTTTACACTGTATTTAATTAAATATTTGTAGCCATGGAACGTGCGTTGGTCTCACTCTTTGCATTTTTGTTAGATGGTGTAAAATTAGACAAAAGAAATTGTCGTTGCATGCAGGAATCTCATCACAATAACCCTAAACCCTTCTCTGCTCAAGTCTCCAACTTATTAAGTACAGGCTATCACTCACAACCAAATCAATTACAGGATCAATCCCCAGCTAAAAAAGCAGAGGAATTCAGTAATTACCTCAAACAATGTGCCACGTCAGTATTAAAACCAAACACCAAGTGTGATTCCACTCCTTTTGTCCTTCAGTACACCTCTCCCTAAACAGTCTCCACCCTATCAGAAAAAAAAAACCCTAAAGAAATAAATAATATCCAAGAACAGCTGCTGAAGCAATTATCTACTGTCTTATTCTTTTAATAAATGAATGCCATGTTCCTGCTATCTGGAAAAAAGCATATATTGTGCCATGTCATCAGTTTCAGGCCAATTGCCATACCACTGCCCATACCTAAATTCAGCACCACCACAGCTTTATTACAATTTACAATACCTTCAATAAGAACAGAACTTCTGGCAACCTGGTTTTCTCACTACTCCTCGACCAAGAGTATGACACAGTCTTGTCATAAACTACTACTGCAAAAACCTTTTTCTCTGGGTCTGTCAACTCGGTCTCTTGGTTTAAAAGCTACTTAGACAGATATCAAACTGACAAGTGGCAAAGGTACTATTCCCCCATTCTGCATGTCAGTGTTGGTGAACCACAGGGATCCATTCTTGGATCACTATTATATAAATATAAATTACATTCCATAAACGATCTTCACTCAGAAGTCAAACAGGCAACTGATAAAATGCACAGACAATTCTACTTTAATCTGCTCTGCTCCTATCCTGTGCGAATTACAACTAACCCATGAAGTCTTCACACCCACATAAACCTGGCTATATAACTCAGGTTCTATTTAATCCCAATAAAACTAAGCTGCTTCTTTTTGACTCAAAACCTCAATCTCAAAGTAAAGACCACTTTATTTTATTTATTTTATTTATCATTTGTTGACCGGGAAAGTCCGACTAGGTTCCACAGAGCCTGTTTTCAGCGGAAGCCCGGGGAGAAATGCTCCAGATGCATGTCTTTGGAATGTGGGAGGAAACTGGAGTACCCGGAGGAAACCCACGCGAACACAGGGAGAACATGCAAACTCCACACAGAAGGCACCCCAGCCGAGAATCGAACCGGAGAACCTCTTGCTGTGAGGTGACAATGTTAACCACTGCACCACTGTGCTGCCCAGCTTTATTATTAATAATAACTTTATTATTAACATCATCAAATAACACCAAGACAAATTTGGCCCACACACCTAACTTTTGGGAGTCCGAATAGATGAAAATATGAAATCTGACCCAGAATAAAATAGTAATTGAAAATACACACCAAAAACTAAGCCTACTGTATATGGCAAAACCTTACAAAGTTAAAGCTAGAGAAACAATTATAAAAACCTACCTACTCACTCTCCTCTATGCCTCTCAGGTCTTTACAAACCTAACTAACTCCATAGAACTAAACTTGAGCAATGTTATAACAAAACTGCCAAGTCTGTTGCAAATTCTTCCCCCTGTACTCACCATTTCCATCCCTCAAACTACTAAATGGCACACAGCTATCCAATAATGTCCAACCCCCAACTTGGAGTCATACATAACTTGATCCACAAGCCAGCAAAATTACCAGCCCTTAAAGATCTAATCCAGCATTACAACTGAAGCAGAAACCAACACTCGCAAGATAAAGCTTTACTATTAGCAAGTCTCACTATACAGCAAGCAATGCACTCTACAATAGTTACATCTCCAAACTAGGAAATGTAATCCCACCAGCAGATCAAGGAAACACAAACCTTTAACAGAGCTCAAATATTACTTAAGGAAATCCTGGATCTGCCACTCATTATTTCCAGGATGGACACGGCATAATATGTCCCAAGTGACTACACACAACATGAAACTCCTCAACTGTAACATGGAATGAAACACCACGTGTAGTTTATGTTTGTTTTGTGATACACAAGTAAAACTGAACTTTGCGTAAAAAACATTTTCCTGTAAACGTAGACAGTGAGGGGAATGTTATGTCATGTGTGTACCTTACACACTCTTATTACTATCTTGACTGTCATGTGCTGTTTGTATACTCTCATTTTATTGTTCATGTGGAACTTTTCTCCCCGGGCCCCTGTTGAAAAGGGGTTTAATTGCCCAGCCTGACTATCCTGGTTAACAAATGTGAAATAAAACAAAATAAAATAAATACATATTCATTTGTTAAACAAAGTAAACAAACACAGTAAACTTCTTCTCACAAGTGAAACAAGATCGCTGTCCAATTAAAAGACTTGCTCAAAGTCAGACAGACAAACTCAAACACTGAGACTCAAACTCTGGACTGCAAGACATTTAGCAGCAATTTTCCTTAACTGTCTACAGTAACTGACAGACTATGAAAAAAAACAATGCAACATGATACTCTGCAAACAGATATAACTTATGATTGTAAAATAAATGGTCATGTCATAAAAAAACACCAAAATAACTTATGATTGTAAAATAAATGGTCATGTCATAAAAAAACACCAAAATTAAAATTAAGGGTCAACAGCAAACAACAACCAATCTGAACAGTATGAATCTACAAAAGCCAGGCACACTTTGTAAGTCCCCTATAATTCGACAGGGTTATCAAGTCACTTCAGGAAGATTTCTGTGTCCGTTACTGAATGAAGTTCTATATTTGCAGAATTCAAATAGGTCACATAAACACAATGATTCCATACTAAACATATCAAATGATCTAAAAAAAAAAACAACTATTCAAAAAGGCCTCAAGAACAGTCAATGTATTTGTGTTTCTTATAGGTTACTTCAGGGTGATCAGTGCAGAGCTAGTTCTCTGATAGTCTATAGCAAGGACACATTACTGGGGGAAGTTGACACCTTATCAAGGAACCTCATTTTAATAGTAAATATCACAAACAAACCAAAGTAGCAGATACATTACACAACACTTTACAGAACTTACTATTAAGAGTAGAACATTAAACATCCTTCAAAAATACACATAGACACACACAAATGCATGCACATAGAGACTGCACACTACTAAATTACTACCTTTTAAATGTAGATAGTTCAAAATTGTGAAATCCATTTTTAAAATATTTTCTGCAGACTGCAGAGGAGGCTTTGTCAAACCCCCTTAAAATAAATTCATATGCACAGACACACACACACACACACACACAGTCTTGTGGTCTTTTACACAAGCTCCTTCACACAAAGTTCGTTAACATAGCCCAAAATTGCTGGTAAGACAGTCTCTCTAAACAAAATTTCTCCCAGAGCTCTAAAGAGAATGGATTTTGTCCTCTTCTCACTGTTCTTCCATTGTTACAAGGATTTCCCCACACAGCTGCTGTTATGTCCAGATCCCTTTAGAAATGATGAATGCTCTTCTTGCTTTGGACTTTCCTCAGACCTCTTTTCTAACTTAGTAAATGACTCATTTATAAAGCCTGCACATTAAATTACTATAGCCAACTCTTAAAAGACACTGGCTATGGTACACTATAATAGACTTGTTAGAACAACATTATTGCACATATTAAGATCATTCACAATAAAAGGGATAAAAAGCCTAAAGCCAGGAAAATCTACAACATTTCAGATACATCTGAAATATATCCAGCAAAAGAAATGATCATCACATGCCTATAAAAAACACTTTTTAGAACATTTTACACACTTTACAGACTCATCATACCACAACTATGCCTTCCTAGTGCAAAACCAGAGGTTTTGTACTCATTATAATGAGGATTCGGCCCTTGACAACCCATCAACAGCTATGGGGGTGCTGCATGTTTTCCACTGGAAACAATCTTCTACAATATGTCTGCATTAAGCCAGTTCTCCACAATGTTTTGTATAAGCCTGCATTCTGGAATCTGGCATTCTATAAGATTTACCATTTCCACTTTCTCATTTGACTTTACAGATATTACATTGTATACGTGACACACCCATAGGTTCATACTAGGCTATCGACCCTAGGGCCTATACAAGCCTAGCCATAACAATTCCCTGGCTATTTCTTCCCACACTATTTACTTCCTGGACCCCTGTCTAGTAGGTCGACCGACGTGATCCCCGGGGTGAATTTCCTTTCTCCCATCCAATTGTCAATTTCCTTTTGAAGAGGGCCAAAGAGGCGCTCTGCTTTGACATGTATGGGCAGTCTATTCCAGAGGCTGGGGAATCTCTGGATGAGGAACCTATACCTCCAGCATGTTTTGTTTACTGTGATGACAAGGTTTAGATCCCTGGAGCGTGTGGCTCTGGGGGATTGGGGTTTCTTTAAGTGTAGCATGTCCAACAGCTCTGGGTTTGACATGGCCTTGTATGTTAAGTAGAGCTCGCCTCTGAGTAGACGATATGTAACAAAGTATAGCTGAAGTTTTTTAAGGTGGTCAGTGTAGGGCATCTGCTTTAGGCGTGTGATTCTTTTAGTGAGGTATTTCTGCAGCCTTTCCAGTTGTTGCAGGTGTCTTGAGAGGTACATACAAAATGGGATGTTGTATTCTATAATGGGTCTAATGAGGGATGAGTACAGTGGGACAATAACCTCCTTTTTTCTGGATGAAAAGCCTTTAGTGATGGGATGTACCACATAGGAGGATTTCGTGACTGTTGTGGCGATGTGGTTATCGAAGGTGAGACCACTGTCCACCTGTACCCCTTAGTGTACTGCCACCTATGTGGTAATTCATGGGTACATGTTTTTTTCCCAAATGGGATAACTACACATTTCGTGGCATTGAGCTTGAGCCCATGGCTCCGGCACCAAGCAACTATTTCTGTAAGGCCCTTTTGTAGAGTATCCACATCATTTGGAGATTCAATAATGGTTCCCAGTTTGCAGTCATCTGCGAACTTTGTTAGCCAGAGTCCCTTAGTATTGGTCTGTACTTCAGAGAAGTAGATGCCAAACAAGAGTGGTCCCAGGACTGAACCCTGAAGTACTCCACTTGTCACTTGTCTGGAGCTGGATTTGGAGTCAGCTACTTTTACAGTGTGGGTTCTGTCAGTAAGCTAGTTGGCAACCTATCGAGTGACGTTGGGATCAGAGCCCAGCTTAGTAAGTTTATCTATGATTCCATACTGTCTAAAACGTCCATATCCTCCATGTTTACCCATTTTTCATCCTTTGAAATGGGTACATTGTGGATGGCCATTATTTTTATATCACATTTATTGTCACTCACTTACTCTGATCAACTACACAGTACAAGGCTAACACTAACTCTGGTGTCCACAGCAGTCTGATCATTCAGTCCATGTGTCCAATTCTGACTCATTGCAATAAGGGATACATTTCCTTGCATATGCATCATATGACATTTTAAGGCTTGTGTAGCTTATTTGAAAGTCCACTAAATGAGGACGACTTTCATCAGTAACCCTTTTTCAGGTGGAAGGTGTAGCCTCTTCACCTAAAGTTACCTGTGCTATGGCTTCTTCTGTGTCTTCTCTTGCAAATGGTAAAGTACAGGTGTGAAAGTGAACTTGCTGTAACAAATCAATGTTCAAATGATCATTATTTCAGTGGCCTTAGCTATATGGGTTATATCCTGCCAACAGCAGGCCAACTTCCAAAGCTTTAGGGCATCTTCCACATGCCCAGTCAAGCAGCTCGGGCTGAGCTGACTAAAAGATAAGTTTGGACAACAAGCCCTTCAGACAGGGGGAGGCTAGGCCCTGAAAGTACAAGGATAGGAAATAACAAAAACTGATGTCTACACTCTGGCATAAACACAACAACAACAAAAAAAAAAAAAAAAAAAAAAAAAAGAGGGATGGGGAAAGGTAGAGGACTGCTGCAGTACCCTTACCTGTACTGAGAGATTAGCTTGGCTAACTACATTTGGGAGGTGAAGGAGAAGAGTCCAGGAGCACCTGGAGAATAGTTCTACTAAAGCGTGATCTGGACTTGGAGAAGGAATCAAGCTTGTAGTACTTTATAATAAAAGTAGCAGCTTCTAGAATACATCTAGAATCCAACTCTTTCCAAAAAGCCACAAATGAAGCCAAGGCTCTGAGATAGAGTGGGCCTTGATCCTGCCTAGAATAGCTTTGGTATGGGGGAGTATAACAAAAGTAATAGGCTTAGACAACTATTTGGAAATAGTCTGTTTTGACACAGGTTGCCTTTCTTACCTTCACAATTAATGAAAAACTGATCTGAAAAGATAGTACCCAAGTAGTCTGTAGAAATCCAAGGTATGGAGTGTGTCTTTTCTCCTTCATTTTTAGGCTTAGGAGAGTAAACAGGTAGATGGACAGTTTGGCCTAAAGTAAACTCAAATACCACTTTAGGCATAAAAGATTAGTTCTCAACTAAACCTTCCCCTGCAGAAAATGAGATATGGTTAACTCACTATAAGAGCTTACAACTCAGATACCCTTCTTGCAGAGGTCAGAGTAATCTTACTGTTAAGAACCTCAAGTTAGACAGATTAGCTAGTTTAAATGGAGCAAGTGTTAGCTTCTCCAACACAAAATTAAAATCCCAAGGGAGAGGCCACCAGTTTTCTTGGAGGTCCCTTATGCAAAATCCTTTTCAAAATTAATTTTGACATGAAAATGCAGTGAAAGAGGAGGATCCATAGGCAGATGTGCTGAAATGGCTGATAAATTAACCCGGACAGAGAAATAAGAAAGGCCATTGGATAGTAACTCTCACAAATATTTTAGAACCAGAAAACAACCAGCACTGAACAGGTGCTAATCATGTCGCTGGCACCAAAGGCTTTACTGCCTCCATTAGTACCTGCTACACGTCTTACGTAAACAGGTGACCAACAGGAATTAAGACCCTGTCATCCAGGCAGCTGAAACGGAGTGATGTCAGGGTGTTTCAACACCCCATTCTTGTGTAAGTAGATCCAGTCTGTAAAAACTGCCCTGCCATTTTCAAAAGAGGGGAGAACCATGGTTGCCTGAGCCATAAGGGAGTCACCACAATGATTATGGGGGATTCCTTCTGAATCTTCATAAGTACCCTGGACATTAGTGGAAAGTATACAGGATTACTCCCATCCAAGGAAAAGAAAAAGCATCTATTTGCTTTCCAGGCCTTCTTGCATGGAGTCCTGGAACATAATCTTGCCAGTTGATTTTGCCTCCTCTCTGTACAGAGGTTTAACTTAAGGAATTCCCCACAGATGGATGAAATCTTGGAAGACCCCGACCTAGTTTCCATTTGTGAGGGTCTGCATTGCTATTGCTCGGCTTGACTGCCACAAAATCTTTTCTGATGGAACGAATGTAGGATGCCTGTAAAAAGAAACTGTACTGTAAAGCTATATCCCAAGCTAATATGGCTACTTTGCAAAGAGAGTATGACCTGGTTCCCCTTTGCTTGTTGATGTGCTACATGACTGCGGTACTGTCTGTAACCACTTGAAATGGTAACAGCGACCAAAGATGGTTCAGGGAGTTGAGCGCTTTGATCAGTGCAAGTATCTCATTGATATTAATGTGCTTTCATCTGTCCTTGGTGTGCCACACCCCCTGTACTTTTACCTCTCCTGAAAATACTCCCCAAGCAAAGACAAAAGCATCTGTGGAGACGGACTGCTTTGGAACAGGAAGGGAGAAGGGGGAACCTGAATTTAAGATATATGTTATGTCCACCACAAGATTTCTCTTCTGACAACCCCAGCGCTGAGATTTGAAAAGATAACGGGTGTTGATGCTGGCACCAAAGAGATTTCAGATATCACTGTATCTTTCTCATGGTAAACCTTCGAAATAGATCTAGATAAAGATAGTTTTTTTTTTCCTATGGAAGAAAAGTACTTTGAACAGTGGTGTCTAGGTGACATCCCGAAAAGTACTTTGAACAGTGGTGTCTAGGTGACATCCCAGAAATACAATCTTATGTGAGGGAGTCAAGAAAGACTAGTGTTTTCTTGGAATTTCAGCTTGTATAAGAGATCTCTCACTCAAGAAAGAGATTCATGACACTTTGAAAAAGACTCTGAAAGATAAGACAGTCTTCTAAATATGGAAAATGTGGATACCTTGTGGCCTGCAATGAGATATAACAGGGGAGAGACACTTTGTGAACACTCTTGGGGAACTGGATAGTCCAAAGAATAAGGCAGACAGAACTGATAATGTCATTCAGACGCATAAAACCTTGAGAAATATCTGAAGTCGGGATGAATAGGGATGTGATTATCAGCAGGTTTACCTTTGATTTGTCGTCTGCAGTGGGTCCGATGTGAATGAAGGTAAACCTGACTAGCATCTTTTAAATCTAAAATCTAGTGTTGCCAGGAAACTTGGAGGATGAAGAAGGGGCAACTGGTTGTGACATGACATCATTATGAATCTGGGTACTATCACAAACTGGATTAGGAAAGAAAGATCCTGAATACTGGCACAGGGAACATCCTTGAATAAAAAATCTTCCATACCTGTGAAGGAACTGGTTCTATCACTCCTTGTGACAGAATTTTGTGAAAAACAGGTGTAAACAGAGTCTGATCTGGAGGATGAGGAATGAATCCATGGAAGAGAGTTATATCCTCCCACTGCTATCTGTAACCCTAATGAACGATTGTCAGAACTCATTTGTCAGAAACACACTACTGCCAAAGAGAAAAATGGAGATTCAGACTTTCTGCCCACAATTACTTTTTTTTTTTTCTTTCAGAGAGGGTTACAAGGTCTCTGCAACAGTCAGACTTGTTGGGACTTTTCTTGGTTTTATTTTTTTATTTATTTACTGACATTTGTTAACCGGATTTGTCCAACTGGGCTTGTGGCCCATTTTCAGTGGAGACCCGAGGAGAACTAAGCTCCAGTAATACGTTTTAAAACAAGTACAATTTTAAACAATATTGATATAATAGCAGTTATAGCAAAACGATTCACTTATGTTGGGATACATGCATAAAGTTAAAGTTGCATTAAAAAGAAGCTAAGTAACAATTTTACATTGATATAGTTCAATAGGTCAACAATAAAATTTTTTGTTTGTATAAAATTATGCAAATGCACAGTAGACACACTGGAGAGAGAGGTGTAATGAGGTACTAAGTATGGTCCTTTTGAGGGTACATAAAGGGAAGGAAGACTAGGTAGGTTTGAGACTTCTTTTCGGAACCTCTTGTCATTTTTTCTTAAACATCTGTTTACCCGCATTTTGTTGAGACTTTATTCTGTTTTTTTTAGAAAACCCCTTTGAAAATTTGGAAAAGGAGGGTTGAAAACCTTACAGAGTCCATGGATCAACTTGTCCCTTTCATTACATTTTTTTATCACTTCTGCAGCTGAGGGTTGAAAACCTTACAGAGTCCATGGATCAACTTGTCCCTTTCATTACATTTTTTTATCACTTCTGCAGCTGAGGGGCAAAACACTAAATCTCTATTCAAGGGAAAATTTCAAATGAATCATCATCATCATCTGGAAGGTGCTGAGAATGCAGCCATGCAAACCTCTCCAGACAGTACCAGTGGCCATAGCCCTGAAGAAGTATCAACAGTCATACACACAACCAGTAAACAATGAGTCGTGACCGGTGCAATAGATGAGACAGTTATTTAAAGCAGATTCCTTCCTCATAGTGACCGATGCAATAGATGAGACAGTTATTTAAAGCAGATTCCTTCCTCGTAGTGACCGGTGCAATAGCCGAGACAGTTATTTAAAGCAGATTCCTTCCTCACAAGAAGAAAGTGCAGATAAAACATTTCTCGTACTTTTACAATTTGTCAGAACACACATACTAGCCTGACAATTCAAAATTATGAAAACTAAAGTTGCAGAAGTATATGCGTTTTCCCCAATGTGTCCCAAGCTTTATCAAAAAGAATAGGACTGAAATTAACTAAGTGCTTAGCAGCAGTCGGATCAACTAAAGCTACAGCTCCTGGGTAAAGGTGTAGAAATAGTGTATAAAAATTTACATCACTGAGGAACTTTAGACATCCTATTTGCCTTTTTAGGTGCAGCTGACTGACTATCAGGAAAACTGCAGTCAGAAAGACATGCATCCTGTAAAGCAGACAGGACAGGAAGAATGGGGGTAGGTTCTAGAAACTCCTTTAACAACTCATACTATTTTCTGAGGCACTAAGAAACCTCAGTGTTCTCCCACTGAAAATGCTGGGGCATTCTAGCAATAGTCTCACAGAAGGGGAAACCTCCACAGAAAGAATCAGAGACTGAGCTCGCCTTTACGTCTGTCAGAAATCTGAATAAACAATCCTGTATCCATCCTTGCATCTTCCTGTTCAGATACAGAATCTTGAATCTTTTCAGGAAAAGAGGAATCCCTCTTTCTTTTACCAGAAAATACTTTACAAGAAGGATCAACAGCCTGAATTAAAATGCAGGACCAGACTCACTAAGCCATTCCTCTCGAAAAAAAAAAAAAAAAAAACATTTTGAGGAGGAGTAAATACACGCTTGGTTTTCGGTTTCTTCTTGACAGGAAAAATGGTACCAAAATGGGACCAGCCGTGTTACTAATGGTGGCAGCTTCCTCGGGGATGGACACAGCATTCTGACACAACACGGAAACCTCCCTGTTCCCCCTCCCACGATCAACAAGAGTATTGCTCCCTTGCCCAATGAGGGGACCCCAACAGCTGCAGAGGATGTGGCTAACCCCTGATTCATAGTGACTAAACTCATCTGCCCAGCAGAGGAAAGCACAAGCCAACGGTCAGTCCTTAAAACCCACAGAGAAGCGTTAAAGGGCTTTCTGCCCAAACTTGTCTTTTTGTCAGCTCAGCTCAAGTTGTCTGGCAGTTTTGGTGCATGGCTATCCTGAAGTTTTGGAAGCTAGCCCACTGTTATATCTTTGGCAGGATATACCACCATATATCTAAGGCTAATGCAGCAGTGATCAATATGATGAACATTTTGTGGGTCTCCTTCTCAATCTTTGGAAGTATCCTGGATGTTAGTGGAAAGAGTAGAAAAGCAGATAAGAAAATTCCTGTTTAGGAAAAGAAAATGCATCTGTCTTCCATGTCTTTTGTGTGGAGTTCTAGAGCACACTTTTGTCAGCTGACTGTTCAGACATAGACCTCAACACAGATGGATCAAATCTTGGAAGACTCCAATCTAGTTTCCATTTGGCATACACTTTTGCTCTGATGGAATGCAGGATGCTTGTAGAGTTAGACTGCACTGTGAAGTTATATCGGAAACTAACATGGCTAGCCTGCAAAAGGGGTACGACCTCGCTCCCCCCTTGCTTGTTGATGAACCTCACTGACTGCGGTACTGTCTGTAACAACATGAAGAGGTCCTGGGAGCCAAAGACGATTCAGAGAGTTAAGTGCCTTGATAGCACACCTCTTATTTTTATGAGCTTGGGGCTGTCCTTCTACCTTTATCCCTCCTGAAACTGTCTGTCTGTCTGTCTCCATAGCCAGCTTAACAGAAATGGGCATCCTGAACTGTTTTGAGAATTATCGTGTTTTCAGAAAAACGTAAGGCAAACAAACAATCTTACACAGTATGTGAGAGATGCAATTACAGGAAGTAACTCTCATTTAAAGCCACTACAAATACCAAACAGGTTGTCAAAAATACACACCACCTGGTAAATACACTACAGGACAAACACACTGACCCACTTGTGCAGAGGTTCTTAAAAGTAATCTAAGCAAACCTCTAAGACTTCCTAACCACAGAAATTACAATAAGTTTCCTTGGAAAATACAAACATACACTAACAAGTTACACATACCATGTCACATTCAGCCCTAGCATAAGAGACCACCATACAACCCAATATTTTGGTTATAGGCAACTCCACCATGAGGCATAATGTTATCCCTCTCCCCAAGCTGAGGAAAGATTGGTTTACTGTCAGTTGCCTATTGGGGCCAGGATCTGCCAAATCACACATGCACTTAGGACATTAAACCACTAGTATAACTCAATCAATCATAGTCCACATGGGTGTAAATGAGCTGAGAAGTACCTCCCTGGACCAAGAAAAAGAGACTTGACTGTGACCCTCAGACTGGTACAAGCCTAGCAGTGAGCAGCTACTTTCTCCAGGGATGATGCCACACCATTTAAAAAAGATAACCAACTTTAATAATTAACTTATGCTGTCATTCTAAGGGGTACAATATCTGTTAGCCTATGAAGATATGATTTACAGACTACGCGGGTTTCTCCAGGGATGGTCTGCTCCTGTCCTCTCTAGACTTTCGAATATTGGTTAGAAATTAAATCCAACCCCATAGTGCCTTCTTTAGGCACTGTCAACCTGACAGGCCATCTGACATAGTTAGACCTAGCCAGAAAAATCTAATGGTTTTACTGCTCAATGCCAGGAGTCTAAACAAAAAAAAAATCCACTTCCTGCAAAAACTAGAAAATGTACACATATGCATAGTTACCGACACATAATTTAGAGCTGAAGAGAGCAGCCCAGCAGTGCAGGGCTACAATGCCTTCCACACATTTAGACCACTACTACTCAGGTAGGGACAGATGGTGGACGTGTCTCAATTTACATCAGAAACAAACAAACCTCAAGGCTAGCCAAGCAATATGACACACTTGTACAACTCACCACAAGAAAATTACCATACCATATGTTTGGGAGCGTTAGCGTTCTTTATGACTCAAACCCCTATCTCTTACTTAAATGTATAGGAGTCGGTCAGTCTTCATTCATCCCAATGCCACACTTATGGGGGGTTCATACACAACCCCAAACTTGCAAGCTGAAGGATTTGTTCCTTTCTTCTGCTGCCCTTTCACTGCAAAGCTCGTCTCATAATAGATGCATCATTTGTTTTACATCCTTTACATCCTTTCCTTACAGTTATTTAACAAGTTTGCCTTTATTTGCATTCCATGTTCAGGCTCAGAATACTGCATGCTCCTGCTTGTTTCACTTCATGTACTCAAAGTTGTTTTGAACGTTCTCAATAAAATTTTTCTTTTATCACATTTCTGTGCTAAGCCCTCTTAAGTTTCTGTATATACTTATAGGTTCATAGGTTCATACTACGCTATCTGCCCTAGGGCATAAGCCTAGCCAGAGTGTATATACTTATAGGTTCATACGTACTGCTGTCTGATACTGATTTTTTTTTTTACTTTATAACTTCCTATCAGTTCACCTTCTGCTACTATATTGACATCTTTTATAGTATTGGGCATATTTCTGATGAGACAGAATCCTTTTTTTATTGTCTAACCACAACCAAATTCCTTCTCCTGTTGTGGGTGGGGGTTGAACACCAATCTTTTACCATTTCTTCTCTAAGCAGTTTTCTCTTTCACTTTCAAAAGTGAAAGATAATCATCTTAATTACCTTTTCTTCTCTGTATCCCTCTGAAAAAGCATATTTCAAGTACACTTTTTAAAAGGGACTCTTGCTAAGACCTCCTTTTAAAGAGCCTACTCCACATTGGGGTCTAAACTTGGTGTTGCAAGCTATTGCTCAACGTCCCTCCAAGCCAGCAGCTGACTGTGATTTACAGAGTCTGCATGTCCTCCGTGCAGTCGAGTGAACTTTAAAGACATGCAGATAGGTGCGCGAGTGTGTGTTGAAGGTGCGCGAGTGTGTGTTGAAGGTTGGGCGCCAGGCTGGCAACTCAACACTGTAAAAATACACTGCCAATCAATAGCGGACCAGTGATCCATTGTGGCGACCCCTATTTTATCCTGGAAGACTACACTTTTAGTGGCTAGAACTTCTGCTGGGAGGATTTCAGAAATACAGCCCTTATCTTGTAAGCCACCATACTTGATTTTTCACAAAGACACGGTTTCTTTAAGAACTAACCCTTCCTTTCTATCTAAGGTAGTCTCAGAGGCCAGTATCAGCCAGACCATTCATTTGCCAGTGTTCTTTCACAACTTCACCAACAAACGTGAATATTGCTTACATTTGTTAGATACTCAAAGCCAACTGTGTTTTTACTTGCACAGAACTACGGATATCAGAAAATGTCCTTCTTTATATCGGTCTGTTTTCTGCAAACTCTATCTGAGGTAAGTGGGAAATGAGCATTTTGGGTAAGGGTTAAAGCTCAAGAGTTTTTGTTGATCACTAGCTGTAGTAACGATCGAGTCGGTTCCGATGCTCAGAACAGAACCCATATGTCACACAGATGGAATGTTACAAATTCCTGAAAAAAAGCATTCTCCCTTGTTCACTGGAATTCTAAGTCAGAAAGAAAGGGAATGTTTTCTTTTCTTGAAGAGGCAGTAGGTAAAGAAATTGTAGAAATAAGCTCTCGTGCAAATCTTTCTTGTCCACAGAAATAGACACAGGAGAAGACAAGATTTTTTTACATTAAGTTCTCTCATCCCAGGAAATTCCTGAGAAAAAGACAGACCCCATCCCAGGTTCAGGTTCCCTTTCCCTACTAAGTGAAGGGCCCTTACCTGTCCCTTCCCTTAGGCCAACAAGAACAATTCTGACTTGCCTACAAAGTGCATCCCTACAGCCATATGGGGTGGCCTATGCCCTGGCCCTTACTGACTCAAGGTGCAACAATTGAGGGACCAGAGAAAAGATAAGCAGTCTGAGCAACCAAGAGTGGCCACAACAGACCCACCTGCAACTGAGGCACTACAGGAGCCAGTCTGAAATCCCAAAAACTCCCTGACAACATTCTTCTTCTTGCAGACATGGGAAGGAATAACCCAAAGTAGTAGCTGCTCCATGTGTCACACAGAGAAGAAGTTGTAAAGATGGATGGTGGCGCCTCCATGAATCAGTAAAAGTTTATAGAGAGTCAGCAGGTAGTTCTGAGATAAGTAACCCACTGACAATACCCTGTCCCAATGCATAAACATGCAAAACATACAGGAAAATAATGCCAAAAAATGAAAAGATTGTGGGCATGGGTACAGGAAAACACATTTTTTGTATGTATTAAGTCACAGATGTAGATGTGTATACATTGAAACGTTGATTATTCATAACTGTAAGTGCAGAGGGTGTGTCAAATTAGTTGTTATAACAGGGTTAGAGTGCTGTGACGCCGCTGACAGTAAGGATTATAAAGCATAAAACCTTAGTTCAGTGCATATCTAAGTAAAAGGTGAATCAGCCTAACCAGAAATACAACTTTTATGACTACCTGACACACACACATATATTATGTACGAACCGGATGTGTTTCACTTCGTTCTGACAGCTGCTGCACACTCACCCTGACGCATACTGATGTGAAACCTCTACTAATAAAATAATAAAAGGAGTTTATAAACAAACTAGAACACACACACAAGAAACTAAACAACTGAAACAGGGTCTCTACTTTAGGGTGCGGTTCCTGTCCTGGATTTAATGTCGTTTTCTGTGGCTTGATTAACAAACAACTAATCGACTACACATACTGATCTACAACTACCTGTTGCCGTGCGCTAGGCCCTTAGAAAAATGAAACTCGAATAAAGTCATATTTACCTTTTAGTTCAAATGAAAAGACGAAAAGTTTAAAGTTTTTCTTACTTCTCGTGTAGCGCTGTTTAGTAATTCAGTTCACAGCTCATCTCGTTTTTGTTTCAGTTTCATTTATTAAAGGTAAATGGTGCATGATCTCACAGAAAAGGAATCTCCGGTTCGAGTCTCAGCTGGGGCGCCTGCGAAGTTTGCATACCCTCTGCGTTTCCTCTGGTGCTCCGGATTCCTTTCACAGTACAAAAACATGCATCGACCCTTTATCACCAGACCTTCCCTTGAGAACTGGCTCTGTCCTATCGGACTTTCCCGGTGAACAAATTGCACATTAAGTACGAAAAAGCACCTCCCAACTGTTTCATAAATGCAATGCGCTGCATACAACTCAGCTGTCCCTGTTTTTCAGAAATGTCTCAGATTTTGATTCAGAATTTTGTTTTGAGCCTCATAAGATATGTAGTTTTGTAAAAACAGTGTGAGGGTTAATATAAACAACACCATATCTGTTACAGACTTCTTAGTATCCAGAAAAAAACATGCCAATACAAATCTTGTTATGCTAACTTTGTAAGTCACCAATGTTAACAGAAAGTCACCCTGGCCCTGAGAGCCACCTTTGTCTTTCCCTGATTACTTTTGACTTTGCTCCTGATTGTAGCTGTAACAAGCTGGGTGCTGAGACGTCCTATACAAACATCCATCTTAACCTCTTACCTCAAGAAATCTTTACAAAGCCTTAAATAATAGCAGGGGAAAGGCCCAAAAATAGGGACAAAGTTTAAATATTGTTCTTATGAACTTGGAAAGTTGCAACAATAATAGGAATCATGTTACAATGCATTTTCTGAAGGATATGAAGTATGAAACTCAAATGTTATGTCGTCTTCTTCTCTTTTGGCTGTTCCTGTTAGGAGTCGCCACAGCCGATCATCTGTTTCCATTTCTTCCTGTCCTCTGCATATTGCTGTGTCACACCAACCACCTTCATGTTCTCTCTCATCTCATCCATAAGCTCCATCCTTAGCATCCTTTTCCCAGTATACCCAGCATCCCTCCTCAGCACATGTCCAAACCAATGCAATCTCGCCTCTCTGACTTTGTCTCCAAACCGTCCAACCTGAGCTGAACCTCTAATATACTGATTTCTGATCCTGTCCATCCTTGTCACACCCAGTGCAAATCTTAACATCTTTAACTCTGCCACTTCCAGCTCTGACTCCTGCTTTTTTGTCAATGCCACCGTTTCCAACCCATACGACATAGCTGGTCTTACTACCCTCTTGTAGACCTTCCCTTTCACTCTTACTGGTACCGTCTGTCACAAATCACTCTTGACACTCTTCTCCACCCACTCCACCCTGCCTGTACTCTCTTCTTCACCTCTCTCACACTCACCATTACTCTGAACTGTTGATCGCAAGTACTTAAACTCATCCACCTTTGCCAACTCTACTCCCTGCATCTTCACCCTTCCTCTATCTTCACTCTCATTCACCCACACATATTCTGTCTTAGTTCTGCTGACCTTTATTCCTCTCCTCTCTAGAGCATATCTCCACCTCTCCAGGGTCTCCTCAACCTGGTCCCTACTCTCACTACAGATCAGAATGTCATCTGCAAACATCATACATAGTCCATGGGGCCCTCCTGTCTGATCTCGTCTGTCAACTTATCCATCACCACTGCAAATAAGAAAGGACTCAGAGCTGATCCTTGATGTAATCCCACCTCCACCTTAAACGCATCTGTCACTCCCACTGCAGACTTCACCACTGTCACACTACCCTCGTACATATCCTGTACCACTCTTACATACTTCTCTGCCACTCCTGACTTCTTCATACAATACCACAACTCCTCTCTAGATACCCTATCATATGCTTTCTCCAAGTCCACAAAGACACAATGCAACTCCTTCTGACCTTCTCTATATTTCTCCATCAACACTCAGAGCAAATGTTGCATCATTATTTAGTGAATTTATTCCTTAGTGACTTGCCAGAAAACCACAACTTTTATGAGGAACAGACCAAAAATATAAGACAAAATCTGTAGATTTTATGGCAATCTGGGCAGTTGAGAGCTATCTATGCAAATCACTTAGAATCATTCTTAAATAGTGAACTTTATTTATTTATTTATTTATTTGACATTTGTTTACCGGGAAAGTCCAACTGGGTATGAGCCCATTTTCAGTGAAGGGCCAGGGAGAAAAGCTCTGCAGTACACATTAAACAGAATTAAAAAATTGAACAATGGTTACAAATATTAAAACAATAACAAAAATAGTACACAGTACAATCTGTGAATACAATAAAAAGAAAATAAGTAAAATATAAGGCAAGTAATAAAGTTGACCAGACATTATATGCAAGATAGAAAAGAAGAGAACTTCTTCACTCCTTCTTGGTTTAAGAGATTTTCATTAAGTTCTTTTGACACAATAGTACACCATCAGTGCCAGCAGAAAACTAAAGTTATATACTCGCCATAATGATAGATAAGTGTTGTCCTATTTTTGTCTGGTTCACCTGTTAGGACACAGATCTGACACGGATCCGGTCTAAGCATCTTTAAACATTCGGATACAAGGCTCTGACTTCCATTCCCATAATTCCCCTTCTACCATCAAATTACCTCAGATCAAGTTTACTTTATGTAAGATTATAAGCCCAATATTGAGATTCCACTAATGATTGCCGTCAGTACAACAAAAGGGAAGGGTGGTCCCATGTAAAGGCAAACAGAACCAACCTGCTAAGGTTTGCATTAGCAAGGCTCCCAGAGTATCACCCATTATTGAAGATACAGGAGATGACAATTTGGAAGGAGGGATGTTAAACCAGACAAACATAAGACAACACAGATTTATCATTATGGTGAGTACATAACTTTCGTATTCAATGTTGTCCATTTAGATCTGATTCAATTGTTGGGGCAGATAGCCTGGATACTAATTTGTCTGGACAGTATCAGGGAAGAATATTCCTGAGAACAGCAGAACCAAAAGAGATGCAAGATCTGGATTGTACATGCAACTTATAGTGAGACACTGAGGTATGGACGGTAGGCCAGGTACCATACCTCTCAACTGGAAAATCCCTTTAAGGAAAGCCTTAGATACGTTTAAAGCGGGTATACAAGTCTCAGCGTGTCTTATTTGAAAATTAGACATGGCTGTGAGCTGTACTTTGTGGAAAACCAGAACCTTTTTGGAACATTTTATTTATTTTTGTTTACTGGGATATTCCAAAAGGGTCAGGCCCATTTTCAGCTGAGGACTTAGGAGAAAAGCTCTGGAGTTAATTACAAAAAATTACATGAAATTCAAAAAAATTTCAAAAGTTACAACATTTTTTTTAAAGATATACAAGGTACACATAATAACTGAACATTGAGTCACAATGAACAGAGATTATATTATAGGTTAAGCAAAAAAAATGGAAGGAAAGGGCACAGAAAAAGGGTCTAAACCCTCTCCTGTAGCTCAAAAGGAAAATCTTTTACATTTTCTTTGATATACTGACCTGGTGTTAGACTTCTGTGAAACCATAAGGATGTGAACTACATCATCTGAAAACCTGGCATCTCTGGCCATTGTAAGAATTGGAGGAACCAAGTTGTCAATTTCAAAGTTTCTGGGTCAAGGGAGGGTGCCCATATAGATGGGATAGGAAATCTGGGCTGTAAGCCAGGGTCCAGGAAGGGTGTAGGAGATGAGACCAAAGATGCAGGAACCAGACTTGTGAGATCAGTACAGGGAAATAAGGATTATTTTCACCTTGCACCTTCTGGCTTTCTGCATAAGTTTTGTGATCAATGGAAAAGGGGGGAGGGACGTAAAGGAGTCCCAGGGGCCAACTGTGGATCAGAGCGTCCCTCAGTGACTGACCATGAGGAGGGATCAGGACAAAGTGACAAGTGACTGCACTTGTTGTTTAGGTAGGACACAAACATATAACAGCAAGGTTGGCCCGAGTTGCAGAAAATTTTGTTTGCCACTGTCTGATTCAAGAAGCACTAGTGAGGCAGAAGAATGCACCTGCTTAATCTGTCTGTTAGTACATTGGAAGTCCACAGAATGTACATAAGTAAAAGAAAACGACAGGAAGACATAGCCCATTGCCACACTAGCATGGCTTCTCGAGAAAGGACAAGATCTGATTCCTCCCTGCTTGTTGATATACCAGGCTATCATGTTGTCTGTCTGAATGGAAATTACACCCACTGGAAGAGAGTCTTGAAATGTGTGCAATGCAAAATAGGACTGTTTTCATTTCCAGGACATTGATGTTGGTCTCTAATGGTGTCCAAGTATCGTGAACAGTCTTCCGTTCATAATGCCCCCATCCTGAAATTGAAGCAGCTGTGGTAGCCACAGCTAATGGAGGTGAAAGACAAAATGGACACCCTTCTAACAACTCTGTGGATGCGATCCACAATGTTATGTAAGTTGTGCATACAGGTGTTAGTCTGATTGTGGTGCTGAGGGGATACTAAAGTTGGGACCATTGAACCGAGAGGGTCCACTGAAGAGGTCTCCTGTGAAATCTGGAAAGAGGGATCAAAGTGATCGCAGAAGCCACAAGCCCTAAAGTTTCAGAACTAGTGTCACTGAGGGCAGTGGGTGAGACAATACTAGGTCTGCTGCTTGTCAAATGGACACAATCCTGTGCCGTGGTACGATGGCTATTTGAGCTGTTGGTGGCATCGGATGAATTCCATGGACTGAGTTGGGTTCAATTTGCTTTTTGCCAGGTTTACTGTAACCCCAATCTGTGAAGTACCTGTACCTATGCTGAGTTAACAGATTCTTGGTCAGAGTGGTTAGGAGCCAACCACTCAAGTACAAGAACACCTAGAACCCCTGTAGTCTGACATAGGCTGTCAGTAATGTTGTACTTTTTGAAAACACCCGGGGGCTGTTGCGAATCCAAAGGGCAGAGCTCAGAAATGAAAGAAATTGGCTCCCAGCCTAAAATGTAGGAATCTTCTGGAGTGCCTGTTTATCTTTACTTAATATTAGGTGTTATGAAAGGAGATCCTGCCAGTACAGCTATCTGGAATTTTGTAAATAATTATATGTCATTGGTGAATATCGAAATGATTTGTGTAGGATGTTTGTAAGATGCTTGTGTTATAACTGTATTAGAACTGCATGTTATGTGTATATCAAACTGCTGGTACAGGAATGTATGTTGAAAAGGGTTTGTAGAGCACTGAGCTTAAAAATGTAATAATAGTGTACCCTACTGGAAAAGAACAGAAGTGTACTTGCACTATTGTAACTGTTTATATATGTTAACACTGGAAACTGAAACAAAAGAAGGTTAACTTCAGAAAAACAACTGACATTAAATTACTTTATGGCAGCAAGGAGACGTAATGTGTAAAACTAGGGAACTTTCTATATTGTCTTGGAAGTGTTTCATTGTTTTTATGACTTCCAGCATCTACCAAGATCTGAAGAAAAGCCCTGGTCTATGTATTTTCACAAGTAGATGCCAGATTGCAGCAGTGGGGTGTTTATCTGGGACAGAAAGAAATTATGTCATTCTGCAAGCTATTCCAGCAGTAATATTTGATATATTAATTTAAGAACTCTCAGAGAGAGAGAGAGAGAGAGACAGAGCATTCTATATTCTGTCTTTGACCTGACAACATCAAAATCCACTCACCACATCTGCCCTGATGTTCTAATTAAGTACGTATACTAGGGTATAGTAATTCTATTAGATACAGTCAGGAATACTTGCATATTTATTTGGTGACATTGTGTGAGCCACTCCTAATAGCATTGCTCTTGGTCAAACTACCATTTGTATTGGTAGTAACATTGCACAGTAAGATTGGACACCCTCTGTTAAGGGCCTTAAAGTAGTCAATAAGGGGTTCTGGTGCCAGTAATAACTTCCTTATAGTCTGGGCAAAAGGAGGCATAACTAGTAAGCCTGTGCCAACCTTTCTGTAGAACAGTGTGTGTGTGTGTGTGTGTGTGTGTGTGTGTGTGTGTGTGTGTGTGTGTGTGTGTGTATATAAATTTAAGAAGCTATCCAAGGGCTTGTACTAGAGTACAAATGCTGAGCACATGCGAGCCTGACTGCTGTTTTGTAGTTAGCTGTTGAGATGTGAACATGTATGTATGTAAGCTCTGTTTGTTAACTAGTTTGTTCATATTTAAAGATGCTGCTATCCATCCGGATGTGTTTGTATATATTAAAGCATCTGAACGAAACCCCGCGCCTTCTCGTTATTTGTATTAGAGAGGAACGAGTAACGCTTTCCCAGAGGTGTGTGTGTGCGTGTGTGTGTGTGTGTGTGTGTGTGTGTGTGCATGTGTGTGTGTGTGTGTGTGTGTTTGTGTGTGTGTGTGTAAAACAAATCTCTAACAGTGTGTGTGTCAGCTACATGGGTAGGGACATGAAGCAATAGTTGGACAGAGACAGTGTAGCGCTGCCAGTGGGGAGTCTTATCGGGGATCTGGAGAAGGAGGCAGAAACCAAGCGTGGACTTACTGGTCTGTGTGTGCTCTTCAGGGAAATTGCAGTTGATGCAGAGAGCTGCATCTGGAAGTACTGTGTGTGTGCTTGTCATCTTCCCAGTGTATGTCCCCCAGTGTTACCAGTGGGGAGGATTAAGGCTCCTGGATTACTGGTCCAGTGGTGGGGCATTACAGTAAGCATCTTGGAAAGATATTGAGCACATCCAATCAAAAATGCCACAAGACACAAATAAACTTGTAAAACCAACAAAGGTAGAGAAATTAGGCAGAATCACTATTTTCCACTTTATTAAGCACTTTCGTCCACACAGAGCAGGACTTCATCAGAATAAAATGCATACAAAACCACAACCTTAAATAAGAACAAAAATAAAATGTGCGTATATGGCCCCTCCTACCAATAAACCTATTAATCCACATGTTTATCAATTAAACAACAATGCACAGTAAACATTAACACCATGCTGTGTGTTATTTAAAAGACATCCATGTTTATAAAAAAGACAGTGACAAAACCACACTTTAAAAACACAGAATACAGAATTATACACCACAAGGTTGGTCCCCAGAATCAAACATTTCACAGAGCACTGGCAGCTTTTAACCTTAAAATCGAATTGATAGTAATATTTTCATTTTGGCCTGGGTAGATCATGGCATTAGTGCATAGTTGCCACTGTAGTTCTTTATACTCCAAAAAATCATCAGCCAGTCCCCCCTCAGCACAAGGTCAACATAGTCAATAATAGTAAACTTAAAGGATGCCCCTTGTGTTCAATAATGTGACTATATATATATATATATATATATATATATAGATATATATATATTTTCTCCTTTTTATGAATATCATATATATGTTGATAGACCCTTTTCCTGAAACTGTTCTTAGTTTTCCCAATATAGAACCCAGGGCATTCTTGACACATTGCCACATACACTGTACCGTTGGACCCACAATTATACCTCATTTTTTATTTTTATTGTTCCAAACCCTTGAAGTGTCACTTCATTAACCTCCGGTATATATTTACATCGGTGACAGTGCCCACATTTCATGATCTTACCCCTGTGCCTGTGTTTGAACCCACTCTCCAACATATTCTTAAAGCACCTGTCCTTTTTATATACTATTACAGGTTTTTGCCCTACAACATCTTGATAGTCCTGGTCAGTTCCAAAAACACACCAGTATTTCTGAATAATATGTCTCCCATCACCAAAGTTAATATTATATGTAAGTACTACTGTCTTGTTAAAGTTTCCAGTATTCCTACTAACAGGACTGGAACTAGTTTGTCCAACTCCTTGGCCTAATAGGGTTACATAAACACCCACCAGCCTTTTCTGGGTGACCTCACTAAAAATGCCATCTAAAAACTTACAGGGGTAACCTCTACTATACAACATTCCCCTTAAAATGTCACATTCTAAATAAAATTCATTCAGGTCAGAAACCATACGGTCTAACCAGACACACTGTCCTTTCACCAATTACTTCTTTTGGTAAATCGGATGCCAACTATCTTAGTGAAGTAACATATTAGAATATGTAGGCTTTCTATAAAGTGTTGACGCAAAACACTTATTCACAATGTCCTTCCTGATGGTGACATAGGTTCATAGGTGTGTACTAGGCTAATGGCTGTGGAGCCTTTACAAACCAGGCCCATAGAAGTACCCTGGCATTGTGCCACCCAATGTTAGATCCCAGTGCCTCTATCAAGTAGAGCCACTGGAATGATCCCTGGGGTGAACTTTCTATTTCCCATCCACTCATCAAGATTTCTGTTGAATCGGGCCAGTGAGGTGCTCTGCTTGACATGTATGGGAAGTCTATTCCAGAGCATGGGCAGTCTCTGGGTTATGAACCTGTCCCTCCAGCATGTTATGTTGGTTGCGGTAATGAGGCTGAGGTCTCTGGAGCGTGTGGTGCAGAGGGATTGCGATTTCTTTAGATGTAATATTTCTAACAGAGCTGGGTCAGACTTGGCTTTGTAAGTCAAGCAGAGATCGCCTCTTAGTAGATGATATGAGAAAGAGAATAGTTGGAGTTTTTTGAGTCTGTCTGTGTAGGACAAGTGTTTAACGCCTAGGATCCTCTCCGTGAGATACTTTTGTGGCCTCTCCAGCCGTTGCAGTGTCTAGTGAGGTACATGTCAAATGGGGCATTATACTCTATGATTGGTCTAATGAGGGAAGAGTAGAGAGAAATGATGACCTCTTTCTTCCTGGATGCAAAACCCTTGGTAATGTGATGTGCCACATAGAAGGACTTTTTGACCACAGTGGCAATGTGGTGGTCGAAGGAGAGGTTGCTGTCAACCTGTGTCCCCAGATCTCTTATAATGCATTCAGTGTTCAATGGGCTCCCATCGGTGTGGTAATTAGCAGGAACTGAGTTTTTCCCAAAGGGAATGATGATACATTTTTTGGCATTAAGCTTAAGGTCATGGTTTCGACACCAGTCATTGGTCTCAGAGAGGCCTTTCTGTAGGATGCCTGCATCACTTGGGGAGTTAATAATTGCTCCCATCTTGCAGTCATCCATGAACTTGGTCAGCCAGACTCCCTCCATGTTGGCCTGGACTTCTGAGAAGTAGATGCCAAACAGGAGAGGACCCAGGAATGAACCCTGTGGGACTCCACTCGTGACTGGTCGGAAATCTGACTTGGAGTCCGCTACTTTCACACTGTGGGTTCTATCTGTGAGCCAATTTGCAACCCACCTAGTAATATAGGGGTTGATGCCTAGTTTGCTGAGTTTATCAATGATTACTGAGTGAGGAATGGTATCAAAGGCCTCAGCCAGATCGAGGTAGGCTGTATGAACTGCCTTACCTTCATCCACAGCCCTGGTGACTGACTCAAAGAAGGCCACCAGGTTGAGCAGGCATGATCTACCTTTCATTAAACCAAATTGCCTGGGATCTAGAGTTTGGAAATTCCCTATATCCTTGTTAATTAGGTCCACGATGATGTACTCCATAGCCTTACATCTCAGACTCATCAGGCTAATGGGGCGATAATTCCCAGGGTCTGTAGTCGCTCCTCTTTTATGGAGAGGAATGAATGTAGCAGTGCGCCATTCAGTAGGGGCAAATTGAGGTGAGGCAGAGAGTGAACAGGGCACACAGCTGTGGTGCCAGTTCACTTTGTAGTTCATGTAGAACACATCCAGGGATATTGTCAGGTCCCATGGAAGCTGTATTCTTGGCCCTGGACCATGTAGCTTTAACGTGTGCTGCAGTGATGCTGGGTACCTGGCATTCTTCCGGTATTGCCATTGGTCCTTTGGGGGGGAGGTAAAGTTGGCACTGAATCTGTCAGCCAGTATGTTGGTGATATCTGTTGGCTCAGTATAGGAGGTACCATTGTTCAGTAACTCACAGCAAATCTGGGAATTGCCGTGGAAATTCTTGATATAACTATATAATGCTTTGTGGTTATTTTTAGTGTCTGTTGCAATTCTGCCTATATATATCTGGCTTTAGGGGTTTTGATGAGGGATGTCAACTTTTTGTTGAGGTTAGATAAGAGAGTTTTTCCAGTCTTGGGACTTCACCCTTTTCTGTAGCAGTTTTTTCCTTCTCTTGTAGAGTTTATTAACTCATTACATCTGAGTGACACCTCCAGGTGCATCTGCAGTTAACTCCTACTGATGCCTTTAGGTGTCAAATATCGCTTGTTCATATTTGCATTAATAATTGCAAAACCATGCTATGTACAAGGTTTTAAAGGATTTCATCTTAAAACCTACACAATGGCAAACTCAACTGCATTAATGTTTGACCTCTGTTTAGTGCAGGTAAATAGATATTAACTGTTGTTTTTATGATATTAATTTATATAGATATAATTTTCACATTTTTATAACTATCTCAACAAGCAAGTAATGCAGACAAAACTCAATAGCCTCATATGAAAGCTCTCAGCCAGATAAATAAAATCCTGCTGACAGTATGTGTGTAACCTGAGTGGTTGCTAAGATATTGTAAGTTGTTTGCAAAATATTACACATGTATTGTAGTTACTGTGTTAACTGTGACTTGTAAAATTTTGTTTAAGACCTAGAAATGAAAGAATACCACAACAAAAAAATAGTTTGTGCTGAGAGTTTGGTATTTATACTTCTTTCATAACCACTATAGTTCCAGAGATATGAGCATTTGTTTGAAATGTGAGGACATAATTAGATTCTGTCAAAAGTCTTAGGCTCCGCCCATTGGAAGTTACAGTGCAAACTTCCTAAGCTCCGTTGGAGTGAATGAGTTAATGGCAGGGGACCACCAGATTGTCTTCCAAGAAATTAATATTATCATCACAAAAAGTCTTAGTGAATTCCAAGAAATCAGTAGTACTGTGAATGTACTCAAAAAGCTCATCCAATTTTTCTTTGGTGTCATTTCAAAAAATTATTATATTGTCCAGGAAATGGCCGTGTAGTAATCAGTATGAACTAAATTTGGAGTTAAAAAAAAATTGATCTCCCAGAATGCAAGTACTAGGTTAACAAAAATGGGGGCACATGCCGCCCCCATTGCAACAGCCCTGATTTGTTTAAAAAGTTGTTCAGAAATGATGAAATTGTTTTCTAGTGCTATTTCCATCAATGTTGTTAAAATACAAGTGAGGTCCTGGTTTAACTTGGAATAATGAGGTAGAAAACTGTAAAACCACTCGACTCCGATATTACGTGGTATGACTGAGAACAAATGTTTACGTCAAAAGAAGAGTATAAAGAACTACAGTGGCAACTATGCACCAATGCCACGTCCTACTCAGGCCTAAATGAAAATATTTCTGTCAGTTCAGTTTTAAGGTTAAAAGCTGCCAGTGCTCTGTGAAATGTTTGATTCTGGGGACCGTTCTTGGTTCCTTTAACCTTGTGGTGTATAATTCGGTCTTCTATGTTTTAAAAGTGTGTTTTTGTCACTGGATGTCTTTTAAATAAGCAATATAGAGTTCTTATATTTTTAAGTGTTATTCATACACACAGCATGGTGTTAGGTTTTACTGTGCATTGTTGTTTAATTGATAAAAATGTGGATTAATAGGTTTATTGGTGGGAGGGGTCATATACACACATTTGTTTTGGTTCTTATATAAGGTTGTGGTTTTGTATGTATTTTATTCTGATGAAGCCCTGCTGTGTGTGGACGAAAGTGCTTAATAAAGTGGAAAATTGTGATTCTGTCTTATTTCTCCACCTTTGTTGGTTTTACAAGTATTGAATACATCCAGTTATCCTTCCTGAGTAGAAGTAAAATGCACTGAACTGTGCCATCTGGAATTTTGTCTGCTTCAGATATTGGTTTAGATGATTTAGGTCCACAACAGGCCTTAGGTCCCTTGTCTTCTTTGGAATGAAGAATCACCCGAAGTATATTCTGAATCCTATCTGGTCTGGTGGGATATGCTGGGTGGCCCTTTTATCCAACAATTTTTGACTTCTGCTATTGTGGATTCCATATGATGGAGTAGCACTAAGGGAATCGTTGTTGTTATTTGAGGAGTGGGAGAGAAATGGAATGGTGTATGCTCTAGTTATTATCCTCACCACCCAAGAGTCTGAAGTGATGGCCCACCAGGCTTGAGGGTACAGGGATAAGCATCTCCAACTGCCTCCAGAATGCGGCAGTCAGGCAAACCTTCAGGTGCGCTGAAAATATTTCTTGGGAAAGGGACTGTGAAATCCTTGGTTGTTCAGAATGCCTCTGCCCCTAGGGCAACATCCATTAAAATTATCCCATCTTCAGCCACAGAGGGATTTTTCTTAGGACTGTCTTGGTTAAAAACTCTGAATTTTCTGAACCACATCTCCTTTCTTCCTCATTGATTCCTGCAGAAGGTTCTTTGAGGGGTAGAGAAGCAAATTCCCATATCAGATAGGGTTCTCACAATCCTGTTTGCTTCTGGTGAGTGTCTCCTTGACCACAGATCTAAGCAAAGTGGAACCATCAAAAGTGGTGTTGAGGAAGGACGTCTTACTAACAGCCAGTAGAAAGCCAACTGACCTCTTTCTCCTAAGTCTAAATATCAGAAGTATAACCAATAAGACCCACGACCTCCACGCCAACATTGCCTTATACTCCCCAGATATAACTCATCTTGACTGAAACCTGGCTCAAACCTCACATTAGCAGTGATGAAGTTCTCCCAGCAGGTTACAATATACTTAGAGTGGATAGGCTATCGAAGAAAGGGGTGGTGTAGCTCTTATGTTTAAACACCTCCTAAACATCCAGATCCTTAACATATCAGCCCCACAAATTGGTAATGAAGAAATCCTATATCCAAACCTCAAACTAAAGCCAAACAAAACAATTAACATGATAGGATGCTACTTCCCACCTGATCATAACATCCCTCCACTAGAAAACCTCCTCAGTTGGGCTAACCATCACCTTCCCCAAGAAACCATAATTCTAGACGATTTTAATATTGATTAGATATCGTGCAACAACAACCATCCAGCCCACCACCTAAACCTACATGGTTTCTCCCAACTTATCCAGTCACCCACCTGGATAAACAAAAATTCTAACAAACATTCCACCCGTGATTGGATACTAGTCAATAAAACCCCTCAATAATATTTAGCTGGCTGCCTACCTGACAGCCTCAGTGACCATACCCCAATATTCCTACTGAAACACCACCAATACTGTGCTAAACCCCTCATCTATTGGCAAATACATAACAAGGTAAAGTTTAACCTGCTCACATTTATCTTATCCCTTAAAAATTGTAACTGGACCCCTCTAAAGTACCTCCATCTAGATGACGCAGTTCAGTTCTTCAGTAGCACCTTTCTAAATATCTTAAATACTCATGCCTCCATAAGAAATGCCAGAGTCAAAGTCCAGCAGTCCCCATGGCTACAGAAATCCACTAGGCCAATAATGAGAATCCGAGACAGAGCCTGAGGTCACTGGCGCACAACTAAACTCTCAAAATTCCTCGAACTGTGCAACAGAGTAAAAAAAAAACGAATAAAATAGGACAAAACCCAGTACTATCAGTCCTCCCTTAACTCCTCCCAACTTAACTCTAAACAATTTTGGTCCTGCATGTACTCCATTCTCCACCAAGGTAAAGTTGGCACCCCTCCACCTAATAATCTTCACTCCTCTGAAAGCATTGCCTCCTCATTCAAAAAACACTTCACGGAAAACTTTCTATCTCTAGCTAAACAACATAACCCCCTCCCCTCCCCTCGTCAAATCCTAATAATATGGCCACTACCTTTTCATTTACTCCAGTTCCTACCTCCAACATAAAAAATGCCTCTTCTCAAAACTTAAACCAACTAAACTAGCTGCCGACAATCTCCCCTGTGAATACCTGAAAATAGCAGCCGACATCCTAACCTATCCAGTCTCTATCCTGATTAACTGGTCCCTATCAGAATGCTATGTCCCTACACTGTGGAAAGTATCCCATATCATCCCCACCCACAAAGGTGGCCCCTCCTCCGAATTCTCTAACTACCGCCCAATAGCAATCCTCTCGTCACTTTCCAAAATACTTGAGAGATGCATTCATTCTCAAGTCTTAGATAACCTCCTGACTAACAACCTCCTCTCCCGCACACAACATGGTCTCAGACCATACCATAGCACTACTATCTCCTTATAGTCATTCACCAACACTATCCTTCAGCATAAAAAGAATGGCTTATACTCCTCTGCAACTTTCCTCGATCTATCCAAGTCTTGCAACATGGTTTCGCAGAAACAACTTCTTTCTGTTCACTCTAATTTATCCTTTTCCCAGTCAGGTGCTGACTGATTTCATAGCTACCTAACTGGCCATCTACAATCAATTGTTTGGTATAATGACATATCTCCACAGCTCCCTGTCTCATTCGGTGTCCCCCAAGGATCCATCCTTGGACCCCTATTTTTCTCACTCTTCACCAATAATCTATACACTGCCACCAAACAGGCCTCTCTCATATTGTACGTGGATGATTCCACCATCATCTGCTCAGCCCATTCCCTACCCAAACTGCAAAAGATCACTGAGGATGCTTTTACCTCTATAGAAACCTGGCTATCTAATGCCCAGTTAATACTCAACCCAAACAAGACGAAACTCCTCATCTTCCAGCTGTCAAAATCTAACCTAACCAACTTCCACTTTAATATTACAGCCAACAACAACGCCATCATCTCCCCAATAAAACATACCAAACTACTAGGTGTTGAAACTGACAACTGTCTCAAATTTGACATTCACATTTCTCTGACTATTAAAAAAGACCACAATAAAATAGGGGCATTGTACAGAAATAAAGAATTCCTCACCAAAACAGTCAGAATCGCAATTGCCAATTCCCATCTTATCTCCACCCTACTCTACGCCTGTCCAATATTTAGCAAACTAAGACAAACCGACCTAAATAAACTCGTGTCTTGTTACAACAAAATAGCCAAATTTGCCGCTGGTGCTACCTGTCGCAGTCACCACTGTATATCACTCACTAAACTTGATTGCCTCAAACTCCCTCAACTCCTTTACCTGAATCAACTCTCCCTTGCTCACAAGTTAGTGAACAAGCCCCTTAAAATCCAATCCCTCCGAAATCTACACCAGCCCTACTGTACAACCAGACCACTATGCTCCAACAGCAAAAATCAACTTCAAGTTGCCAAAGTCAAGAACTCAGCTGGGGAAGCACATTTCTCCTGCATAATATCCAAATTATGGAACACCTTCCCACACTCAATAACCTCTATAAATCATGCAACCACTTCAAAGCTGTGCTAAAAACACTTAAAAATCACTGGTTATGCCCTTGCTCCAATCCAGACTAGAGACCCTCTTTCTCTGCCCCCCTACTCAGCCACTTAGACACCCGGCAAGTTTCATTTCTATCCATCTTCTGGTGCTGGCAGTACTGTGTATTTCTTAACTTCCTTATAACCTGACCTCATTACAATCAACTAAGGCATCTACCCACCTTGTATTGCCATCTATACTACCTACTCTGTATACTGTCTCTCTCTCCTTAATCTTTCTGTGCTATTCCCCCTAGTCTCTGCACCTGCATCTCCATCTCACCAAACACGGCTTTAAATCCGGCTCAGTCTACAGCCGTAACTGTTATGTCCAGTAAGCTTTATAATGTCATCATCGCTGCAACTATCACTAGTTTACTATGTTTCAATATGTGCCATCACCGATGTAACCAATCCTCCTATGTATATATGAATTTATACTCCATGTATATCCACTGTCCCACATATAACTATGTTTACTCATATTTTATGATTGTGGCTTTGCTGACATTGTTTACTTGCATTTATATCAATTTTATTAACTTTTTATTATTAATTCTGTACTTAAATGTATCTTTGTGTGGAGCTTTTCTCCCCAGGCCTACCCCAAAAAAGGATCTGTGTCCAGTCAGATTTTCCTGGTAAACAAATTTAAATAAATAAAGCCTTCTGAAAAATCACACAACTGCATCCAGGCATGGGGGTGGCGTACAGCTACGCCAGTGCCTGCTTCTCTAGCCGTTCCATCAGACACATGATAACATTAGAGGGAATTTAAGGTAGATAGCTGGGATTCCACATTCTTCTGGGTATCCACTGATAAATTACCTGAAAAGGAATTGCTGATCTCCCTGGTCAATTCTGTCTGGAAACGTGTAATATTGTCAAGATATTTCAGCACTCTCAAAGAAAAAAAAAAAATTATAACGAAAATGCAAAGGAGCAGACCAGGACCAGGACTGTTCTGAAATACCCACATAGACTAGGTGCTCAAGAACAATGTCAGTTATAAACTGTTCATACAACATCCAAAAGTTAGTAAATCCACTCACGAAGCTCTAAACAGTCCAAGTAGTTTTATTTCGAAATAAAAAGTGAGGTAAGCGCTTTCACCCGTTAGGGCTTCTTCAGACCAAAAAGCACTTAATTAATAAAAATCAATTTATGTGCAGGCTAGCAGTACTAATCATGACATCACATCCTGCTATAAAAATGAATAACTTACAAATTTTAAACACGTGATATTAACACTATATATACTATAACAGAAAAGAAAACATATATTATAAAATATAATATATTAAAATATAATAACATGTATACATGTTAAAGATATATAATAAATGTATTAAAATAAAACTATATACTGATGTTATATATAAAAAACAATTTGTACAAAAGGCAGCAGAGTGAACGTTGTAGAGTTGTATAACAAAGTAAAAAGGCGACATGATTAAAAAATGAACTGTATGTGCAAAGAGACAATGTGTGCAAAGAGACAGTATATACAAATAGCTAACATAAAACTCTATATAAAATTAAAACAAAATTATGTTAAAACTCTATTTAAAAACATACTAACTCATTGCATAATCAAAAAAATTTAATAGATAGCTGACGAATGGGAATATATAACTAAAACACCTAAAACTTAACTACCAATTTCCTATTTTTTTAAACCGGTTTGATGGGAGTTTTATCATTCAAACCTGGTTTCTGATCAGCCCTCAGTCTGATGATCTATTTAATTTCTGCTATTTCTGTATAATTCCTTATGTCCCCCCTCTAATACTGGGTATGTTTATTTGAATCACTTGGAGTCTAAAATTTTGTTGGTCATTATTGTCTAATACATGTTTGGATAAGGCATTCTTGGTGGATTTAACTCTTATGTTGTAAAGATGCTCTCTGATCCTCCATTGTTCTTCTTGAGCACCTAGTCTATGTGGGTATTGCAGAACAGTCCTGGTCCTGGTCTGCTCCTTTGCATTTTCGTTAAAATTTTATTTATCAGTACCTGCTTTAGGAGCATTTATTTCCCGGTCGCAACAGTTGTTTGTTTATTTAAAAAAAAAAATTGCTGAAGCGCGAGTCCATTTTCCAAATCTGTGCAGACTCACGTATTCCCTATTGGGGGGGGGGTGACAGACATACTTTCTTCCGAGAGCTCTTTCTTTGTGACTGCTGCTATGACCACACCATTTATAAGAATGTCTTTACTCCAGTCAGCTGTATCCTGGAGTGTAGACAAATTCTAGTCTGCTTTCTTGAGAACTGGCACTGCTGTATCAAGCTCCTTCCAGGCCTTCTGAGCAGTGAAATCAGTGAGGGCATCAGGAGGGTGGACCACACAGGCAGGAGAAGAGCCAGCTTCAAAAACCTCCAGGAACACAGAATCTCCCAGGGAAGGTATATTGGTGGACCATTCTATTTTCTGTTTCATTAACATAGACTCTGTCATTGTCCATGTTGGTGTGAATGACCTGAGCCTTACCTCCCTGGACTACATGAAAAGAGACATGGAGGAGCTCTCTGATCACGTAACCCAGGCCCGTATGACCCTGACCCTGAGTAGCATCCTGCCCTCACCAAGAATGATACCAAGGTATAGAGAAAAAATTATCAATTTCAACAATTGGCTAAGCTTCTGGTGTCATTCAAAGGGGATCCAGTGTCTGTCAGCCTGGGATGACATGCTCGACAAGCCACGCTGCTTCACTAGAGACGGCTTGCACCTGTCACCCTTAGGCTTTCGAATACTGGCCAAGGCTCTTGCCACCCCCATAGTGACTTTTTTACGCAAGGCTCAAAAGACAAACCCACTGCCGTAAATAGCACATTTAACAAAAAACTGAGGGTAATGCTACTCAATGCCAGAAGTCTAAACCTCAAAATGCATACACTCGAGGCACTCCTCGGTATGGATAAAATTGATATATGTGCAGTAACAGTAACCTGGTTTAAGGCTGCAGAGAGCACCCAAGCACTACCAGGCTACAACTCATACCATACATTTCAGCCAAAAAAACCAGACCGAAATACAAATGGCATGGCAGTATCCATATTCATCAAGGATACCCACACCTCCAGGTTAGAGGCACAGCACAATGCTTCAGAGATCATCCACATGCAACTAACAATGGGCAAAACTGCTATTCAAATTATAGCTTGCTACAGATCACCCACAATATCCCAGGACCCCAACTCCACATTCCTGGAAATACTGGGAAACATAAAGGTCCTAACAAACACCCTGATATTGGTGGATTTCAATTACCCAAACATTAACTGGGAGAACTACTCAAGTACAAACTCCTTTGCCCAACATTTCCTAGAATTTATAAACTCAAACGCTCTGGATCAGCTGGTCAACACCCCCACCAGAGGTGACAACATATTGGACCTGGTCATCACTAACATGGGCAACCGGTGTTCCACACCGGAGGTCAACCCCTCGCTGGTTAGATCTGACCATAAACTAATCACTCTGGATATCCACATTCCGCCACCACCCTCGGTCAAAGAAACCACAGTGAAAAACGTTTCAAAAGCAAACTTCACGTTACTTAAGACCAAGGTGGGAAGTTTTAAAGCCCCCATGCTAAAGGATAACTAATGCACTCTACGGGCACCTACAAGAATGCATGGATCGTGCTATCCCAAACAAAACCAAGACCCACTCCTCCAAGAAAAGGAAACCAGTCTGGTGGACCCCTGCCATAAACAAGCTATACAATAGAAGGAGGAAACTAGTACAGAAAAGAGTAAAATTCCAAGAAGGGAAGACATCCCTGATCAGTATCAGCAAGAAACTACGTTCCCTCATAAAATCATCCAAGGCTAGCTTTGAAAGAAAAATTGCCATGGACTCCAAAGATAACCACAAGGCATTCTTTAGCTATGTCAAGAATCTAAGTGGCAATTTTCAGATTTGCTCGGAGTTGGTGATGAATGGCACAAAATACACTGATATAGCCAACATCCTGGCAGACAGGTTCAGTGCAATCTTCACCCCCAAAAGGACCCATAACTATACCAGAAGAATGTAGTGCCCCTGAAATCACAGACACTCGGGTTAAAACAGCCCTCTCCAAAGCCAAAAACACAGCATCAATGGGACCGGACGGTGTCCCAGGCTGCATCCTACACGAGCTCAAAGATGAAATAACCCCTCACCTAAACACACTGTTTAATCTCCACATGCTACATGCCCACAGAGTGGCGCACAGCAATGGTTATTCTGCTCCACAAAGGTGGAGCCACAATGGATTCCAGGAACTATCGCCCTATAAGCCTGACTAGCTTGGTCTGCAAAGCTGTGGAGCACATCATCATGGATCTCATTACCAGAGACATTGGAAACCTCCAAACAATAGACCCTACCCAGTTCAGCTTTGTTAAGGGCAGATCACACCTCCTAAACCTAGTGGACTTCTTTGAGACAGTTACCAAGGCTATAGATGAGGGAAAGGTGGTCCACACAGCCTACCTAGACCTTGCAAAGGCCTTCGACACCATTCCCCACTCAGCTATTACAGACAAGCTCACCAGCCTGAACATAAACCCCTACATGACGTGACGAGATGGGTTGCCAACTGGCTCACGGACAGAACCCACATGATAAGAATTGCGGGAGCTAGGTCTGACTCTAAACCGGTTACAAGTGGCATTTCCCAGGGCTCAGTTCTGGAACCCCTCCTGTTCGGCATATACTTCTCAGAGGTAGAGACAAGCACAGAAGGACTATGGCTGACCAAGTTCGCAGACGACTGCAAACAAGGGGCTGTAATTGACTCTCTGGCTGGCACAGACATCCTCCAAAAGGGTCTCACTGAGACAGATACCTGGTGTCAAAACCATGGCCTCAAGCTAAATACCAAAACGTGCACAATCATCCCCTCTGGGAAAAACAAAGTACCCACAAACTACCACATAGGTGGTAGCCCCCTAAATACGGAAGATGTAATAAGGGATATGGGGACCCAAGTAGATAGTAACCTCTCCTTTGATAATCACATTGCCAAAGTGGTTAGAAAATCCTTTTGTGTGGCCCATCTAATCACAAAAGGGTTTGCATCCAGATCGAAAGAGGTCATTGGGCCCCTCTATGCATCACTCATAAGACCCATCATAGAGTACAATGCCCCATTTGGGATGTACTTTACAAGACACCTGCAATAACTGGAAAGACCACAGAAGTACCTCACCAAGAGGATCACTGGCCTCAAGCAGATGCCGTATGTAGCTCGACTGAAGAAACTCCAGCTGTACTCGGTTGCATACTGCCTACTCAGAGGTAATCTCTGCCTGACATACAAGGCTATGTCCAACCCAGAATTGATGGACATGTCCCACCTAAAGAAAACCATATCCCCTCAAGTCACATGCTCCAGGGATCTAAACCTCACCACAACAATAAATAGGACGTGCTGGAGGGATAGATTCCTGTCCCAGAGACTTCCCATGCTCTGGAACAAGATTTCAATCTACATTAGGCAGAGCTCTTCACTAACCCTCTTCAAGAGAAACCTTGATGAATGGATGGGAAACAGAATGTTTACCCCAGGGATCACTTCAATGGCTCTGCTGGACAGAGGCACAGGGAACTAATCTAAGGGGGCGGCGAACGCCAACACATTTCGGCTGGGCTTATAAATGCCTTCAGGCAGATAGCCTAGTACCTAACTATGAACCTAATTCTAGGATTTCATCAAAGGAGATGTCACTGAAGGGGGGCCTAGGGGAACTCTCCCCTTCTTCCAAATCCATGTCTTCTGGTGTTGAATCTAAGTGCTTCACAAGACAGTTTTGGGGGTATATCATAGTAGGAAAGAAAATTGGGACATGTTTAAAACATGCTAAGTGTGGATGTAAAGGGAGAAGTCAATTGCCCAGTTTTACTTGATTAAGCAGAAAGAAGACCCTTGAAAATTAACTCATATCTTCTACTTTGAAGGGCTTTGTGGCCAAAGGAAGCACACACTTTGCAGTCTGTATCTAAATGTGTCAGTCCCAAGCACTGGACACAAAGGGAGTGGAGGTCTTAAGGAGGAATTCTGTGGCAACCATGCTGGTAAGAAGGACAAAAGTCAAGCACTAACAGCATTCTAACTCTGTCAGTATGTAAATATGTACTCTAAATATTTAATAATTATCTAAATATATCATAAAGTTACCAGAAAGACAGAGGTTAGGGAAGGGGAAGGAAAGGTACCAGATAAAGCTAAAATAAGTTAAGATTAATTAAAAAAGACATCCCAAAGAGGAGATCAGAGCCCTTGTGATCATTTGGTTCAGACAGCAAATGAGATCTGAGGTAATTTGATGGAGGAAGGGGAATTATGGGTAGGCGGAGTCAGAGACTTGGATCCAATGCTTTCAAGGTGCTTAGACGGGATCAGAGTTAGATCCTTGTCTCAACAGCTGAATCAGATGAAAATGGACAACATCAGATCAGTCTGTTAATCTATAGTCTGCCTATAGGTTTCAATCAGCAATCATACTGACCTATCCCCGATAATTATTTAATCACCCTCTTCCTTGGTACCAAGGTCATTTCTGCTGGTTTATGACCCCCAACTGTTCAGTGCTAACATTTTTGCAATTATATGCACTTTCTGTCCTAGTTACTGAAGTGCTAAACATTTCTTTCAGAGATGTTGCCACTGCCTTTGGCAAATGGCCATTCTATGAGGACTTTTAATGTAACTCATCTGGTCATTGGCCTTGTCTACCCTTCAGCCTGGCAAGATCTAGCATCACCATTCACACTTAACATGCTTTAAATATTTCCAATTTTCCTTTCCTACTAAGATATACCCCAAAACACTCTTGTGAAGAATGAGGCAACATATTTATTTAGTATTCATTTACTTAGTTGTTTTCCTTTATTTCCCTTCAGTCACTAATATCTTGCGCAATTCTGCCCTTCCCACGGAATGAAAGTAGCAGTGTCCGAGAATGGGACGGAATGAAAGCAGCAGTGTCTGGGAATGGGACGGAATGAAAGCAGCAGTGTCCAAGAATGGGACGGAATGAAAGCAGCAGTGTCCGAGAATGGGACGGAATGAAAGCAGCAGTGTCCGAGAATGGGACAGAATGAAAGCAGCAGTGTCCGAGAATGGGACAGAATGAAAGCAGCAGTGTCCAAGAATGAGACAGAATGAAAGCAGCAGTGTCCAAGAATGGGACAGAATGAAAGCAGCAGTGTCCGAGAATGGGACAGAATGAAAGCAGCAGTGTCCGAGAATGGGACAGAATGAAAGCAGCAGTGTCCGGGAATGGGACAGAATGAAAGCAGCAGTGTCCAAGAATGGGATGGAATGAAAGCAGCAGTGTCCGAGAATGGGACGGAATGAAAGCAGCAGTGTCCGAGAATGGGACAGAATGAAAGCAGCAGTGTCCGAGAATGGGACAGAATGAAAGCAGCAGTGTCCGAGAATGGGACAGAATGAAAGCAGCAGTGTGTCCGAGAATGGGACAGAATGAAAGCAGCAGTGTCCGGGAATGGGACAGAATGAAAGCAGCAGTGTCCGAGAATGGGACAGAATGAAAGCAGCAGTGTCCGAGAAGGGACAGAATGAAAGCAGCAGTGTCCAAGAAAGGGACAGAATGAAAGCAGCAGTGTCCAAGAAGGGGACAGAATGAAAGCAGCAGTGTCCGAGAATGGGACAGAATGAAAGCAGCAGTGTCCAAGAATGGGACTGAATGAAAGCAGCAGTGTCCGAGAATGGGATGGAATAAAAGCAGCAGTGTCCGAGAATGGGACAGAATGAAAGCAGCAGTGTCCGAGAATGGGACAGAATGAAAGCAGCAGTGTCTGAGAATGGGACAGAATAAAAGCAGCAGTGTCCGAGAATGGGATGGAATGAAAGCAGCAGTGTCCGAGAATGGGACGGAATGAAAGCAGCAGTGTCTGAGAATGGGACGGAATGAAAGCAGCAGTGTCCGAGAATGGGACGGGATGAAAGCAGCAGTGTCCGAGAATGGGACAGAATGAAAGCAGCAGTGTCCGAGAATGGGACGGAATGAAAGCAGCAGTGTCCGAGAATGGGACGGAATGAAAGCAGCAGTGTCCGAGAATGGGACGGAATGAAAGCAGCAGTGTCCGAGAATGGGACGGAATGAAAGCAGCAGTGTCCGAGAATGGGACGGAATGAAAGCAGCAGTGTCCGAGAATGGGACAGAATGAAAGCAGCAGTGTCCGAGAATGGGACAGAATGAAAGCAGCTGTGTCCGAGAATGGGACAGAATGAAAGCAGCAGTGTCTGAGAATGGGACATAATGAAAGCAGCAGTGCAAGCTGGAAAAGGAAGCAGATGTGCGTGAGATACTCACCATGTGGAGCAGGAGTTCAGCTTTGGAATGGCAGTAGATGTTGGGGCTACAACTTTTCCTGGTTTCATAGAATGCCCCAATACTGCTTCATATTTTTGCCATGTCCCTCCTAAAAGTTTTAATTTTTCCTGTTAAATCACTGAGAATTATAGGCAGTCAATAATGCCACACAGCGTTTCATATTTTTTATTGTTCAGAAAATGGATCCTAATGGAAAAACAAAAGTTATGTACTTACCATAATGCTATATCCTTTTCATTCATATGGCCCTTGGTCCCCACTTGTTGGATCTGACCCAGTAACATCAGTGCTGCAGCTTCAAGCCCCTTAAGAATTCTCTCTAAAATGCTTCTGCCCCTGTGAATTACCGCAGATCTCGGATGGTGCCCAAGAGTTAGTTGTGAGATACTGACATATAACAGTATCTACTGGAGAATCAAAAAATCCTTTGGGTCTTACAAGAGAATGAAAGGAAATGGAGGGAAGATTGATATACCTGAAGCACATGAAGGAAAGGATCTTGCATTATCATAAGCTGTTTAGTCAGTCTGATCAGACATATGATCCAGAATCCCCAATTACAAACTTCCTGGGTGGCCGCAAGTAGGAAGGCCATTTAGGATGGTAGCAATGAAAGAAGCCCAGGCCCTGAAGAGGCAGTCCAGTTTATAACTTCTAATAAAGGTAGACATGGAAGAACAAGTATCAGCATCACAAATGTCCCTTATCCAGGAGGTCCTGATGAAGGCTGTAGAGCCAGCCAGCCCTTGTAGAATGTGCCTTGGGTTTACCTGGCAAAGTTCTGTTCTGGTTTATGTATACAAAAGTGGTAGAATTTGACAACTAGCTAGACAGAGAAACTTTAGTCACCTTTGAACCCATTTTGTTAAGGGTGACGGAAATGAACAGTTAATGTATCTTTCCTAAAGGATTTGGTTCTCTAAAGATGCAACTGCAATTGTCTACGGGCATCCAAGGTATGCTGAACAAAATCACCTTTGTTTGAATAGTTAGGAAAAGACACAAGCAAATGTAATTGTTGAGACAAATTGATTTCTGTAGCTACCTTTGGAATAAAGGAGGGATTAGTCCTGGGAGAAAGTCTATCCTTGTGAGAAATATAAGAAGGAACTGAAGACAGTGTTTGGAGTTCAGACGTCCTCCTGGCTGAAGTGATGGACTCAAGAAACAATAGTTTTTCATGGCAGAAATTTCAACTGAGCTGAAAAAGCTGGTTTAAACAGTCATTTAATTTGGGCTTTGAGTATTAGACTCCTATCCCAAGGAGGCAGTAGGTCTTTGATAGGAGGCTTGAGTAGAAAAATCCCTTTGAGAAACAGTTTACAGACCTTGTGGGAAACTAAAAAAATGGTCTTTGAAACCTACATAAACTTAGCAATTACTGCTAGTTAAACATTGATGGTAGAATAGCTACAGTTAGACTGTAAGATAGAATACAAGAAATGGAGGATAATGGAAAATGGTGTAGAAAAGGAATCGATGCATTGACTGTATAGCCAGAAGTCAAATCATTTCCATTTGCTGTAGCAGATTTTGCATGTGGACTTCTTATGGGATGCTGTAGGAATTCTAATTACAAATATCTTTGGCCATTGCTGGAATTGCAGACACCAAGCTGTTAGTTTCATATTCAGAATGTCCAGGTGAGGCTTCCCAGAGGGTGTGCGTGACTGGATCAGGAATGGGATCAAAAAGCCAAAGGGGCTTCTGTAGATGTGGTCTCAGGGGGGAAACCAGATCTGTCTGGGCCAGAAGGGGGTCAACAGGATTCCCTTGCATATCATTGCATTCTGCAAACACTTGTGAATTAGTGGTAAAGGTGGATAGGCATAAAGCAACCTGAAAGGCCATTGCTGACATAGATAATCACAATAATTAATTAATAATTAATAATCTCAGTAATTCGATAATTAATGAGGTAATTATCCTAGAGAGTGAGTTAGGAGGAAAAACGTGCTGCACTTGGTGTTTTTTAGAGAGGCAAAGAGGTCATAGCAAGGAGTGTTCCAGTGATAAAATATCTAACTGGCTATCAGTTGATTGAGTGATCATTCAAGAGTCCTGCTGAGCCTGTCCACCAAATGTTGGCAATTCTGGGGATGTGTGTTGCTACAAGCATAGCTCTTTGTCAAACTCTCATTGTTTTCCAACACAATGGGTAAGATCTGGTTCCCCCTTGATTGTTGCTGTACCAAAGTACAGTCATGTCTGTTTGGAAGGAGATCGCACCCTGCAGAAAGTGGTCCTGAAAATCCTACAGCACAAAGAAGATTTGCCCTCAACTCCAAAACAATTATACATGAATTGGCATGTATGTCCATCCTTCGACCTTGAACCATTTTTCCCTCATAATGACCTCCACCCACCCTAGAAAAGAGGCATCTGTAGTTAACATCAATACCAAGTTCAGGGAAACAAAGGACTTTCCTTCAGTTCCCAGTGGGGAAGTTGGCCACCACCCAAGATACAGTCTGCATTAATCCATGACGATTATGCTTTTGGATAGAGGAGGCCATTGTTTGGACCACTGAGCCTGCAGCAGCCAATGTAAAATTCTCATGTGAAAGCAAGTAAAGGTAATCATCAGAACTGAGGAAGCCACGAGAACCAGAACTATTAACACTTTTATTTATTTATTTATTTATATTTGTTGACCGGCAGTGTCCGACTGGACGTAGGTCCATTTTCAGCGGAGGCCCGGGGAGAAAAGCTCCACAGTTAAAATAAACAGACAGTAGTTACATTGGATTACATAGCGATTAACAATTTACATAGCAATTACTTACAACATATTTACAGATGAAGAACATAGTACATCAGTAGACAACTAGAATCTTTATCTGTGAAGTACATAACAGACATTAACAAATGTTAAAATAAGAAGTTCCTGCTGTATAAGTACAAGGCTTATGAGCATCTGAGCTTGCTATAATCAAGGTAGTTAGTGGAGTGGAAAGAAAGGTAGTGGTTGGATGGGGTGGGTGATATTAGAGTGGGAGTTGCAAGGGCATTGCCAGCATGTTTTTAGGTGCCCTTTTAGTAAAATTTTGAAGTGGGTGCATGACGGTACGGAGGTAATTGTGGGTGGGAGGGAGTTCCATAATTTGGCTATGGTGCAAGAGAATAGTGCTTCACCAGCAGAGTTATTCACTTTAGTGATCTGCAAGTGATTTTTGTTGCTGGATCTTAGTGGTCTGGTGGTGCGATAGGGTTGGAGTAGATTCTGGAGGGATGGGACATTTAGTGGATGGTTTACTAGTTTGTGGGCGAGTGAGAGTTGATACCATTGAAGGAGGTGAGGGAGTTCAAGCCAGCCCAGTTCAGCAAGTGAGAGACAGTTGTGACTACAGTAGGATGCCCCTGTGGCGAATTTGGCAATTTTGTTGTAGCAGGTCTCTAGCTTGTTTAGATTGCATTGCCTTAGGTTGGTATATATTGGAGAGGCATAAAGTAGGGTGGAGATAAGGTGGAAATTTGCTCTTGAAATCTTTGCTGCTTTGGTGGGAAGATGCTTATTTCTGTATAACGCTCCTAGTTTTTTGTGGACTTTATGGTCATGGATATGTGAATGTCAAATTTCAGTTTATTGTCTATTTCCACTCCTAGCAATTTAGTGTGTTCAGTTGGGTATATAGTGGTGTTGTCTTTTGCTGTGATGTTAAAGTGAGAGTTGTTTTGAGTATGTTTGGTGGGTTGCAAGATGAGTAGTTTAGTTTTGTTTGGGTTGAGTATTAATTGGGCATCGGATAACCAATTTCAACAGAGGAAAAGGCTACCTGTGTGACTTTTTGCAGTTTGGGTAGGGACTGGGCTGAGCAGATGATGGTCGAGTCATCTACGTATTGTATGAGTGTGTCATGTGTGGTGGCAGAGGTTAGATTATTTGTGAAAACTTAGAAGAGTAGGGGTCCAAGGATGGATCCTTGGGGAACCCCTATGGAGACAGGTAGTTGGGGAGATATGTCATTCTGCCATACAACGGATTGTTGGCGGTCAGACAGGTAACTCTGAAACCAGTTGGTGACTGATTGTGAGAAGGATAGGTTATTGAGGACAGAGATAAGTTGTTTGTGTGGGACCATGTCAAATGCTTTAGATAGGTCTAGGAAAGTAGCAGAGGAGAGATAGCCATTGTTTTTATGCTGAAGGATAGTGTTAGTAAAGGAGAGTAAGGCAGTGGTGGTGCTATGGTTTGGTCGGAAACCAAGCTGAGTATTGGAAAGGAGGTTGTTAGTAAGGAGGTAGTCTGAGACCTAAGAGTGTATGTATCTCTCTAGTATTTTGGAGAGTGGAGAGAGAATAGCTATGGGGCGGTAATTGGTTAGTTCTGTAGAGGGTCCGCCTTTGTGGAGGGGAATTATATGTGATACTTTCCACAGTGTGGGAACATAACTTTCTGACAATCGGTTAATCAAGATGGATACTGGGTAGGCCAGAGCATCAGCTGCGATTTGTAGGTATTCACTTGGGAGGTTGTCTGCTGCTAATTTGGTGGGTTTAAGTTTAGTTAAGAGTTTTTTTATGTTGGAGGTAGGTACAGGAGAAAAAGAGAAGGCAGTGGGGAGATTAGTAGCTGAAGGTGTGGGTTGGAGGGGAGGGGGGGTTGTGTTGTTTAGCTAGTGATAGTACGGTTTGTGTGAAGTGTGTGTTGAATGAGGTAGCAATATTTTCTGAGGAGTGAGGGATGTTAGGAGGAGGGCTACTGACTTTACCTGGGTGGAGGATGGAGTTTATGGAGGACCAGAAATGTTTGAGGCTGTGTTCGGAGGCATCTAGGGCAGACTGGTAATATTGGAATTTGTCCTGTTTCATTAGCTTTTTGACTCTATTGCGTAGTTCTAGGAATTTCTGTCTAGTTGAGGGGGGTCTTGGTTTTGCGCCAGTGTTCCCAGGCTTTATCCCTGTTTTTCATTTCTGACTTAGTGGTTTTCTGTAGCCATGGGGAGGGTTGTGCTTTGATTCTGGAAAGTCTTATGGGGGCATGGTAATTAAGGATGCTCAGGAAGGTAGTATTAAAAGGTTCAACTGTGTCATCAAACTGAGGTACTTTAGAGGATGCCAGTTACATTCTTTGAGGGATGAGATGAATGTGAGTGGGTTAAAGTTTATTTTTTACGTATCTGATGGTAGACGATAGGTTTAGCTTGGTATAGGTATTTTTTCAGTAGGAATGTTGGGGAGTGATCACTGAGGCTATCTGATAAGCAGCCTGTTATATATGACTGGGGGCTCTTACTGACTAGTATCCAATCCAGGGTAGTGTGCTTGCTGGAGTTTTTATTTATCCTGGTTGGCAACTGGACTAGTTGGGTGAAGCCATGAAGGTTTACATGATGGGTTGGATGGTTGTCGGAACAGGATTGCCAGTCAATATTGAAATCACCTAAAATGATAGTTTCTTGGGAGAGATGGTGGGTAGACCAGCTGAGGAGGTTTTCCAGTGGAGGGATATTTTGGCCAGGTGGGAAGTAGCATCCAATTATGTTGATGGTTTTGTTTTGGTTTATTTTGAGGTTGGTATATATTATTTTTTCATTGCCTATTTGTGGAGCTGATGATTTAAAGATCTGGATGTTTAGATGCTGTTTAAATATTATAGCTACACTGCCTCCTTTCTTGTTTAGCTGGTCTATTCTTAGTATGCCATAACCTATAGGGAGTATTTGCTCACTGGTAATGTGAGGTTTTAGCCAGGTTTCTGTCAGGATGACTATATCTGGGGAGTACAAGTCTACGGTGGCATGAAGTTCATGGACTTTGTTGGATATACTTCTAATATGTAGGCTTAGTAGAAGGAAGTCATTTGGCTTTCTATTGGCTGCAATATGGGAGAAGTTGTGGTTTCTAGTCTGATTATGAGGACTGGGGTTGGAGATGGTAGGGCCAGGGTTGGTGTGGAGATCTCCACTTAGGGCTAGTTTTGGTATGCATGAGGTTATTAGTTTTCTCAGTTTTTGAATGTGTTTGTTTATAAGGGAAAGTTTATGATTGTTCTCAGTGGGTAATAGGTATGGTGGGAGGGTTACTATGTTAAGTTGTAGGGATGCTTTACGTTTGGGTAATATAGTTGGTGGAATATGTGGGGGGTGCATAGGGATGGTTCTTGAGCTGGTGGGAGGGGAGCTGAGTGAGGGTGAGACATGAGTGGTGGTGTGAGTAGTAGTACAGTGGTAGTGGTTGAGTGGGGGAATGATAGAGCCTAGGTAGGATGTAAGATATGCAAGAAGAGTGCATGCAGTGAGCATAGGTAAGGTATGCTTGTACATGTTAGCTGAGGAGATGTGATAGTAGTGGGAAGATGGAGGAGGTAGTGTTGGGTTAGCGCTGTGGTTGGCTACCAGAAAGATGGGAGGGGTTTGGGAGTGTAATAAAGGTGGGACCACTGGGGGCGGGAGGTAATAGGGGGCAGGGTGGGGAACGAAGCAGGTAGAGACCCTGGTAGGGGGTGGGAGGGAATAGGGGGCAGGGTGGGGAGCGAAGCAGGTAGAGACCCTGTTAGTTGCTCTTATGAGGGGGCTGGAAACAATCAGGTAACAGAGTTAACTGATGAATGAACATATGATAGTGCAGAGGTAGTTGTAGTTTTAAAAATGGTGCCTGCCACAGGTAATATTTATCAACTTTGGGATTGTCTTAAGGTAATAAACAGGGAAGGGGGAGGAGAGAACAAGAGTGTGAGCAGGCAGTTCTTTGTACTGCTGCTAATGAGCCAAAGCAAAGACAAGTTAGTGTTTCAGAAACAATCACAATTAACCAAGGACTGCTCTGAAACTGTAAGTCATTTCTTAACCATTTTCAGGTGGAAAAACAGGATAACCTTGTATCAGTAGGCCACTGTGGTCTCAGTTTATATTAACAAACACACATTATTGATCAGATTATGGATACTCTCTGCTAACAGAAGGGAATAAGAGAGAAAGTGAAAGATGAGTGTGTGTGTGTGTGGGGGGGGTGGGGGGGTGCTTACAAGCCAAAGCACAGTGCTCTCCAGGGGAAAATGAATATTGGCTCAGACAGGTAGACACATACTCAAAGTTAACTTTAGTTGTTTGCAGACAGTTCAGACCCAGACTGCACTTTTCTTATAAAAATGATAAAGGTGGTACCGCAGTTGAATACTTAAGAGTGGTGTTAGGTTCAAAGTTAACTTTAGTTGTTTGCAGACAGTTCAGACCCGGACTGCGCTTTTCTTATAAGAATGATAAAGGTGGTACCGCAGTTGAATACTTAAGAGTGGTGTTAGGTTGGAGAGACACTGAGCTCCTCATGGAGCCTGTACCAGAGTGGATTGTAGTTTTTTCTTAGGCCACAGAAGGGGCAGCGGAGATGAAAATCGATGGAATGGCCTCTGTCAAGATCTGAAGTCTTCCTAGAGAAAGAGATATTATAGATCGAATCATATCTAAACTGCATCCTATAAAGGTTAGAATCTAAGTGGGTACCAGGCAGGATTTCTGAAGACTGACTGTTATGACCAGTGAAACACAGATTAAGAAGTTAATTCCTGGCTTCAAGAAGAGACTCCTTTGATGGGGCAGCTAGGAACCAATTGTCTAGTATGGGAAAATCTTACACCCCATGAATCATATGTGGACTGTTACAACAGCCATGCATTTGGTAAACACCCTGGTAGCTGTGGTGAGTCCAAATAGCAAGACCCTGAATTGATAGCAATTGGCTTCTATACAGAAGTGCTGAAAAACTCCTGCACAATCTTTATGTGAAGGCAGGTGTTGTGGAGACCTATGGAACACATCCAATCGGTCATCCTGAGACAGGTTAGACTTGACTGGACCCTGACCATCCTGAACCAGGTCTTTTAATCATACCTGTTTTGGAGACTTAGGTCCAAAATTGTCCTGAGATCCTGTATTTTCTTTTGAACCATAAAGAACTTCAATTAGTAGCCTGACCCTCCATGGTCTGGTGAGACCTCTTGAATGGCTATATTTTTTAAGAAGAGTTTGTCTCATAGCACCACTTTTGCCTGACTGAGTGGAATGTCTGGCAACAATCTATTGGGCTGGAGCTAAGACTGGAAAAAGGGTATGTAACAGCCTTGGGATATATAATTCCTCTTATCTATCTGTCCTGTGTGATGGCCTGCTACAGCAATGGATAGAGGCAGAGATGATCCTTAACTGCCTCCAAAGTGGAGACCTTCAGGGATACTGCTGTTTGTTATTAAAAAAGGGACCACAGTACCCATGGCTTTGGGGATCCCCTCTGCCTCTGGCTCATGTTCATTAAAGGGGGCACCTCTGCCCCCCTCCCCATCAGAAGGTGGATCAAATTGTTGATTCTGACCATCTGAACTAGAGAGAGAGAATGAAGCCCTTTCTAGTTCCTAAAAATATGATCTCATAGGGGCCACAAATGTAACTCCATAGCTGGAAAGAGTCTTACCATCATGTTTACACTTCTGCATTCTTTCCTTAACAAAAATGCAAAAAGGGGTGATCCTATTAGTAAATGATACCTTCAAGTTGTCCACAAAGTCGCACAGATGCAGACACATGGGGCATCTCATTGCTCACAGGAGCAGACACATGGGGCATCTCATTGCTCACAGGTGCAGCCACATGAGGCATCTCATTGCTCGTGATGCCCAAACCAACTGCCCTACCACCCCATCCACTGTGTTCTGCATCATGAGCTTGACGACATTAGTTACACCTGCTACAGCGGTTATCGTTATCTTGAGTCACTAGCGTCTGCTGAAAGAGGGTTCTTCAGAGCAGAGAGTGCTTTTTGAACTAAACCTCTCTCAACTTACTCACATTTCTGGCATAGTTCAGGGCTTGCACAGCAAAAGTGCCTGAAGTGTAACCCCACTTCCCCAGTCTATCATTTGTCCTGGCCTCCTTTTTTGATGGGTAAATGGAAGTAGAGTCCTCAGAGTTTTCATTTTGTAGCTATCACCACAATGATGGAGATTATGGACAGAGTTTTGGACCAAAAGGGTTTATACTTTGGAGGACAAAGAATCCTATCCATTTTTATGGGGACTGTTTTCTAGCTGCTGCCATGACCTCTTGACAGCAAAGTCAATCAGTTTGTCTGCAGGTGGTACCACCCAGCATACAGATTCACATCATGACAGCAGGATCTACAGGCCAAACTCCCCTCTGCCATATTAACTCTTAAGATGTCACCAAGAGAGGCCTGACTCAGAATCTGTAGTGAAAAATTCTGAAAGAAAATCTAGCTGCTTCCTCTTGCACATCCTGTTTTTTTGGAATATCAGGTGATGGGATGTCTCTTCTTACTACTCAGAGGACCTAAGCTGCCCATGCACAGGGTGATTAAGGCTTATGGACCACCTCTGACTTGATGGTGAATGATAAGAAGGAGACAGGATAGAGAGAGAGAAAGAGAGCCTTGGGGTGGAACCATACCTTAAAGGACACCTGGAAGACCAACTCAACCTCAGGTTGATCTGGCAAGGAAAGACTGTGCAGATCCTAAGAATAGGCTCTGTGAACCATACATTGGGAGGCTCTGATGAGGGGATCAGAAAAGAAGGGTTGAGAGAGCAGACCGTGACAGAATCAGAGACAATAATGGATTCATAGCTGGCACTGTGGTCATAGGGTCAGCTTCTCAGTCCTGAGCCTGTCTTGGCTCTGACAGTGGCACTGATAAAGTCTGCTTCGTATTCCCCAGAGCTGAAACTACAGAAGGAATCTGCAATGAGAACACTGATTCCAAAGAAGGGACAGATTCAAAGGCACCAGAACCAAGGCTGAGATCAGTGAAGGAACTATAATATGGGCAAAATGAGCAGATCCGACCACCTCTGGAGCTGAAGGGGATGGAATGACTGCCATCTCTGTGTCCTTCAAGTACAGTTGTATAAGTAAACTTGTCTTAACCATAGTTGTTTGAATGATCACTGCTGCAGTATCCTAAGCTATGTGGGTTATATCCTGCATAAGACGTAACCCATATAGCTTAGACTACTGCAGCAGTGATCAATACGAAGAACATCATCTGCTTCAAGTAGTCCAAATCTGCTTCAGAAGTACTTCTGTTGGTTAAATTAAAAAAGAAAAAGAATTACTGTAGGACCTGAAGAATCTGTTTAACACTGATGCGGGTCTGGAGAGGAGGCACTGTTTGAATGTTTCTTGTCGACTTGGAGTTGCATTGGATGAAAAGAGCATCTGATCCGGGGGGATGGGTGTTATGTCAGTGCATCGCAAGGATACTTCTAGTCCAGGCTTTATTGGAGTCACAGACAAATATGTCAGATCCACACATCTCTTTTCCAGATCCAAGTCTTTGATCTTAGGGAGCATCACAAAAGGCTTTTTGGTTTTGGTGACCTAAACGTCTGGTGGAAATGAGGACTATGAGAATAAGTTTATTTCTGCAGTAAACTGAAGCCTTTGCCAACTTCAGTCTACTGAAAAATGGAGGGACACCCAGGCAGATGACAAACTCATTGTAAAGATGCTATGGAAGATCTTATGCCCACACATGAAGCATTTTTTGGAACTTGTTGGTCCATAACAAGCCAAAGTTACAGACACAACACTTATTCAAACTAGTCAGAAAAAAAACAGAAGATATGGGCAAAATTCATGGCTAGGCTTATAAGGGCCTCCAGGCCAATAGTATCATCCTATGAACCTAAGATATTACCACTTTTTAACAATATGCGACTACAGTGACTAACTTTCCAACAATAAAGTGTAATATACCCCCTCTAGAGGTTCATAGCTTGTTATTAGGCCAACGATCACTAGGCCCTTACAAACGTAGTGGGTACCCCAAACCATTTGGGTTCTGAGCATCCTAGGTGTGTATATGGTGGACATGTTAGTAAGGGGGGGTTGTTAGAATAATACTATTACTATTGACAGCCTCTGTCCAAAAGGGACATAGGGCCAAACTTACGTTTATGATTTTCCATCCAATTGTCTAGGTTTCATTTCAATAGGGCCAGGGATGAACTCTATTTTACATCACTGGGGAACCTATTCCATTGTGTGGGGATCATTTGTGACACATATTTGTCTCTACAGCATGTTCTGTTTATGTCACAAGCAAAGTTCAGATCCCTTAATCTAGTGTTTCTGCTGCTGTTTGTTTTGCACATATGCAAGAGATCCATCAGGGCTGGGTGTGAGGAAGTCCTATAAGCCAAGCAAAGATCACCTCTCAGCAGTCTGTAGGAGACTGAGTACAGAGATAGAACCTTTAGATGATCTGCATAGGACAGGGCATTCATGCCCTGAATTCTCCTATGGAGAAAGCTTTGTGCAAGTGTCTGGTTAGGTACATGCCAAAGGGACATCGTACTTAATGACACAGAATAAGCTCCCCATCTACATGAAGCAGAGCTCATCCCTGGCACTATTCAAAAGAAACTTTGATCATTAGATGGGAAATTGCAAATTCACCCCCGGTCTGGCATGCATGTCTCTGAGACAGAGGTCGACAGTATGTAAATTAATCCCCAACTAACATAGCCCCTGACATAACCTTTAGCTAATGCTTTACTAACATACCTCCCCATAACCCTTGGCTACCTCTTTACTAACATACCTCCCCATAACCCTTGGCTACCTCTTTACTAACATACCTCCTCATAACCCTTGGCTACCTCTTTACTAACATACCTCCTCATAACCCTTGGCTACCTCTTTACTAGCATACCTCCCCATAACCCTTGGCTACATTTTTACTAGTATAAAGAAATAAACTAAGTAAAACCACTCAAAAGCAGCAACTAGATGAAAGAAGCATGCAGAACAGACCACCAGCAAAAATCCGGGTTTATTTAAGTGCTTTTCGTCAAGTTTCAGACTTCAAAGGCTGAAACTTGACGAAAAGCGAAACCTAGATTTTTGCTGGTGGTCTGTTATGCACGCTTTTTTCATCTAGTTGCTGCTTTGTACTAATATACCTCACCGTATAAGCTTTCAAGGAACTCTGGAACAAAACTGGGTTGGGTTACATGGCTAGGCTTATAAAGACCCTGGTGGTCATTAGCTTAGTATAAACCTATGAGCCTATGATAGGTCTGATAAGGGCTGAGTAGAGAGATACTGTAACTTCCTTGGACCTGGATGCCATACCCTTGCCTATAAGTTGGGTGACATAGAATGACTTTCTTACTGTCTTAGCTACATGTTGGTCAAAGGCATGACTGCTGTCCACGCGTTCCCAGACTCCTTCCTACTGAGTCAACTCTTTGGGGTGTATTCCATCCACCCATCCATCCTCAACCCCTTTTCCCATTTTTACACATGGGGTCGGAGTGTCACTTCACAGTGACAATCATCTCAAGCCAAGGTTTACACTGCCAGGTGGCTAGCCCTGCCACAGAAATTCATTTGCACCACTCACGCATGCACACACTCTCACCTACAGCCAATTTAGAATGTCCAATCCACCTACTGCATGTCTTTGGAATGTGGGAGGAAACCAGAGCACCCAGAGGAAACTCACATGACCACAGGGAGGACATGCAGACTCCACACAGAAGGCTCCTCAGCCGAGAATACAACCGGAGAACCCCTTGCTGTGAGGCGACAATGATAACTGCTGCACCACCATGGCACCCTCTTAGGGGTGTATTATCGATGGAATATTTAACATAGGCTAACAGCTTCCCAAAGAGCATTATAATGCATGTGTTTGGTATTGCGTTTTAGGCCATAGTTCTGACACTCATCATTTGTCTGTGTCAAAACCTCTTGCAAGATTTTTGTGTCTAGGAATCTATAATAGCTCCCAGTTTATAGTTGTCTGCAAACTTCGTGAGCCAGAGTCCTTGAATGCTAGCTTTAACTTCTGAGAAGTGGATGCCAAAGAGGAGCAGATTCCTGAGGTTTTCCACTGGTGAAAGGTTTCTTAGTGGAGGTGGTCTCACTGAACCTGACTTCTTGGGTCCTGTCTGTGAGCCAGCCAGCAATCCAGTGAGTTATATAGGGGTTTATGTCTAGCTCAGAGAGCTTGTCAACAATGCCTGTGATAGGGGAATTGTATTGAACGCCATGGCTGAGTCATGATATGCAATATGCTCTGTTTTACCTCCATCCATTGTCTTGTTGACCCTACAGAGCTTGTCAACATTGCTTGTGTGGTGTATTGTACTGAACGTCATGGCCAAGTCATGATATGCAATATGCTCTGTTTTACATTCATCCATTGCGTCGGTGACCCTAGAGAGCTTGTCAACAATACTTGTGTGGGGTATTGTACTGAACGCCATGGCCAAGTCATGATATGCAATATGCTCTGTTTTACCTCCATTCATTGTCTTGTTGACCCTAGAGAGCTTGTCAACAATGCCTGTGTGGTGTATTGTACTGAACGTCGTGGCCAAGTTATGATATGCAGTATGCTCTGTTTTACCTTCATCCATTGCGTTGGTGACCCTAGAGAGCTTGTCAACAATGCCTGTGTGGGGTATTGTACTGAACGTCATGGCCGAGTCATGATATACAGTCTGCTCTGTTTTACCTTCGTCCATTGCCTTGGTGACCCTAGAGAGCTTGTCAACAATGCCTGTATGGTGTATTGCACTGAACGTCGTGGCCGAGGCATGATATACAGTCTGCTCTGTTCTACCTTCGTCCATTGCCTTGGTGACCCTAGAGAGCTTGTCAACAATGCCTGTATGGTGTATTGCACTGAACGTCGTGGCCGAGGCATGATATACAGTCTGCTCTGTTGTACCTTCATCCATTGCGTTGGTGACCCTAGAGAGCTTGTCAACAATGCCTGTGTAGGGTATTGCACTGAACGTTGTGGCCGAGTCATGATATACAGTCTGCTCTTTTCTACCTTCGTCCATTGCCTTGGTGACCCTAGAGAGCTTGTCAACAATGCCTGTATGATGTATTGCACTGAACGTCGTGGCCGAGTCATGATATACAGTCTGCTCTGTTCTACCTTCATCCATTGCCTTGGTGACCCTAGAGAGCTTGTCAACAATGCCTGTGTGGGGTATTGCACTGAACATCGTGGCCGAGTCATGATATGCAGTCTGCTCTGTTTTACCTTCGTCCATTGCCTTGGTGACCCCAGATAGCTTGTCAACAATGCCTGTGTGGTGTATTGCACTGAACGTCGTGGCAGAGGCATGATATACAGTCTGTTCTGTTGTACCTTCGTCCATTGCCCTGGTGACCCTAGAGAGCTTGTCAACAATGCCTGTGTGGGGTATTATACTGAACGTCATGGCCGTGTCAGGATATGCAGTCTGCTCTGTTTTACCTTCGTCCATTGCCCTGGTGACCCTAGAGAGCTTGTCAACAATGCCTGTGTGGGGTATTATACTGAACATCATGGCCGTGTCAGGATATACAGTCTGTTCTGTTGTACCTTCATCCATTGCCTTGGTGACCCTAGAGAGCTTGTCAACAATGCCTGTGTGGGGTATTGCACTGAACGTCGTGGCTGAGGCATGATATACAGTCTGTTCTGTTGTACCTTCGTCCATTGCCCTGGTGACCCTAGAGAGCTTGTCAACAATGCCTGTGTGGGGTATTATACTGAACGTCATGGCCGTGTCAGGATATGCAGTCTGCTCTGTTTTACCTTCGTCCATTGCCCTGGTGACCCTAGAGAGCTTGTCAACAATGCCTGTGTGGGGTATTATACTGAACATCATGGCCGTGTCAGGATATACAGTCTGTTCTGTTGTACCTTCATCCATTGCCTTGGTGACCCTAGAGAGCTTGTCAACAATGCCTGTGTGGGGTATTATACTGAACATCATGGCCGTGTCAGGATATACAGTCTGTTCTGTTGTACCTTCATCCATTGCCTTGGTGACCCTAGAGAGCTTGTCAACAATGCCTGTGTGGGGTATTATACTGAACGTCATGGCCGTGTCAGGATATTCAGTCTGCTCTGTTTTACCTTCGTCCATTGCCCTGGTGACCCTAGAGAGCTTGTCAACAATGCCTGTGTGGGGTATTATACTGAACATCATGGCCGTGTCAGGATATACAGTCTGTTCTGTTGTACCTTCATCCATTGCCTTGGTGACCCTAGAGAGCTTGTCAACAATGCCTGTGTGGGTATTATACTGAACATCATGGCCGTGTCAGGATATACAGTCTGTTCTGTTGTACCTTCATCCATTGCCTTGGTGACCCTAGAGAGCTTGTCAACAATGCCTGTGTGGTGTATTATACTGAACGTCGTGGCCGAGGCATGATATACAGTCTGCTCTGTTGTACCTTCGTCCATTGCCTTGTTGACCCTACAGAGCTTGTCAACAATGCCTGTGTGGGGTATTATACTGAACGTCGTGGCCGAGGCATGATATACAGTCTGTTCTGTTGTACCTTCGTCCATTGCCCTGGTGACCCTAGAGAGCTTGTCAACAATGCCTGTGTGGGGTATTATACTGAACATCATGGCCGTGTCAGGATATACAGTCTGTTCTGTTGTACCTTCATCCATTGCCTTGGTGACCCTAGAGAGCTTGTCAACAATGCCTGTGTGGTGAATTATACTGAACGTCGTGGCCGAGGCATGATATACAGTCTGCTCTGTTGTACCTTCGTCCATTGCCTTGTTGACCCTACAGAGCTTGTCAACAATGCCTGTGTGGGGTATTATACTGAACGTCGTGGCTGAGGCATGATATACAGTCTGTTCTGTTGTACCTTCGTCCATTGCCCTGGTGACCCTAGAGAGCTTGTCAACAATGCCTGTGTGGGGTATTATACTGAACGTCATGGCCATGTCAGGATATGCAGTCTGCTCTGTTTTACCTTCGTCCATTGCCTTGGTGACCCTAGAGAGCTTGTCAACAATGCCTGTGTGGGGTATTATACTGAACATCATGGCCGTGTCAGGATATACAGTCTGTTCTGTTGTACCTTCATCCATTGCCTTGGTGACCCTAGAGAGCTTGTCAACAATGCCTGTGTGGGGTATTATACTGAACATCATGGCCGTGTCAGGATATACAGTCTGTTCTGTTGTACCTTCATCCATTGCCTTGGTGACCCTAGAGAGCTTGTCAACAATGCCTGTGTGGGGTATTATACTGAACGTCATGGCCATGTCAGGATATGCAGTCTGCTCTGTTTTACCTTCGTCCATTGCCCTGGTGACCCTAGAGAGCTTGTCAACAATGCCTGTGTGGGGTATTATACTGAACATCATGGCCGTGTCATGATATACAGTCTGTTCTGTTGTACCTTCATCCATTGCCTTGGTGAACCTAGAGAGCTTGTCAACAATGCCTGATTGGGGTATTATACTGAACATCATGGCCGTGTCAGGATATACAGTCTGTTCTGTTGTACCTTCATCCATTGCCTTGGTGACCCTAGAGAGCTTGTCAACAATGCCTGTGTGGGGTATTATACTGAACGTCATGGCCGTTTCAGGATATGCAGTCTGCTCTGTTTTACCTTCGTCCATTGCCCTGGTGACCCTAGAGAGCTTGTCAACAATGCCTGTGTGGGGTTTTATACTGAACATCATGGCTGTGTCAGGATATACAGTCTGTTCTGTTGTACCTTCGTCCATTGCCCTGGTGACCCTAGAGAGCTTGTCAACAATGCCTGTGTGGGGTATTATACTGAACATCATGGCCGTGTCAGGATATACAGTCTGTTCTTTTGTACCTTCATCCATTGCCCTGGTGACCCTAGAGAGCTTGTCAACAATGCCTGTGTGGGGTATTATACTGAACATCATGGCCGTGTCAGGATATACAGTCTGTTCTGTTGTACCTTCATCCATTGCCTTGGTGACCCTAGAGAGCTTGTCAACAATGCCTGTGTGGGGTATTATACTGAACATCATGGCCGTGTCAGGATATACAGTCTGTTCTGTTGTACCTTCATCCATTGCCTTGGTGACCCTAGAGAGCTTGTCAACAATGCCTGTGTGGGGTATTATACTGAACATCATGGCCGTGTCAGGATATACAGTCTGTTCTGTTGTACCTTCATCCATTGCCTTGGTGACCCTAGAGAGCTTGTCAACAATGCCTGTGTGGTGTATTATACTGAACGTCGTGGCCGAGGCATGATATACAGTCTGCTCTGTTTTACCTTCATCCATTGCCTTGGTGACCCTCTCCAAGAAGTCTACAGGTTAAGTAGGTGTGACCTTCCCTTAAAGCCAAATCGGGATAGGTCCACTGTTTGTAGGTTACTAATGTTCTTGTTTATCATTTTCATGATAATTCCTTCCATGGCTTTGCATATCAGGTCTGTTAGACTGATGGGACTCTAGTTCCCTGGATCAGCGGATGGTCCACCCTTGTGGAGGGGAATGACTGTTGAGGTCCTCTGTTCACTTGGAATGTAGTCTGTTTAATGGTGCTCACCCATGTTGGTGAGTACTAGATCCACTATGTTTGATCCTGTGGCTGGGACATGCACTATCTGTTCTTTGGTGTTTGTGTTAATAAAGTTGTGTTAATAAAGTGATGATAAAGTCCAGGAAGCATTCTGCTTGTGAGTTTGAGGTAATGTAAGCATCCCAGTCTACAGAGGGTTAGTTAGTCACCCATTTTTGATTGAATGGGGAGGGCTTCTAGCAGGTTTAGATAAGAGTTGGGAGACTCTACCTGTATAGATGGTGACCTGTATCTAGCCCTTATACAGTGAGGGACCTTATCTATGGTGACTTGCACATGGATGAGTTCCATGGTATCATCCTGTTTAACCAACCTGGAGGTGTGTTTGTTGTTAACATAGATCGAGACACCTCCACCTTTGGCCCCAGTCTGTGCTGTTGTTGGTCTAAATGCATAGAAGGCACTGTAGTCTTGCAAGGCAAATGTACTTTGTACAGCTTTAAACAAAGCCTCCATCATGGCACAGATGTCTATATTCTCCAGAGTGAGGAAGACTTGAATGGTTTGTAATATATTGTTTCAGCTCCTAGCATTGAGCAGTAACAACTTAAGGTTGCTTGGAGACTTTTTCACTATATTGGTAGTTTTGTCTTTTTGCCAGTGCCTAAAAAATGCTTTAAGAAGATGGATAAAGTTTCAGCCAATATCTGAAAACCTAGAGGGGACAAATGCAGCCCGTCTTTGGATAAGCAATGTAGTCTGTTAATACTGTCTTTCTATTCTGACAGATATTGGATCCCCTTAGAGTGACCCAAGAATCCAAGCCAATTATTAAAATAAATCATTTAATGTTTGTACTGCGGCATCATCCTTGCTGAAGGCAGAAGGCTGCTCAATGCAATGCTTGTACCTGTCTGAGACACATATTCTGAGAGATCCATTATATTTCTTTTACTTTGATCCAGTGAGGTATGCATTGGGTCATTTACAGCCACATGGATTACTAATTAATTTATTTTTATTTAACATTTGTTTACCAGGAAAGTCCAACTTGGAACAAACTGTTTTTCAGTGGAGGCCTGGGGAGAAACACTCCAGACACGTCTTTGTAATGCAGGACAAAACTTGAGCACCCAGAGAAAACCCACATGAACACAGGAAGGACATTCATACTCCAAACAGAAGGCACCCCAACCTAGAATCAAACTGGAGAACCTCTTGCTGTGAGGTGACAATGCAAACCGGTGCACCACTGCACCATCCAATCATACTGGTATCTGGAGTGTAGTAACTAGAGGACTACAGTGTATGTGTAGATTTGCAGAGCCTAGCTCCAGGTAGGCAACTAACTTATCTTCCTTCCTCAAACTAGGGAATGGGGCATCTGGGAATCACACAGTGGAGTCCCAGTGACAAGATTATAAGGTAACGTGTATGATTGCCTTATGGGTTTTGCTCTTTGGGGACCATTGAGTATCGGCTTTTGTGAGATATTTGTTGTTGCTTTTGGTATATGTTTTAGTGATTTGCTGAGAAACAGTATTGCTGTTAAGTGATTTTCTTTTCCACACCTTAGCATATACACTGTGTGTGTGTGTGTGTGTGTGTGTGTGTGTGTGTGTGTGGTGAGCTGTGTATCTGAAAGATGTAGTGTAGGCATTCTCGACAACCTAGAGACAAACTCTGAAGGGAAAGGAAAAGGAAAATGGAGGAAATATAACAGGGAAGAGTCTCATAACTATGAAAGGAGGAAATATCAAAGGAAAGAGGCGCTTCTAACTACTAAAGGAGGAAATATAAAAGGAAAGAGGCTCTTCTAACTGTGAAAAGAGGAAATATGAAAGGAAAGAGGCTCTTCTAACTACAAACAGAGGAAATATGAAAGGAAAGAGGCTCTTCTAACTCTGAACGGAGGAAATATGAAAGGAAAGAGGCTCTTCTAACTACGAACGGAGGAAATATGAAAGGAAAGAGGCTCTTCTAACTACAAAAGGAGGAAATATGAAAGGAAAGAGGTGCTTATAACTACAAAAGGAGGAAATATGAAAGGAAAGAGGCTCTTATAACTACAAAAGGAGGAAATATGAAAGGAAAGAGGCTCTTATAACTATGAAAGGAGAAAATATAAAAGGAAAGAGCCTCTTATAACTATGAAAGGAGGAAATATGAAAGGAAAGAGGCTCTTATAACTACGAAAGGAGGAAATATGAAAGGAAAAAGGCTCTTCTAACTGTGAAAAGAGGAAATATGAAAGGAAAGAGGCTCTTCTAACTACAAACAGAGGAAATATGAAAGGAAAGAGGCTCTTCTAACTCTGAACGGAAGAAATATGAAAGGAAAGAGGCTCTTCTAACTACGAACGGAGGAAATATGAAAGGAAAGAGGCTCTTCTAACTACAAAAGGAGGAAATATGAAAGGAAAGAGGTGCTTATAACTACAAAAGGAGGAAATATGAAAGGAAAGAGGCTCTTATAACTACAAAAGGAGGAAATATGAAAGGAAAGAGGCTCTTATAACTACAAAAGAAGGAAATATGAAAGGAAAGAGGCTCTTATAACTATGAAAGGAGAAAATATAAAAGGAAGGAGCCTCTTATAACTATGAAAGGAGGAAATATGAAAGGAAAGAGGCTCTTATAACTACGAAAGGAGGAAATATAAAAGGAAAGAGGCTCTTATAACTACGAAAGGAGGAAGTACGAAAAGAAAGAGGCTCTTATAACTACGAAAGGAGGAAATATGAAAGAAAAGAGGCTTTTATAACTACGACAGGAGGAAATATAAAAGGAAAGAGGCTGTTATAACTACAAAAGGAGGAACTATAAAAGGAAAGAGGCTCTTATAATTATGAAAGGAGGAACTATAAAAGGAAAGAGGCTCTTCTAACTATGAAAGGAGGAAATATAAAAGGAAAGAGGATCTTCTAACTATGAAAGGAGGAAATATAAAAGGAAAGAGGCTCTTCTAACTATGAAAGGAGGAAATATAAAAGGAAAGATGCTCTTATAACTACAAAAGGAGGAAATATAAAAGGAAAGAGACTCTTATCACTACGAAAGGAGGAAATAAAAAAGGACAGAGGCTCTTATAACTACGAAAGGAGGAAATATGAAAGGAAAGAGGCTCTTATAACTACGAAAAGAGGAACTATAAAAGGAAAGAGGCTCTTATAACTATGAAAGGAGGAAATATGAAAGGAAAGAGGCTCTTATAACTATGAAAGGAGGAAATATAAAAGGAAAGAGGCTCTTATAACTACGAAAGGAGGAAATATGAAAGAAAAGAGGCTCTTATAACTACGAAAGGAGGAAATATGAAAGGAAAGAGGCTCTTATAACTATGAAAGGAGGAAATATGAAAGAGGCTCTTCTAACTACGAATGGAGGAAATATGAAAGGAATGAGGCTCTTCTAACTATGAACGGAGGAAATATGAAAGGAAAGAGGCTCTTCTAACTACGAACGGAGGAAATATGAAAGGAAAGAGGCTCTTCAAACTACAAAAGGAGGAAATATGAAAGGAAAGAGGCTCTTATAACTACGAAAGGAGGAAATATGAAAGGAAAGAGGCTCTTATAACTACAAAAGAAGGAAATATGAAAGGAAAGAGGCTCTTATAACTATGAAAGGAGGAAATATAAAAGGAAAGAGGCTCTTATAACTACGAAAGGAGGAAATATGAAAGGAAAGAGGCTCTTATAACTACGAAAGGAGGAAATATGAAAGGAAAGAGGCTTTTATAACTATGAAAGGAGGAAATATGAAAGGAAAGAGGCTCTTATAACTGTGAAAGGAAGAAATATAAAAGGAAAGAGGCTCTTATAACTATGAAAGGAGGAAGTACGAAAAGAAAGAGGCTGTTATAACTATGAAAGGAGGAAATATGAAAGAAAAGAGGCTTTTATAACTACGAAAGGAGGAAATATAAAAGGAAAGAGGCTCTTATAACTATGAAAGGAGGAACTATAAAAGGAAAGAGGCTCTTCTAACTATGAAAGGAGGAAATATAAAAGGAAAGAGGCTCTTCTAACTATGAAAGGAGGAAATATGGAAGGAAAGAGGCTCTTCTAACTATGAAAGGAGGAAATATAAAAGGAAAGATGCACTTATAACTACAAAAGGAGGAAATATGAAAGGAAAGAGACTCTTATAACTACGAAAGGAGGAAATAAAAAAGGAAAGAGGCTCTTATAACTATGAAAGGAGGAAATATAAAAGGAAAGAGGCTCTTCTAACTATGAAAGGAGGAAATATAAAAGAAAAGAGGCTCTTCTAACTATGTAAAGAAGGAAATATAAAAGGAAAGACGCTCTTATAACTACGAAAGGAGGAAATATGAAAGGAAAGAGGCTCTTATAACTACGGAAGGAGGAAATATGAAAGGAAAGAGGCTATTATAACTATGAAAGGAGGAAATATGAAGGGAAAGATGCTCTTATAACTATGAAAGGAGGAAATAAGGAAAGAGGCTTGTATAACTACGAAAGGAGGAAATAATAAAGGAAAGAGGCTCTTATAACTATGAAAGGAGGAAATATGAAAGGAAAGAGGCTCTTATAACTAAGAAAGGAGGAAATATAAAAAGAAAGAGGCTCTTATAACTATGAAAGTAGGGAATATGAAAGGAAAGAGGCTCTTATAACTATACAATGAGGAAATATAAAAGAAAAGAGGCTCTTATAACTACAAAAGGAGGAAATATGAAAGGGAAGAGGCTCTTATAACTACAAAAGGAGGAAATATGAAAGGAAAGAGGCTATTATAACTATGAAAGTAGGAAATATGAAGGAAAGAGGCTCTTATAACTATGAAAGGAGGAAATAAGGAAAGAGGCTTGTATAACTACGAAAGGAGGAAATAAGAAAGGAAAGAGGCTCTTATAACTATGAAAGGAGGAATTATGAAAGGAAAGAGGCTCTTATAACTACGAAAGGAGGAAATATGAAAGGAAAGATGCTATTATAACTATGAAAGGAGGAAATATGAAGGGAAAGATGCTCTTATAACTATGAAAGGAGGAAATAAGGAAAGAGGCTTGTGTAACTACGAAAGGAGGAAATAATAAAGGAAAGAGGCTCTTATAACTATGAAAGGAGGAAATATGAAAGGAAAGAGGCTCTTATAACTAGGAAAGGAGGAAATATAAAAAGAAAGAGGCTCTTATAACTATGAAAGTAGGGAATATGAAAGGAAAGAGGCTCTTATAACTATACAATGAGGAAATATAAAAGAAAAGAGGCTCTTATAACTACAAAAGGAGGAAATATGAAAGGGAAGAGGCTCTTATAACTACAAAAGGAGGAAATATGAAAGGAAAGAGGCTATTATAACTATGAAAGTAGGAAATATGAAGGGAAAGAGGCTCTTATAACTATGAAAGGAGGAAATAAGGAAAGAGGCTTGTATAACTACGAAAGGAGGAAATAAGAAAGGAAAGAGGCTCTTATAACTATGAAAGGAGGAATTATGAAAGGAAAGAGGCTCTTATAACTACGAAAGGAGGAAATATGAAAGGAAAGAGGCTATTATAACTATGAAAGGAGGAAATATGAAGGGAAAGATGCTCTTATAACTATGAAAGGAGGAAATAAGGAAAGAGGCTTGTGTAACTATGAAAGGAGGAAATAATAAAGGAAAGAGGCTCTTATAACAATGAAAGTAGGGAATATGAAAGGAAAGAGGCTCTTAAAACTACACAATGAGGAAATATAAAAGGAAAGAGGCTCTTATAACTACGAAAGGAGGACATATGAAAGGAAAGAGGCTCTTATAACTACGAAAGGAGGAAATATGAAAGGAAAGAGGCTATTATAACTATGAAAGTAGAAAATATGAAGGGAAAGAGGCTCTTATAACTATGAAAGGAGGAAATAAGGAAAGAGGCTTGTATAACTACGAAAGGAGGAAATAAGAAAGGAAAGAGGCTCTTATAACTATGAAAGGAGGAAATATGAAAGGAAATAGGCTCTTATAACTATGAAAGGAGGAAATATAAAAGGGAAGAGGCTCTTATAACTACAAAAGGAGGAAATATGAAAGGAAAGAGGCTCTCATAACTACGAAAGGAGGAAATATGAAAGGAAAGAGGCTCTTATAACTATGAAAGGAGGAAATATGAAAGGAAAGAGGCTCTTATAACTATGAAAGGAGGAAATATAAAAGGAAAGAGGCTCTTATAACTATGAAAGGAGGAAGTACGAAAGGAAAGAGGCTCTTATAACTATGAAAGGAGGAAATATGAAAGAAAAGAGGCATTTATAACTATGAAAGGAGGAACTATAAAAGGAAAGAGGCTCTTCTAACTATGAAAGGAGGAAATATAAAAGGAAAGAGGCTCTTCTAACTATGAAAGGAGGAAATATAAAAGAAAAGAGGTTCTTCTAACTACGTAAAGGAGGAAATATAAAAGGAAAGACGCCCTTATAACTACAAAAGGAGGAAATGTAAAAGGATAAGAGAGTCTTATAACTACGAAAGGAGGAAATAAAAAAGGAAAGTGGCTCTTATAACTACGAAAGGCGGAAATAAAAAAGGAAAGAGGCTCTTATAACTACGAAAGGAGGAAATAAAGGAAAGAGGCTCTTATAACTATGAAAGGAGGAAATATGAAAGGAAAGAGGCTATTATAACTACGAAAGGAGGAAATATGAAGGAAAAGAGGCTCTTATAACTATGAAAGGAGGAAATAAGGAAAGAGGCTCTTATATCTACAAAAGGAGGAAATAAAAAAGGAAAGAGGCTCTTATATCTATGAAAGGAGGAAATATAAAAGGAAAGAGGCTCTTATAACTATGAAAAGAGGAAATATAAAAGGAAAGAGGCTCTTATAACTATGAAAGGAGGAAATATGAAAGAAAAGAGGCTATTATAATTATGAAAGGAGGAAATATGAAGGGAAAGAGGCTCTTATAACTATGAAAAGAGGAAATAAGGAAAGAGGCTTGTATAACTATGAAAGGAGGAAATAAGAAAGGAAAGAGGCTCTTATAACTAAGAAAGGAGGAAATATAAAAATAAAGAGGCTCTTATAACTATGAAAGTAGGGAATATGAAAGGAAAGAGGCTCTTATAACTACGCAATGAGAAAATATCAAAGGAAAGAGGCTGTTATAACTACACATTTTTTTTTTAAAAACATACTAAGCCTTAAAGACTCTAAAAAAACTGAAAAAGGGATTGCACACTTATCTGCACAAGTGAATGCTACTGGTCAAGAAGCAGCAAATGAGATTTGAGATAATTCAGGGGACAAGTACATTTATGAGAGTAAAAACTCTTTAGGGACTCAAGGTAGGAGCACTGATGTTGCCAGGTTGGATTCAAAAAGCAGCTTTGAGGATCCATATGTCAGATTGGATGAACTGCATTAACAGATTATGGAAGACAGGAAAAAGCTGTTCCCTCTTGGTCTCCCAAAAGAGAGAGGTGGGGGTGGTACACTGGGATAGAGGTAATACACAAGGAGGACACCAGTGGATGATCACAAGGCCATAACATTAAAGCATGAAGAGGAAACTTGCTGCCCTAAGGTGGGGGTACTGCACAGGAAGGAGATTGGCTGCCTTCAAGAATCCTTATGTATCTGGCCAAAGTGTTGGCCTCCACTTGCCAGAAATCTTCAGTAGATCACTGGCTATTCCAGAAATGCCTGGTGGCTTTAGGTCTGGAAAAGGGTAAGTTATGGGGTGGGGCACAGGAGAAGGGAGAGGAGTGCAAGGAAAAGTAGTAAACCTAAGGTCAATTAACCTCACAGCACTTACAGGGGAAAGTCATAGAGACATAAGAGTCTGATGGACATCATGTTACTGGACTGCAAAACTTTGAAACTGTTCATGAGTGGATGCTACAAACACTGTAGGAAGTCAGGAATGTGTGATGAAGCTGGGTAGCTATGTAGCCAAATGATAGGACATAGAGTATTGTGGTGAACAGTAAGGATTTAGGAAAAAGCAGGGGGCAGATGAAGTTCACTGCAGACAATACTAAGTACTGCAACTGGGTCACAACAACCATGGTGTGATGTAGCAGGCCACTCTCTGTTCTATATGTAGATGTGGAGGCCATACGAGGCCAGGGACTTTAAGTTGCTAGAAGTTCAGAGGAAAATGACTAGAAAGGAACTAGAAGGACCAGCAATAGGAAGGGCAACCATTCCCTCAGCTGCCAGGATAATACCATGTGTCCACACAGAACAGATATATGGCACGCAGGTTGTAACAAAAGGAGATACTGCCAGCCCAGCTATCTGGAATTTTGTAAGTGGTTGTGTGTCATTTGTGAATATCAACATGATGCAATTGCTTGTGTTACAAGTGTATTACAACTGTATGTCATATTGTACAGACGTGTGCGGAAAAGATGTTTTGTAAAATACTGAGCAGAAATGTATATACACTATTGTAACTGTTTAGATGTATATGTATTTTAACAATGGGGACTGAAGCACAAGAAGTTAACTTCAGAAGAATAGCTGAAAACTTAAATTACTTTATAACCATGTAATAAAAGAGATGTTATCTTTCAGTTTCATTGCAACAGGAGACGGCATGTCTAGAACTAGAAGTTTTTTTGTATTGCCTTTAAATGTTGAGGAAAGTAAATTATTTTACGCCTTCCACCATTTGCCAAAAGATCTAAAATCTATGTGTTTTTGCAGGTAAATGCTAAAATCAATGGTTTTCACCTGGGATGGTCAGATGACAAGAAGTGATGTCATGCTGCAAGTATCCCAGCAGCAATATTTGAAATATTAATTTAATAACTCTCTGAGAGAGAGACTGGGCATTTTGTATTTTGTCTTTGACCTGAGAACATCAGCTGGAAAACCCACTCACCACATCTGTCTTGCCTGGCTCTGGAAGTAAGTTAACTAGGGTACAGTAATTTCTCTTAGATACAGTTAGGAATATAGTGAACTATATCTTAGATGTTTTCTTTGTTTATTTGAGACTGTCCTGCAATGTTGTTTTAAATTTTTCCTGTGATTTTGAGCTCTAAAGTAAGTGTGATTGTTTACTAAGTATTTCTTGTTCTTTTATTATTTATTATTAAATATATTTAAACCTTTCAGTTGTCGCTGGTCCATCTAGAGTTATTTAAGCTCTATAGAATACTTGCATATCTGTCTGGTGACACTGTGAAGGCCATTCCTAGCAGCCTTGCTCTTGGTCAAACTACCATTTGTATTGATAGTAACATTACACAGTAAAACTGGACACCCTTTACTAAGGGCCTTAAAGTAGCTGATAAGGAGGTGGCTGGTGGCAGTGAAAACTATGTTATAGTATGGATAAAAGGGGACATAGCTAGTAAACCTGTACCAGCCTTTCCCAGGTGTGTGTGTGTGTGTGTGTGTGTGTGTGTATATATATATATATATATATATATATATATATATATGTGTGTGTGTGTGTGTGTGAGTGTGTGTGTGTGTGCGTGTGTGTGTGTGTGTGTGTGTGTGAGTGTGTGTGTGTGTGCGTGTGTGTGTGTGTATGTGTGTATAAATCAATCCTCAAAGTGTGTGTGTGTGTGTGTGCGTGTGTGTGTTTGTGTATAAATCAAATCTCAAAGAGTGTGGGTGTCAGCTACTTGGGCAGGGACACGATGCACTGGTTGGACAGAGAGGATGCTGGAGGTCTTGGCTTGGCCACTCAGCTGAGATCTCAACTCTATAGCTGTGCCAGTGGGGAGTTTTAATGGGGATCTGGAGAAAGAGGGATAAACCAGCCTCAGACTGACTGTGGTCTCTGTGTGCTCTTAAAAGAAAATGCACTTTACTGTGTGTGTGCTTGTCATCCTCCTAATGTGTACGTCCCCCACTATTGCCAGTGGTGAGGACTAAGGTTCCTTGATTACTGGGCTAGTGGTGGGGTGCCACACAGGTCACTTGTATTACCGCATCCAGCATGGAGACATCGCACAGGGTGACCTAGTAAGTGCAAGCAAAACTGGTTCAGCTATATGTCCACAACCACATACGTAAAAGGTATGTAATACTACCCCCCCCCATCTTTTCCTGCAGCTGTAATATGTTACAGGCAATGTAGGTCACCCTAGCTGTTGATATCTAGCCTATTTAAAACCCACAAAACATGGCTGACCAGCATTATAGTATCACTTGTACTCAAAACAGGAATGTGGCAAGGGTGTATTCAGCCTGCTGAACTCACAGTTCTGTTACTCTGACACATCTGAAATACACTGCAGTATGGTTCCAATACAACCTGCCAGATATCTGCTGCATGGTATGATTCACCATCAATGGGCAGGCCTGGAAGCATCCCCAGGATCCTCCATTAGTACAGCAGCAGTACCCACAGTGACCACCTATGCATCTACCAACAATGATACAAATAGTTGTGGACCACCAACAGCAGCTACACCACACCTCTCCAGATGCACTGTACACAGCATACGGCAGCACAGACAAAGTGACAACATCTAGTTCACTCCGATGAACCCTGATGTGTACAGAGAAACAATATGATGTTACACTAAATAAAATAACACATGCAGTGTTATCTAATGGCTTTGCTGGGCAGTGCGTGCTTGAGTTACACTATGCAAACCAGATATCCCCATCCATATCACATAGAAAGGAGGTGGTAAGGGTTAAAGCCATCATCATTTGCACAGCTAACTAGGGACACGTCAGGTACACTATTAGGAACTGCAGGTGCACAGGTTGCTCACTGTAGGCTGAGATTTGAGATACAGGGAGAGGTGTTTTTTTGTGACAAATACAATTTCTGCAGTGGTGTAAAAGGGGCTGCCATTATGGAGCTATGCAATATTGTGACTATAAGAGGGAGTTGAGAATGCTGATATGAGACCTAGCAGCAGAGGCCTGTGTCATGAAGGTCATGTCAGCCCAGATGACACTTTGGACATAAATAGAACGATAATTATATAGTGCTATTACAAAGTGACCCTCCCTGAGTGGCCATTGCCATAGCTGACCCTGCCATTGCTGTGGATATGTGACACCCCAACCATATCAGGTGCAGGCTGTGTACCTTTCAGTGCTCATCCTGTGCATCCAGCATAGCTACATGCGCAGCTATGACCATCGATCCTACAGGGCACTGATGGTAGCAATGGCTAACATTCTCATGGAGGTGATTGTTGGAGCAGGTGTCCCAATACATTGTGGAGTCTCCATTGTTTCCAAAAGTCAAACGCAACACAAACAATTTCTATTACTGTCTGAAAGAGCTGCTGACCACACACAGTGTATGAGCCTGCACACCTTTTGGTTGAGATCGAGGGTCACATTAATATCACAAGCTGGCTGGAACATTGGACAACACTGTGTTGCACTGTTAGACACTGAACAGTGGTTATCTGTATGTCAGACGCAGTATGCATGTATGATCTGTTAGATGCTGAACAGTGGTTACCTGTATGTCAGATGCAATATGCACAATATGCATGTGTGACCTGTTAGATGCTGAACAGTGGTTACCTGTATGTCAGACGCAGTATACATGTGTGACCTGTTAGACGCTGAACAGTGGTTACCTGTATGTCAGATGAACTATGCATGTGTGACTGAACTGTATGTCAGATGCAGTGTGCATGTGTGACCTCCCTGTATGTGTATGTCAGATGCAGTATGCATGTGTGACTCCACTGTATGTCGGATGCAGTATGCATGTGTAACCCCACTGAGCTACCAGTAGCAGTGGCTATACCTTGGTGAAAGTTGAGACCAGCTCAGAATGGGCAGTCAGAATGTCACATTGTGGAGTTCACTGACTGTGGAAAGGTTACAGTATTATCTTGCCCAGTGGTTGTATGCCCACTGTGGATGGAGACTCACAGTGTCACTATGTTCTGTGACTCCATGCTTGTGTTGGCTTTATCATCAGACACTGGAAGAAACTAGCCTTATCCTAGTCCTTGGCCAGATTATTCATGAGTCACAATATTGGTAATGAGCCCTGTGGATACAACTACACAAACCACATAGTGGGCATGCCCATATGCCCCAAAACTACATGGTGCGCATGCTATCGACTGCTGTACTCCACAACCAAGTACATTTTTTTATTTTTATTTATCCTTTTTTTGCCTGGGTTAGTCCCAGGCCTCTTTTCAGAGAGACCTGAGGTGCTATTTACTAATTGAGAAAATTTGGTCAGGGCATTGGTGAATTTTCCCCTACTCTTTTTGACAGGTACCTCGGGATCTTTTACATTCACCTGAGCTAGCATCAACTCAAGCAGATGGGACCTTGGATTATCATTTCATCTGAAGGACAACGCAATCAGGATTGCACCACTGCCTAGGCAGCCTGTGCAGAATTGCTCAGTGAAACCCTATGCTCTTGTGTTGGTAATTTACTCATCTGGAGTAAGAAGAGAACCCACAGCCTCCTGGTCTTCCAACACTGAAGGCAAGTGTGTTACATGCTGTGGCTCTGACACTGCATATGAAAAAGTGTAAAAAAACTCCTGCTGCCAGCAGTTCCCTGTGTCTGCAAGTCTGATGCACCCACAATGGACACACAAGCACAGTGACAATACCTCCTCCACTCTGGGTCCATACCTTGCAGGTCTCCATGGGAGATACATGGCATCTGTCAGCCCCTAACACCTATGTCACTACCTTCTGATCCACTCTGGGTCCATACCTTGCAGGTCTCCATGGGAGATACATAGCATCTGTCAGCCCCTAACACCTATGTCACTACCTTCTGATCCACTCTGGGTCCATACCTTGCAGGTCTCCATGGGAGATACATGGCGTCTGTCAGCCCCTAACACCTATGTCACTACATTCTAATCCAATCTGGGTCCATACCTTGCAGGTCTCCATGGGAGATACATGACATCTGTCAGCCCCTAAAACCTATGTCAGTACCTTCTGATCCATTCTGGGTCCATACCTTGCAGGTCTCCATGGGAGATACATGACATCTGTAAACCCCTAACACCTATGTCAGTACCTTCTGATCCATTCTGGGTCCATACCTTGCAGGTCTCCATGGGAGATACATGGCATCTGTCAGCCCCTAACACCTATGTCAGTACCTTCTGATCCACTCTGGGTCCATGCCTCGCAGGTCTCCATGGGAGATACATGACATCTGTTAACCCTTAACACCTATGTCAGTACCTTCTGATCCACTCTGGGTCCATACCTTGCAGGTCTCCATGGGAGATGCATGGCATCTGTCAGCCCCTAACACCTATGGCAGTACCTTCTGATCCACTCTGGGTCCATACCTTGCAGGTCTCCATGGGAGATGCATGGCATCTATCAGCCCCTAACACCTATGTCAGTACCTTCTGATCCACTCTGGGTCCATACCTTGCAGGTCTCCATGGGAGATGCATGGCATCTGACAACCCCTAGCACCTATGTCAGTACCTCCTACACTCTTGGTCCATAACTTGCAGGTCTCCATGGGTGATACATGGCATCTGTCAACCCCTAACACCTATGTCAGTACCTTCTGATCCACTCTGGGTCCATACCTTGCAGGTCTCCATGGGAGATACATGGCATTTGTCAACCCCTAGCACCTATGTCAGTATCCCCTACACTCTGGGTCCGTACCTTGCAGGTCTCCATGGGAGATACCTGACATCTGTCAACCCCTAACACCTATGTAAGTACCTTCTGATCCACTCTGGGTCCATACCTTGCAGGTCTCCATGGGAGATACATGGCATCTGTCAGCCCCTAACACCTATGTCAGTACCTTCTGATCCACTCTGGGTCCATACCTTGCAGGTCTCCATGGGAGATGCATGGCATCTGTCAGCCCCTAACACCTATGTCAGTACCTACTGATCCACTCTGGATCCATATCTTGCAGGTCTCCATGGGAGATACATGGCATCGGTCAGCCCCTAACACCTATGTCAGTACCTTCTGATCCACTCTGGGTCCATACCTTGCAGGTCTCCATGGGAGATACAGGGCATCTGTCAGCCCCTAACACCTATGTCAGTACCTTCTGATACACTCTGGGTCCATACCTTGCAGTTCTCCATGGGAGATACATGGCATCTGTCAACGCCTAGCACTTATGTCAGTACCTCCTACACTCTGGGTCCATACCTTGCAGGTCTCCATGGGAGATACATGGCATCTGGCAGCCCCTAACACCTATGTCAGTACCTCCAACACTCTGGGTCTGTACCTTGCAGGTCTCCATGGGAGATACATGACATCTGTCAGCCCCTAACACCTATGTCAGTAACTTCTGATCCCCCCGGGGTTCATACCTTGCAGGTCTCCATGGGAGATACATGGCATCTGTCAGCCCCTAACACCTATGTCAGTACCTTCTGATCCACTCTGGGTCCATACCTTGCAGGTCTCCATGGGAGATACATGGCATCTGTCATCCCCTAACAACTATGTCAGTACCTTCTGATCCACTCTGGTTCCATACCTTGCAGGTCTCCATGGGAGATACATGACATCTGTCAACCCCTAACACCTATGTCAGTACCTTCTGATCCATTCTGGGTCCATACCTTGCAGGTCCCCATGGGAGATACATGGCATCTGTCAGCCTCTAACACCTATGTCAGTACCTTCTGATCCTCTCTGGGTCCATACCTTGCAGGTCTCCATGGGAGATACATGGCATCTGTCAACCCCTAACACCTATGTCAGTAACTTCTGATCCACTCTAGGTCCATATCTTGCAGGTCTCCATGGTAGATACATGACATCTGTCAGCCCCTAACACCTATGTCAGTACCTTTTGATCCACTCTGGGTCCATACCTTGCAGGTCTCCATGGGAGATACATGACATCTGTCAACCCCTAACACCTATGTCAGTACCTTCTGATCCACTCTGGGTCCATACCTTGCAGGTCTCCGTGGGAGATACATGGCATCTGTCAACTACTAGCACCTATGTCAGTATCTCCTACACTCAGGGTCCGTACCTTGCAGGTCTCCATGGGAGATACCTGACATCTGTCAACCCCTAACACCTATGTCAGTACCTTCTGATTCACTCTGGGTCCATACCTTGCAGGTCTCCATGGGAGATGCATGTCATCTGTCAGCCCCTAACACCTATGTCAGTACCTTCTGATCCACTCTGGGTCCATACCTTGCAGGTCTCCATGGGAGATACATGGCATCTGTCAGCCCCTAACACCTATGTCAGTGACTTCTGATCCCCTCTTGGTCCATATCTTGCAGGTCTCCATGGGAGATACATGGCATCTGTCAGCCCTTAACACCTGTGTCAGTACCTTCTGATCCACTCTGGGTCCATACCTTGCAGGTCTCCATGGGAGATACATGGCATTTGTCAGCCCTTAACACCTATGTCAGTACCTTCTGATCCACTCTGGGTCCATTCCTTGCAGGTCTCCATGGGAGATGCATGACATCTGTCAACTCCTAATACCTATGTCAGTACCTTCTGATCCACTCTGGGTCCATACTTTGCTGGTCTCCATGGGAGATATATGGCATCTGTCAGCCCCTAACACCTATGTCCGTACCTTCTGATCCACTCTGGGTCCATACCTTGCAGGTCTCCATGGGAGATGCATGACATCTGTCAACCACTAGCACCTATGTCAGTACCTCCTACACTCTGGGTTCATACCTTGCATGTCTCCATGGGAGATACATGGCATCTATCAACCCCCTAACACTTATGTCAGTACCTTCTGATATGATGTCTGCCCTTCAGCATCGTTATGTAGGAATGTCAGAAATTCTTTTCCTCAGTAACCATGGAGATTGACTGACAAACACCCTCTGTTGCCAGCTATTCTGCTGCTATATTACATGCCTTCTCTGAGGAGCTCCATGCCATGTTTACATTTTTCTGAATCTATTCTGCTGCTATATTACATGCCTTCTCTGAGGAGTTCCATGCCATATTTACATTTTTCTGACACTGAAGCACAGTTCCTACCATCCACAGCACTGACATAGGTTCACAGGTGTTTACTAGGCTAATAACCACAAGGGCTTCTTTTAAGCCAAGCCATACATCCCCAATCTCTGACAAGTTCTGATAGCCTTGATAAGTGTAAGCAGGGGCCTGGGAGATGAACCATTCGTGGGTGCACAGAGTACATATGACCAAGTGAATTTAAGCTGCCCCACTCAGACATGGTTGGCTATCCTGGGATGAGTACACCATGGAGCTTTAGCTAAGGCTGCCTAGCTAGGGTAGAAGGTGGTTGTCTTGTGTTAGTAGAAAGCCATCTGCTGCCAGGTACATATGCAAATGGGTGCATGAGTGCAGCAGAATACTGTTGTAGGTGCCTACTTTAACAAAAGTGCACCTGTCCATTAATGTTGTCCTAAGAACAGTTTAGTTACAGGTGGGTGCCTACTGTAACAAAAGTACACCTGTCCATTAATGCTGTCGTAAGAACTATTTAGTTACAAGTGGGTGCCTACTGTAACAAGGTACACCTGTCCATTAATACTGTCCTAAGAATAGTTTAGTTGCAGGGAGCATTCAGTAAGGAAATATTCACTTGTATGTGCATTGCCCATTTATGTTGTACCACCTGATACAGATCTTTGTTTACCACTAGTGAGCTGCCTCCAGTGATCTGTGCTGGTGATAACAGGCCTCTGTGTACCACTAGTGAGCTGCCTCCAGTGGTATGTGCTGGTGATACAGGCCTCTGTTTACCACTAGTGAGCTGTATCCAGTGGTTTGTGCTGGTGATACAGATACAGGTCTCTGTCTACCACTAGTGAGCTGCCTCCAGTGGTCTGTGCTGTTGATACAGGCCTCTGTCTGCCACTAGTGAGCTGCCTCCAGTGGTCTGTGCTGGTGATACAGGCCTCTATCTACCACTAGTGAGCTGCCTCCAGTGGTATGTGCTGGTGATACAGGCCTCTGTGTACCACTAATGAGCTGCCTCCAGTGGTCTGTGCTAGTGATACAGGCCTCTGTCTACCACTAGTGAGCTGCCTCCAGTGGTCTGTGCTGGAGATACAGGCCTCTGTGTACCACTAGTGAGCTGCCTCCAGTGGTCTGTGCTGGCAGAATGTGAATCAAACTGCAGAATCAGGTCTGCTGTTCCGTTTTCCTTGCTGCACATTTTTGGCATCTATAATAGAGTTCGTAAAAATTACAAGTACTAGTTTAAACTTTATTATGCTAACAAAGTTATACTCTGCATTTGTCTGTGAATTGTGTTTCTCAGAAGTGCCCCACCTACATGAGGACTAAATATATTCACTGTATATCACCACCCTGCCATACAAGCCTGCTCATTCAGGAAGGTCGATGACTAAGAAACTTGGTAGCTCTATTAAACGTGGCAACTGTCATCCCCTGTAGCAGCGAACAGTGCAGGTGTTGGTATATATCCTACAGCACGGTTACTATCAACATTTCCATTCATGGAGAGGTAGAGATCAGGAGGCAAGGATGTTACAGTAAGCATTTGTGTCTGCTGTGTACAGTGCTGCATTTAATAACTTTCTCTGGTTGTAATAGACAGGGACAAAAATTGGAGCTGTGTCAATTTACATCAAAAACAGGCACACCTCAAGGCTGGTAAAACAAAACAGGCACACCTCAAGGCTGGCAAAACAGTAAGATGTGCTTGAACTTCTCCATGTCCAAATTACAACAGGCAAAGTCCCAGACCATATCCATGTAAGCTGCAGATCCCACTCTATGACCAGAAAACCCATAACACTTAAACATACCGGAGACACTTCCCATTCGGTTCAACACCATATTCATGACTCTAACTATCTCACTATAAAACAGGAATCATACACATCCTCAAACAAGCAGGCCCAGAGGTTCTTGACTGTTAACACAAACACCCTGGGCCAGCTAATCTTGTACACCCACTAGGGGTGCTGACATCCTTGACCTGGTCCTCACAAACAGAGGAGAATTTTGCACCCCCCATCCCCCAGTGCAATGTCCTTACTGGTGAGCCAAGTCACCAGAACCATAGGATGGTGGGGCGAACACTTCCCCCTGCCCCCCACCTTAAATCAAATCCTGGACTGTGCCCTCGGCTCTGGCTGAGCTGCATAATTAAAAAAAAAAAACGCAAGAGACTGCTAATGTCCTACTTCTGCATTCAATAGAGGGCAGAATCCTTACTTGTGTGTGTGTGTGTGTGTGTGTGTGTGTGTGTGTGTGTGTGTGTGTGTGTGTGTGTATGTGTAGGTGTAGGTGTGCATTAGCATTATTGAGTCCAAATGCTCGTAATCACAGGTATGCGAGAGGGCAGGAGTGTGTGTATGTGTGTTTACGTAAGTGCGAGTATGCAGGTGTGTGCCAGTGCATCTATGCATGTGTGTGTGTGTGTGTGTGTGTGTGTATGTGTGTGTGTGTGTGTGTGTGTGTGTGTGTGTGTGTGTGTGTGTGTGTGTGTGTGTGTGTGTATGTGTATGTATAAACACCTCAGTTTCTATCTCAGAATGCATGCCACCTTGTTCATAGGTCTTTACTGGGCTAACCACCACCAGGGCCTTTATAAGCCTATCCATGCAACCCAACCCATCTGTGACTTTGGCACCAGTCATTTGTCTGTGTTAGTCCCTCTTGTAAGATGTTTCTGTCATTGGGTAATATATGACGCCTCCCAATTTGCAGTCATCTGTGAACTCAGTCAGCCAAAGACCCTTGATATTAGCCTTTATCTCACAGATGTAGATGCCAAATAGGAGCGGTCCCAGCATGGATCCCTGAGGTTCCCGCCTGCTAACTGGTCATTTAGGGGTGGTGGTCTCGCCTATCCTGACTTCTTGGGATCTGTGCTTGAGCAAGTTAGCAATCCAGTGAGTTATGTAGGGCTTTATGCCCAGTTTAGTGAGTTTATCAACTACTGCCTTGGTGACCTTCTGAATCTTTACAACTTTTCACTTTTTACATTTTAAGTCATTATTGGTGCACTCAGGCCAATAAAGCCAAATCCTGCTAGTTGTAGACATGTTAAGACCAAGACAAATTTCCTCAAATATTAAGGTACCTGCAAAATACCCCAAATAACACCACAACCAGGTTAAAAGGTCACACAAACAACCTTCTCATTAGAAACTCCAAGACCCAGCTAAGATAGATTTTTCACTGTGTAATACTGTTAATGGTGGCTGACATGCCTTGTGTACTACAGCCAAACAATCCACAAATGCCGAATAAAAAACAGTCATGTTAAATATAAATACATTTCATCACAAAATATGTAACTGAGAACTACCGGCCTATATTATAGGTGGAAAAGGTTCACTCCTTGGTCCAGTTGAACTACCCAGTTTTATTTATTTTATTTTTATTTTACATTTGTTGACCAGGAGTGTCCGGCTGAGCTATTGCCCTTTTTTCAGCGGAGGCCCGGGGAGAAAAGCTCCAAAGATATACAATGCAATAAAAATAGCAATAAAGAATTTTGGTAGTTAAAGTTCGTAAGCTACATACATGTATATTGTTGACAGATTAAACAGTACTATAAACAAAAATGATAATGTTAACAAAGTAGAATAAGTTGTATGTTTTGGTTTAAAAAGAGAGTTGAGTAAATATAAGGTTTTGTATGCAGAGTAGCCAAAACGTAAAAGGTTACATAAGAATTTCAGGGAGCAGAGTATAGAAAAAGCTTTGGAGGTTGTATAGGAAGCATAGGATGAAGTAGTTAACGGTAAGTTTTAGTAAGTTAGTTTGACTGCCCTATAAAGGTAGGTAATAATCAGGGAGGGTGAGTACAATGGCAGGACCAGTGTTTTTTAAAGTGGTCTTTGGTTGCTAGCTTAAATTGTTTGGGGTGAGTCAGGGTCCTTATCTCTAGTGGGAGTTTGTTCCATGCAGTAGAGGAATGGTAGCTATGCAAGTTGCACCCTTTGTTGGATTTGAGTTTATGGATTTTTAGTAGGTCTTGGGCTGAGCTTCAGAAAATTCTTGTAGGGGAATAGTGAGAGATTAGAGAAGATAGATGTGGGCAGAAATCAGGCTGATATAGGATAGAGTGTATGATTTGGAGTTGAACGTGTAGGAACAGTTGAGGTAGTTTGGGCCATTTCAGGTATTTTAGGGAGAGACAGTGGTGAGATTTGTATGTTTGATGAGCTGCAAATCTAGCTATTTTGTGGTAGGTTGCTTCTAATTTCATAAGTAGGGAGGAGTTCAGATTTGTGAATATTTGGGAACAATAAGTTAAGCATGGTAGAAGGTAGGCATGGTAAGAGAAATCCTAGCTTCAGTAATTAGGAATTTGTTGTTCCTGTACAGTAGTCCTAGCTTTTGGTGTTTTTTGATACAATTGTGAATGTAAAGATCGAATTTTAGTTGGTCGTCAATGGTAATGCCAAGGAGTTTTGTGCTAGTTTCGACTTCTATAGGAGTATTGTTTAGAGACCTTATGGAGAAGGAAAGTTTAATGTGGTTTGCAGATTTAGGTAGAAAGAGTAGTAATTTTGTTTTCTTAGGGTTAAGGATGAGCTGATTATTAGTGAGCCATGTCTCTACTGAGTTGAAAGATGTCTGGGTATTTGTTAGGAGTTCTAAGGGGGAATTATCAATAGTTATGACTGTAGAGTCATCTGCGTATTGGACAATGTTAGATTGAGGACAAGAGGAGTGGAGTGCATTGATGATATTAAAGAGTAGAGGTCCAAGAATGGAACCTTGGGGAACACCAGTTCTTACTGAGAGAGGAGTGGATAGTGCTGAGTCCCATTGTACTGATTGCAGCCAATCAGAGAGAGTAACCAACACAGCAACTGATAAATATGGTGAACAGCCAGGTGCCAAAGACAAAAACTGGATACGAATTAAGCAATTTATTATCCACAAAAGGAGCCCATAAAATCCAAGATAAAATTCCAAGAATAAATATCGAATAAAGTCAAATATAAAAGTTAAAAGTTAAGCGTGTTCATCCCAAAATGTTAGGGCACTTCATCAGAACTAAACGGAATTAAACTTTGCACATTATAAAGGAAGTGTAATGCTCAATTGCTAATACAAATTAAGTAATTAACTAGTAGCATAGTGTAGATACTTAACAATAAAGAGCAAGGCACAGAAAGCAACCAAGAAGGTCTGAATTAATTAAAAACAAAAGGAACAGAAATTAAGTGTTTTTTTTTTACAGGAACCAGCCCACTGACAGTGCTAATATGGATTATGTAACACAGGGAGCTTGCCCAAAGAGAAAGAATCCCACTTGGAATCAGAAAAAAATATCGACTGAGGTGGTAGGCGAAACGAAGATGGTTTGAATATAACTGGTGACTTTTCTGATGTTTTTGACTTTCTTCCTGTACTTAATTCTACAAGTTCTGTTGAGACAGATGTTCCCAATGACAAGGAAGCTGCACAACTGTTTGTATCACAGACTGAATTACCTAAGATTATTTTAAACACTGCTGGTGATTTTGAGATTTGTAATTATTCTTGTAAATCTATTACCATTGCGCATGTGGATATTTTATCAAAGGGATTCAGTTTTGTTCCTGCTAGAGCAGCCAAAATCGAAGATGTGTTACTTGATCTAAAATTACACAGTAGGAAGTGGAATTTAAAATTGTGGTTTAACAATAATGTGAATGTGAACTGTTCTACAACATGTATATTGAAGAAACTAAGTACATTCAACCCTCCTGTTCATCATTTAGTGTTTATGACAGAGTATATGAGCTAGATTTTAGGCAGATCATTAAAAGTAATGTTGTTGATGTTGATGACAATTTGATTTTTTTTAAAACAGTTTTATTACAATTAAAATTGAAAAATAAATATGTACATTAGAAATGAACAATTTTCAAATAGTCAAATAATGATACAACAAACATAAACTATATACAAAGACATTCTCAACAATTATAAATTGATTAAATAATTACTTTTGTAATAAATTGTAGACTTTTTTCCATATATTTCATTTAACGGTATTCTGAGATCATCTTGAATTGTTAAATATTCCAAATTACAGACTTCCAGAAGTAAAGTTTTGAATTCTTGAATTGAAGGAGTAGTACTGGATTTCCAGTTTCTTGTAATTATTTTTCTGGCAACTGATAGTATAGTCCAGACTAAAGATCGATTAGCTTTGCTTATACAGTTAGGTACTGGAGTATTGAAAATAACAAGTAACTTGGTGAGAATAAAATTATCTATGAAAATAGCTTGTAAAAAGGAACTAACATTTTCCAAAATTCATTTAAAATTACACAATCATATACCATGTGAGCCCATTCTGCATTTACTTCTTTATTACACCTCCAACAGTTGACATTACTTTTGTTAAATTTACTAAGAGAGAAAGGGGTAATAAAAGATCTGTGCAAATATCTCCAAGTAAAAAGTTTCCATTTCAGTGATGAGGTGGTAAGATTAGCTGATTATAATATGTTTATTTTATCATTTCCTGTAGGAGAATGATTATTAACTAAAGTAAAGTAGTTCCAGTTAGTATCTGAAACAGCTTCCAAATCAAGTTTAATTATTTTATATATGTGAGATAATATGTTTTTGGTAGGAGATTTATGTTGTATAGATACCATATATTGAATAATCTTAGGTATTGAATTCTTAATTGTAAAAGAACTAGTATCAAACTTATTTAAAATATATTTCCTTGCTTCATGTAAGTCCAACCAAGAAAGTGAGACATCTTCATATTCATTTTTAAGTATGTTAATAGATTTTAAGTCATTATTTGACATAATGTGAAACCAAAATATTTTTTTCTCTAAACGAACACATTTTTGTATAATCAGAAGAGAATATAACACTGTGTGTAGGCTATTGGAAATAACAGAAATAACAGAAATAACCAATCTTTAAAATTATTAAATTTAAATATTACATTTCTGAAAGATTTCAATAAAAGAGTTATATAATTTTATTTAAAAATCTGAGTATTATTAAAAGTAATGAATTCTTTTAAAACCCATATGAAAGTATTATTTAACAGGTCTATTTTCTGGGATCTGTTGTTATTTATTGCTTTACAAACTAAAATTTCTAGAATTTTTTTTCCATCTGGCTGAGTATTGTGGATCTATAAGAAGATAACTAGTTTTAACCATTGATGAAATTGCATACATTTCTAAATTCGAGCTAGCTATACCTCCATTATTCCAATTTTTCATATGAGTGGACCAAGCTATTCTGGGTTTGGTCATGTACCATAAAAATGTATGCATCACATAATTGAATGTTTTAATAATATAAGTAGGAGGGGGTAAAGAGATTGAATAATATACAAAATTTTGGTAGAAAGATCATCTTAATTATTAAAAGTTTCTCATCCATTGAGAACAGGATCTCATTCCATTTTTGAGTAAGGTTTTCTATTGCCTTTAGATTTTTGTTATTGTTTACTTGAATAATATCTTTAATATTTTTAGTAATTACAATACCCAAATAACACATTTCTTCCGATTGTGTTATGTATTTTTTCTAATCATCGTGTAAATCAAATTTCTTAGGGCCAATTATTAGTATTTGTGTTTTGTTATTATTAAAGAGTAACCTTGATTTTTTTTAAAAAATACTCCATATCCGAGAATAATGCTCTGATGGAATTATTTCCTTCTAATGTGAGTAGAATATCGTCAGCGAACATTTGTATTTTGGAGGATTCATTTGAGGTTAACTTGTATCCTTCAATTTCCACATTATTTCTTATCAAGTTGGCCCAGTGCTCCATAATTAATGTAAATAATAAGGGAGATAATGGACAATGTTGTATGGTGCCTTTAATAATGGGGATATTTTGAGAAATATTTGTTCCTATTCTAATGTATGCTTGGCTACCTTGATATAACTGGGTTATTAAACTAATAAAATTATTCAAAAAGTTTAACCTTTCTAATAAAATAAATAAGTAGTCCCAATTAACTGAATCAAATGCACAATTTATATCTAGGCTGATTAATGTTAGATTTTTATTTAAATGTTTAACTGATTCTATTAAAGATAGGGTGTTTTTAATATTATCATAAGAATTTCTATTTATAATGAAATTAGTTTGATCATCTTCTACTAGGGATGGTAAAAAGATTTTAAGCCTATCTGCAAATATTGACATAAACATTTTATAGTCAACATTTAACAGAGAAATTGGCCTATATGATGAACAATGAATGTGATCTTTATTGGATTTCAGGATGGGAGTTATAAAAGTGTACTTCCAAGAGGGTGGTATTATATTTCCATTATGAGCAATACTGTATACCTTATTTAATAATTCTAGGGAATTCAAAGGCAAGATCTTTTTGATTTCCGGAATAATGCCGCCATTTCCCGGTGCCTTATTTAATTTTAATTTAGCAATTTGTGTTTCAATTTCTTTAAAGGTAATGGGCTTGTCTATAATATTAGTTTGTTCATTCGAAAGTCTGTTATGAATGTATTTATTAATAAAGGTTTTGATTTCTTCATTAGAATCAATTGTCTTGGTATGCTGATTTATACTAATGAAAAATTGTCTAAATTCAGTCAATATATTTTGTATATCTGAGACTGTCCTATTTTTCTTAGGTGAATATATTTCATTTATGTGATTAAATTTGGATAGTCTTTTAATTTTGTTAGCTAACATGTTTAGTGATCTTGGATTATTGGAAAATTGTATAAATTTAAATTTTTCTAAAGCAATCATGGTTTTATGGTTTAACATCTTTAGATACTTATTGTTTAGTAAGTTTGTTTCATTCTTTTTTCCATTGATATCAGTATCTCTCTCTTGATTCTGTTTTAAGATGTCTAATTTATTTTGTATGTCAAGTAGTTGTTCATCCCAACTTTTCTTTTTTTTTATAAAACCAATTAAAACTTCTTCCATAGAGATAAGCCTTAAGGGCATCCCATATATAGATTTCACTGGTTTTATTAGTAGTATTAGTGTCTATAAAGTTCTGAGTTTCTAGATGTATTAATTCTTTAAATTACTTTAACTTTGTAATATAGGCAGGTATTCTTATTTGGGTATTATAATTACTGTTAACTGTAATTTCAAATAGAATGGGATTATGGTCTGATAATGGACATGTAATTACTTTAGTATCTATTAAGGAATCTATTAAATTATTAGAGAAAAAGACTATCAATCCTAGAAAATGTATTATGTCTGTGGGGAAAAAGTATATAATAAGGAACTAGGATTAGCGAAATTACTTATATCTTTCAATAGATATATATCTGAGAATTCCTTTAATTTTTTGGCTAATGGTGAGATTCTTCTTTTATTACATGAAGTTTAATCTTTGGTATCAGGAATACAGTTAAAATCTCCTGCCAGTATTATATTCCCTTTAGATAGTTGTATAATAAGGTCTATATGCTGTTTCACAGTGTTGGTTCCTATTCCTGGGATCCAATATATATTTACTAAAGTAAAAATATTCTTATTTAATTCAATTGAAACAAGACAAAACATTCCTTTATCATCTCTAAATGTGTCTATTATTTTTGGGCTTGGCAAAGAATTGTTCCATAAATTGCAACTCCTCTTTTTTTGAGTGTGTTCTGAACTCACTAGTACTTTGTATGATTTATTATTTAGTCTGACTATATCCTCATTTATTAAATGCGTTTCTTGTAGAAATATTAATTGAGATTTATGTAGTTTGATGAATTTAAATAAGTTACCCCTCTTTCTAGGATTATTTAGTCCAATAATTTTTAGAGAAATACCTCTTAGTGAGTTCATTTAAAGGAATATGAAAGGTATAAAAACAATTATTGACCAATTTAATTTATTATTGATAAATGTAGGAATACTGTATGATTGATTATGTTTAAAGTCTAATACAGATGAAAGAAAAATATTATTTGTTTTTTATCAGTGGTAGAGAACGTCAAAAGAATGAATGTTATAAAACTCTGATAATAACAATCCCAAACATTATAACCCCTTAGAACCCACCTGGAGTATAAAACTCGCAATTTGAGCAGGGGCGGCTCATCCGATCAAACTGCCGGACTGCAGCCCTCCAACCTAGAAATACAGAAAAAATATCTGCAAAACAAAAAAATTAATTTGACTCAGACTGCCTTCATCAGCAGTCCGGATATGGATTAACAGGTACCCAGCAATCATTGCTGTGAGATACCAGAAATCTGTGCGGTGACAACCGCACAGAATAGAGGGGGCTCCAGACTGCTTCAGCCACAGTCAGAGCCAATGAGAAGGACTGAGCTGCTCTCGCAGGGTGGGACTGTCAGTGTGCGACTGCACGGGCTTCAGGACAACGTTCACTGGGCTTGCTGGATTACCGGCTTCGAGAGGTATTCGGTCGCTGGGCTTGGGTCGACTGCATGGGCTTGGGCTTTGGGACAAAGGCAGCAGGTAGGTGTTTGGATTGGTCACTGGAGTGTGTGTGTGTGTGTGTGTGTGTGTGTGTATGTGTGTGTGTGTGTGTGTGTGTGTGTGTGTGTGTGTGTGTGTGTGTGTGTGTGTGTGTGTGTGTGTGCGTGCGTGCGCGTGTGTGCTATTGTTTGTTATAAGAAGGCCATGGACAAAAATGCAACCAATTTGGTTTAACATATTCTTAATTATGTAGTAGTCGAATATCTCTAGACTGAAAGTCCATCAGTAGCAGCCACAAAAGTGTTGAGATGTTATCTGCCTAACCATTTAAATTTCATGTGACGTGCCTGCAACATACCTTTTTGTTGTTTAAGAATACACCTTACCACGACTGGCAATCCTTGAAGTGGGTTTCTCGGTAGGGCTAACAGATTGCTCAGTCTGATTATAGTCATGGGTACCATAATAAACATTTTAAGTGATACAACAGATACTCATTTTTCACAGCTTTACCTAGGTCATCTAATGCACTGGGCAGAGTGGTACCACTACCCCCTTAACCTGAAGCTTGAGATCCTCAAAAAAAAAAAAAAAATCAGGGACTATGACTTTGTAGCAAAGAGTTTATGTACTGTTATACTAAGCCAATAAATTCATTAATTTATGAAGCCAAGGTTATCACCTATGGTTTCTCAAATGAATGCCAGTCTTGCACTTGCCCTCCACCCAGGGCAGCTGCCATGTTCACACCCCCCTAGTTACAGCTTTGATTCTTTCTCCACCATCTGCTTTAACAACATTTGCTCTGATTGGTTTCAGTGATATTTATGTCCTTTCTCAGTATAAGTACTTTTCTTATTCATTTCAGGTCACTATTTCCCTTTCACCACATTTTTTTTTCTATTGGTGCCTCACTTACTAGATCAGTATCTTGTCATTGAAGCCCTCATAAATCTGATTTAGCCTGAGGTAACCATTACTTATCCCTTTCTTGGCAGCTCTGCAGGGCTGGTTGAATTGAAGTGGCAGCTTAGTAAAGAAGTGGTTGTCCACTTTTTTGTAATATGCTTAATCGTGCATTGTCACTGTATTCATTTAGTTTCTTTGCAAACATATGTACCGTTGTCTTCCATGAGTGCTTGGGACAGCACAAAGCTGTAAACTAAGCCATCCTCCAAAAGAAGTAGCATGATCTGCATGACAGAAAAGAAAATTTGTTGGAGACTGTTGTTGGAGATATGTATACTTGTTGAAGGGAGTAATTAATTGAGAATGGTTGCCTAGAAGTACTGTATAGCCTCTGCACTCTCTATGGCATTTTAGAGCTTTTTGCCACCCTGTTGATCCAACTATGGTGTTGTGCTTTTCATCACTGAACTTTTCATGTATATTTCTGCTGTATTGTTATGTTTTGGATTATGTAATCAAGATGTGGTATTTGAGCCCTACTTCTAAATTGCCCACACGTTTGTTTCCAAGTTGCACCATATGTGTTTGAGGACATACAGAAACTAATTTCATGTCAGTGTTCTCTTCCTTTAAGAAGACATACCTTTTAATGAATGATGTGATGTTGCCAATCTCGCCTTTACTCTCACTGAAGGGTCGGATCTGATCAGTCTCGGCTATTTTGGTGGTCTTCGACCTCTTCATTAGTTACAGATTTATTTAATGTGGAATTATTTAGATGACTTTTTTACTTCAGAGACTGTGCATATTTACTGATAATGGTGGACTGTAGAATTGTGCATATTTACTGATAATGGTGGACTGTAGAAGTTTGAGTAGACTTTTATGATGGAAATGTTCTGAATTGGGACAGTTTTGTCATTATTGGTGCATGCATTTTGTTTCATTGTTTACTGGAAAAATGTTCAAAACAATAGGAAGGTGTATCAAAGAGCACATGCATGTTTTATATGCAAGGGGCCTATGATTTGAAAACAGCCCAGAATTAATCTTTATCTGCCACTGGTAAAAATGTATTTTCTTTGAATGTGGGTTTCAATGCTGTTTCAATGAATGTGAGTTTCAAGGGCAGAGAAGTTTTAATGCTATGTTTGTTTAGCAGATGGCTTAGTGTTTGTGCTGTAAAATGCAAAATAAAACTTTCAAATGAAGTCCAAATCATCATAGAAGTAAATCAGTATGCACTTTAGTGTTTATGGTAAATGCAGTGAAATAGCCAAGTAATGGTTTATTGGAATGGCTCCAGGAGGAGGCTCCATTCGACCATGATTTTGTGAGGGGGAAGGGTGGCAAACATAGACAGCCCCAGCTGAACTATACCTCCCAACTGTCCAGATTTTCAAAGAATGAATAGATTTTTGCTTCTTATTTTTGGTTTGTTCCTCATAAAATTTGTGGCAAATCATTTAGGAATTAAGTCACTAAATAATGACATACTGAGTTTCAAACTTCATAACCAATGCATGCTAAAGTAAGACTTGTTGTTCTATCAACTGTTTCACTTTATACAAGAGCAATTTTTAGTACTGTTTATATGTTCCCCCAGTATATTTGGCCTTGTCCAGATTTATTGCATTAACAGGTTGAGAGGTACATGCAAATAAATTCCTTTATAGAATTAGGCATAGCCAAACCTCTCAACTGTCCCTGATTTTGGCTCAAAATGTTGCTCTTCCCCCTAATAATCCCTCCGCAAAATAGCAATTTTGGAAGAAAACATGGAGGGTTTATAATTAAGAAATAACTGTAATAATCAGATTACTTTTATTTCAGAAATGCACGTAGATTCTTTTATTTTGTCAGCTGCTCAAGTTAGCAGTACTAATATTAAAGTGTCCCTTCTTTGACAGGTTCCCAGCTGTATTGTATGGCTATTTTATATTTTTACATCACATTTTTGGTCCATTTTTCATAAAATTGTGTTTTATTGGCAAATTGGTGACAAATCATTAAAGACTGAAGTTAGAAAATAATGACAGACATTTGAGTTTCAGATTTCATACCATTCAGAAAATTCATACTAATGCAAAACCTATTCTATTATCTTTCTAAGTTTATAACAGCAATATTTTTAAAAATTGTCCTTGTTTTTGGGCCTTTGTCCCACTTCTTTGTATGGCTTTGTCTAGATTTCTTGCTCTGAGGTTGAGAGGTATGACATGTGTCAGGGCCATCACAGTCAGCCAGAGACATTTCAAATTGTGACATACTTGTTGCACCCCACTCCCCCATGTAGTGACTCTGGATGTGTTGAAGCAAGGCAAGGAGTAGTTATGCAGTGTAAATGTGTAGGGTATCCCCCCATCCAGGGTAGACACAAGTACTAGAGTGGCTTTTCATTTGTCCTTGATTTTTGCAGAATGGTCTGGTTTCTGTCATATTTTTTGTACTGTTGATTTATGCTTATTACTCAAAGTGCCTGTTGCTCTGTGTTTAAGTAGCAATACTTAAATGACCATCAGGTAAGCTTGGCTGAGATTGTAAGATGCAAGTAAGCTTTAATAAGCATACTGTTAAAGAATTGCCAACATTGAAAGTCTTTCTGTTGTTGCCATGTAGAGAATACTTAACTAGATAATGTATAAGTCTTGGGTATTAAAATGCATATGACAGTATTTGTAATAAAGGACAGGATTACATTATTTTAAGAAGCTCATTACACTTGGAGACTTCCAGTCATCTCTGCAGGCTTTACCCGTAAACTAAACAGAATGCCAATCATGCAGGGGCGGCTCGTGGCATCGGGCTGCCGGACTGCAGCCCCCTCAACATAAAAAATAGAAAGGAAAATAAAAAGAAAAAAATTATTTTTTAAAATTTTGCAGACTTCGCGCATGCGCAGTAGTCCCGACTACTGTCGGTCTATGCGCATGCTCAAGGCAGTCCGGCAGTCCCCATAGGGGGACACAAGGAGACGTCTGTGCACTTTTAAAGTGCACAGACTCACTAGGATTATGGGTCGCGTCCGGACTGCAAGAGCAGCAGCAGGACTCGGGAAGGAGCATTGGGATCTCGTCGGGCTTTCCTTGGGATCTCGCGGGTCTTTGAGTATTGCGCGGGAAGGATGTACGTTAGCTGGATATATTCAGGTAAGTGTATGGTGCTGTGCTGTTTACCTTTATTTTACAATGTTTATTTGTGTGTGTATGGTGAGTTTGTGTGTGTATGGTGCTTATGCTTTACTGGAGAGAGAGTTTGTGTGTGTATGGTGCTTATGCTTTACTGGAGAGAGGTGTGTGTGTGTGTGTGAAAATGCCCCAGGTGCTTATGGTGGTGTGGTAGGGAATACCTCAGGCTTGAACCCTGTACCCTGTATGCAGGTGTTAAAGACTTGAGTTCCCTACCCACCACCATTTGTAAAGAAATTGCAGATTTTTGCCTCATATTCGATCTGATCTGTTCCTCATAATATCTGTGGTTTGTAAATGTTGCAATGCTTGATATTTGATGGTGTAGTAGTAGCATTGTTGCCTCACAGCTGCAGGTTCTTGGGTTTGATTCTTGGCTGGGGTTCCTTCTTTGTGGGGTCTGTATCTTCTCCCTGTGTTTGTGTGGGTTTGCTTTTGTGTCCTCCCATGTTACAAAGACATGTCTGCATTATTTCTTCCTGGGCCTCTGCTGAAAATTGTTTATTTGTTCCAAGTCAGACTGTCCTGATTAAAAAATGTTAAATAAAATTGACAGGCATTTGAATTTCAGACTTAAGGGTTTCTGAATGTTTTATTCCTTGCATATTTGATGGTGCAGTGGTAGTATTGTTGCCTCACAGCTATAGGTTTTCTGGTTTGATTCTTGGTTGGGGTGGCTTCTGTGTGGAGTCTGCATCTCCTCCATGTGTTTGTGTGGATTTGCTCTGGTGCCCTGCCATTTTACAAAGACGTGTCTGCAGTTTTAATCCCTGCTGAAAATTGTTTTTGTTCTGTCCGTAGTAAAATTGACAGGCATTTGAATTTCAGACTTCAGGTTTCTGAATGTTTAATTCCTTGCATAATTGATGGTGCAGTGATAGTATTGTTGCCTCACAGCTATAGGTTTTCTGGTTTGATTCTTGGTTGGGGTGGCTTCTGTCTGCATCTCCTCCCTGTATTTGTGTGGATTTGCTCTGGTGCCCTGCCATTTTACAAAGACGTGTCTGCAGTATTAATCCCTGCGTCTCTGCTGAAAATTGTTTTTGTTCTGTCCGCAGTAAAATTGACAGGCATTTGAATTTCAGACTTCATGTTCTTCAGAATACATAGTAGCACAACCTTTTTTTTTAGCAATTTTCTAAGTTTATAAGATGAATATTTTAAATTTGTCCCTATTTTTGGGACTGTATTCCCCCATTATTGGCTTCGTCCAGCTTTTTGTGCTAAGGTTGACAGCTATGGCAAGAACTGAATTCACTGAATATGTTTGAGGGCTGTATTCCCTCATTACTGGGTTTGTCCAGGTGTTTTGTACTAAGAGGTTGACAGCTATGGTGAGAACTGAATTCACTAAATGATAGCCATTTAAGTTTCAGTCTTCCTCTCTTTTACAAAGCAGCTGATGTGGCGTAGTGATATGTTACTCTGACTGTTTTTTGCTCAGGGACCTTGGCAGTAAAATATATGGTGGCAACACAACATTTTATTCTAGCAACTTTCCAAGATTATACAAGCAATGTTTAATGTGTCCCTGTTTTTGGGCTTTTGACCCCCCCCCCAATACATTTTGGCTTTTTCCAGTTTTCTTGAGCTGCGAAGTTGAGATGCAGTTGAGTATTGAGTAGATTTTATAAGGAACTGAAAGCTGCAGGGGAATAGAAGTTTAGTGCTTTGCCAAGTTAATACTATAGCACAACAGGTTGTGTACTTGTTTTTGATGCAGAAGGTTGTGGGTTCTACTCCCACAAGGGGTGGATGCTGCCGTACTGAGAATGTTCTCCTTGGTGAAGATACTAACTATGAGTTCGTTATCAGTTTGCCATCCATTTCCTCTTGCAATATTATTACTAGCTTATCATTTTTTAATGTAATATAGGCAATTTATTCCTGAGGGGCAACAGACACTTTATTTTTCGATGAAACCATGAAATATAAAGGTGATTGCTAGCAGCAACCGCTTCATTAGTTACAGATTTCTTTAATGTGGAATTATTTAGATGACTGACTTCAGAGATTGTGCATATTTACTGATAATGGACTGTAGAATTGTGCATATTTACTGATAAAGGTGGACTGTAGAATTGTGCATATTTACTGATAATGGTGGACTGTGGAATTGTGCATATTTACTAATAATGGTGGACTGTAGAATTGTGTATATTTACTAATAATGGTGGACTGTGGAAGTCTGAGTAGACTTTTTATGATAAATGTTCTCAACTGGGCAGTTTTGCCATTATGGGTGCATATGGTTTGTTTCATTGCTTACTGGAAAAAATGTTCAAAACAAATTTAAAACACCCTGTAACAAGTGTACTGTATTGTACAAGGAATATAATTTTAGTACAATGAGGAAGGTGTATCAAAGAGCACATGTATGTTTCATATGCAAGGAGCCTATGATTCGAAAACAGCCCAAAATTAATCTTTATCTGCCACTGGCAAAATGTATTTTCTTTGAATGTGGGTTTCAATGCTGTTTCAATGAATGTGAGTTTCAAGGGCAGAGAAGTTTTAATGCTAAGTTTTCATTGTGAGACTGCATTGCTTTGTTTAACAGATGACTTAGTGTTTGTGCTGTAAAATACAAAATAAAACTTTCAAATGAAGTCCAACTCATCATAGAAGTAAAGCAGTATGCACATTAGTGTTTATGGTAAATGGAGTGAAATAGCCAAGTATAATGGTTCATTGGAATGGCTGCAGAGGCTCCATTCAACCATTATTTTGTCAGGGGGGAAGGGCAGCAAACTCAGACAGGCCCAGCTGAACTATACCTCCCAACTGTCCAGATTTTCAAAGAATGAATAGATTTTTGCTTCTTATTTTTGGTTTCTTGTTCATAAAATTTGTAGTTTTAATTCCTAAATGATTTGCCAGAAGTCACTCAATAAGTTTCAGACTTCATAACCTTCAGAAAAATGCATGTTAAAGTAAGAGCTGTTCTATCAACTGTCTCAATTTATACAAGAGCAATTTTTAGTACTGTTTATATGTGCCCCCAATATATTTGGCCTTGTTCAGATTTACTGCATTAACAGGCTGAGAGGTACATGCAAATAAATTGCTTTATAGAATTAGGCATAGCCAACCTCTCAACTGTCCCCAATTTTTGGCTCAAAATGTTGATCTTCCCCCTTATAATCCCTCTGCAAAATAGCAATTTTGGAAGAAAACATGGAGGGTTTACAATTAAGAAATAACTGTAATAATCAAAGTTATAGATTACTTGAAATGCATGTAGATTCTTTTATATTTTGTCAGCTGCTCAAGGTAGCAGTACTAATATTAAAGTGTCCCTTCTTTGACAGGTAGCAGCTGTATTGTGTGTCTATTTTATATTTTTGCATCACATTTTTGTCCATTTTTCATAAAATTGTGTTTTTTGGCAAATTAGTGGCAAATCACTAAAGACTGAAGTTAGAAAATGACAGACATTTGAGTTTCAGATTTTATACCCTTCAGAAAATTCATACTAATGCAAGACCTATTCTATTATCTTTCTAAGTTTATTAGAGCAATATTTAAAAATTGTCCTTATTGTTGGGCCTTTGTCCCACTTCTGTGTACGGCTTTGTCTAGATTTCTTGCTCTTGAGGTTGAGAAGTATGACAAATGTGTCAGGGCCATCACAATCAGCCAGAGAGATTTCAAATTGTGACATGCTTGTTGCACCCCACTCCCCCATGTAGTGACTCTGGATGTGTCCAAGCAAGACAAGGAGTAGTTCTATCTACCTTGGATGGGGAGGACACACTGCATAAGTACTACAGTGGCTTTTCATCTGTCCTTGATTTTGCAGAATGGTCTGGTTTCTGTCATATTTTTGTACTGCTGATTTATGCTTATTACTCAAAGTGCCTGTTGCTCTGTGTTTTTAAGTAGCAATGCTTTAATGACCATAAGGTAAGCTTGTCTGAGATCGTAAGATGCAAGTAAGCTTTAATAAGCATACTGTTAAAGAATTGCCAACATTGAAAGCCTTTCTGTTGTTGCCATGCAGAGAATACTTGACTAGATAATGTATAAGCCTTGGGTATTAAAGGACAGGATTCCATTATTTTAAAAGCTCATTACACTTGTTGGAGACTTCCAGTCATCTCTACAGACTTTACCCGTAAACTAAACAAAATGCCAATCATGTGTGGTCCATAACCTGTACAGTAATCCTTTAAGCAATGTATCTTGAGCTTGTTTCTTGTTTGCTTTTCATTTTTTACTTTTATCATGTTTTCCCCATGAAACAAGTTGTCAGGCAGCAGGTCTTTTTTGGATAAGAAACATTTTACAAGTGGGGGCATCACATAGATTTCTACTTTCAGCATGTTACTTGGTACTTTAATAAAGCTGAATATATTATAATTAGGACTGCAGTGCAAGGAGAAGTGGTTTGAGTTGAGTGCATCTGGTTTTTCTTATACTTGATTTTGACTGGCATTCCAGTAATGTATTTAAAAAGTAATTTATTTTTTCATGCCTCACAACCTTTTGTTTCCATCTAGATATTAAGTAAGCTGTCATGCAGCCAATGCATTGAAATATTTTTATTCTTCTACACTTATTTTTGTCTTGATTGGACTTTCATAATGATGGTTTGCCACCCAGGGCAGTGTATTTAATTAAAGTTAGTTTTTTGTGGTTTTGTGCATAGCTCCTCCCCTTTCTGGTTGGCCACACCCCCTTCCCTTGACCCCACCCATTCAGCTGTCTCCTGCAGCCCCCCTGTGATTTGAAGTCACCAGCCACCACTGCAATCATGTGGTCCATAACCTGTACAGTAATCCTTTTAAGCAATGTATCTTGAGCTTATTTCTTGTTTACTTTTCATTTTTTACTTTGATCATGTTTTCCCCATGAAGCAAGTAGATAGTTGTCAGGCAGCAGGTCTGTTTTTGGATAAGGAACATTTTTACAAGTGGAGCATCAGAGATTGCTACTTTCAGCATGTTACTCGGTACTTTAATAAAGCTGAATATAAATTATAATTAGAACTGCAGTGCAAGAAGTGGTTTGAGTTAAGTGCTGCTTGTTTTTCTTATACTTGATTTTGACTGGCATTCCAGTAATGTATTTAAAAAGTAATTTATTTTTTCATGCCTCACACCCTTTTTGTTTCCATCTAGATATTAAGTAAGCTGTCATGCAGCCAATGCACTAAAATATTTTTATTCTTCTACACTTCATTTTGTCTTGATTGGACTCTCATAATGATGGTTTGGCACCCACGGCAGTGTATTTAGTTAGTTTTTTGTGGTTTTGAGCATATCTCCTCCCCCTTTCTAGTTGGCTGCACCCCTTCCCATTGACCCCACCCATTCAGCTGTCTCCTGCAGCCCCCCTTTGATTTGAAGTCACCAGCCGCCACTGAATTTGAGTGACATAGTATCACTCAAATTAACCTTCTAACCAATATCAACCTCCTTTCAGCAACTGTCTAATAAGATATATATATTTAGGTAAAATTAATATGGCTTCATATGAAAACACTATACTAGTGAAATATTAGAACACAAGAACTGTAATAAATTCTAACATTAATAAAATGTCTGTACATTAAGTACAGTTCATCGGATCTGCATAAGTAATAGTAAGATATAACTGCAGTTATTCATTTGAAACCTTGCTATAGAAAAAGCATAGTTATTAATACAAGTATTGAATTAGACAATTTTAATCTAAATGCAAAAAAAATCTAATGAATAAATCATGTTTTATAATGAGAAGAGAAAAAAGGGAAAGAAGAAAAGGGAGAAATAATATTTCCCTAATCATCTATCTTTAGTGCATTTAAATTTTATATACAGTTTGTTATATTCACCTTAGTATGGCATAAACAGTAAATGTCAAACAATCGTTTAAAATGTGTTCTAGCATAATAATCAAATAACTAAAGCTATAGTTCTACTAAAACTTCAATCCATGAAAAAGTAATCTAACATCCATGTGATCCCAAGCATATTGTTAATGTGTATATATTGACTTTGGTGAACCAGTGTATAAAGCAACAACATCTATATATTCTATTGTATTATTATTAACCTTAGTGCATTGACTGCTTAACTTATCACAATGCATATAACTATTCATTAATTGTTCTTTAACAGTTTCAAAGCACTACATAACATGAAAAATCTTTTGAAATAATTATTACAATAAAACTAAGATAACTTATACAGTTATATTTATATAATGCTAATAACATATGTATATATTATTTGTAGGTGAAAATCAATCTTTACAAAATTACAATATAAAAGTTAGTAAAATTAATAAAAATACAATAATGGTACTAGAAACCAGGCTCAAATATCTTAGTGTATGTTCCTGGTCATTAAAAAATGAAGAGCTGGAAACAGCGCACTCAAAACCGCACTTTATTGTAGTCCACAACAGAATAAATCCACAAAAGTTAATTCCTGGTCATTACTTACACTTTTCCATTCACTCCCCCTCAAGTTCTTTCTTTGATTGTATCATTTTCGGATATGGGTATGATAAAATGTAGTTTAAAGGCATTAGATATCACTTCTCAGTTCTTTAACAAAAGCAGTGAAAGTAATTCCATTTTCTTATGAGCGTTTGAAGATTCTATGCGATTGAGGTAATCACGCCAGTTCAAAGTTCAGTCAAATAAGTCAGGTGCTGAGCGTCGAGATCAAGAGAGAATAATTAAACTTGGAGAGGCTTCTCTGGTCTGATTGCGAACCCTGTTAACTCAGGATTACACTCAAGAGTGTCTCAGTGGGAAAATGTAAGTATGTACTTCAAGTTTGTAGCTTTTAAGCACCTTGAGACTTGCCCAGCGTTTACAAACCTGGAATCTACTAAAAAACAAAAAAAAGGTCAAATGAAAAACAGAACCAAACCACATAACATCCTACATCAAAAGTCTACGTATTTCAGTCATTTGCACAGCTACAAAACTACAAAATGCAATTTAATTGCGAACCAAGAGAGGGCAGCCAAAACCATGCACAAAACACGAACACTACTACCCACACAAAGTACCCCAACCAAGAGCCAGAAGTAGCTATCAACTCAGCGACTTTAGAACATGGGAAGAGCCACATAAAATAAAACCAGAGATCCATGACCACCAATGTCTCTGCAGTATATATGTAATAACATATGTAACAATCACCTCTCTGTTACATGTAGCTATTGTATGTTGCCACATATCTCATAGACAAAGAGATACTAAAGAGACATCAGTATATATAAACGCTAACTATACACTACGGTTTAAATATACCAATCAGTTTTGTTTCTATCTAGTAGTAACAACAAGCTCTATAACACTATAGCTTACTATAATAACCAAAAGATGAAATTAATAAATTACTTTAGCAACATCATGAAACACTAAACACCCTTTTAATTATATAAGCAATGCAATAGAACTATTTGATATTTGTTTTAAATAAGAAGATTAAGATTATAAATTGTAACATGTTCAAAATAACAACAAAGGAAAGTATTTAAAGAATAACTTACCAGTTGTCTCAATTTCCTTCTCCCCAACTTCTGGGTTTTATGCAAGTAATTCAGGCATTATTGGTCTTATATGCAGTGACAATAGAGCCACTTCTTAGGTTTTTTCTTTGTTCAGTCCTAATCCATGTTCCATTTTCAGCAAGTCTTTTTGTTCTTGTATTTATCCACTCCATATCTTCAACTTTTGCTAGTATTTTGCTTGTTTTAATGTATGAGAGGGCAGAATTTACATCTTCAAATATATTTGTAGTGTTTTGATGAAAGATTTTCAGTGTAGCAGGAAATAGTAATTGTATTTTTATTTGTTTTTTTCTTTAATTCTCTAATCAAAGGTAAAACGGCTTTTCTTTTAGATAATACCAAGGGAGAATAGTCATTGTCAAAATGTATCAAGTTGTCTTTTATTTTGATTGAAGCTTTAGACTAAGCAGTTTTAAGGGCAATTCCTTTGTCATGAAAAGATAAAAATTTAACAATTACAGATCTTAAGTTAGTTTTATTATTTTTTGATGAAACTAGGGACCTGTGAGCTCTCTCAATTCCATAGGAAAGAGCCTAAGGAAGATCTAAAACTTCAGGTATCCAGGATGACAGAAATCTCTCCATATTATTATGTTCTATATTTTCAGATAAGCCAAATATTCTTATATTATTACAACGGGACCTATTTTCAAGGTCGTAAACAAAAATAAAACTGATAAAATAATAAAATACCAGCATAGTCAAAAAAGTAAAAAACACAACCCCCGGGATTCATGAAGCTTGGCGCAAGGCCGGCGTAAGGCCTGCGCCGGCGGTGCATGGAATATCCGGCGCAGTAGCGCCATATACATATTAATGAGAGTGCACCGGAATCACAGACACGTGCGTAGTGTACGTGAGCGAGCCCAGGTAGGATGCGTCTGGAGGCGTGTCTAAGCCGGCATGAGGTGAGCAACCTAATGTGCTGACAGCCACGGTCCGCCCACAATAGTAATGGCAGCAGCCAGGTCCCGTGCAGAATGAAACGCACGTACAGTACGCAACATAGTCCCCGTTCCAAATTAACGGAGAAGCAAATAGAAGCCACGAAGGCATAAGTGTACCCGTCCAAGGAGCAAAGGATACGCATAAGACCGCCTTCGTCCCGCAATGCACTGTCAGTGTTAACACTCAGAGAAGGTGTACAGCCGCATGTCAGCGCCGCACCGACATAGGAGCAGCGACTAAGGTCACCACCTGTCCCACTGTGGTTGGGGCAGTCTCTCCATGGACAGATGTGTCCCGAAAAAACGTAATAGAAATGGCTGATGTGCTACGATTGTAGGACACAATGATATCCCGTATGTAATGTAATGGTAGCATGAATTGGTTATTTCTGTAACAGAAATACCGAAATGACACAATAAACAGAATAAGCAAGGAAATTGCCACAATAATAAGCAAATTATTTAGGCAAACAAGTGAATTTCTATGCTATATAGTGACCGTTTGTATGTGTCGGCCGGTAAAGGCAGATGTGAGTCCCGGAAATATCCCAGATCGGAAAATGGAAAAGGTGGAAACCCCAGCAGCGACATGGGCATGGTCACCAGGGTTACCTGCTGTCCCAAAGTGCCATGGACAGTCCCTGATTGGACAGTCGTGTCCCTGCAAATCGTAAAAATGGAAAATGACCTGCGATCCCCTGCCACGCAAATTCCCGCAATATACATGTAAATAGTAGCATAAAACATATACATTACGGTATGGAACACAGACATGGCATAAGAAAATAAATAAGGAACCCAAACGCTTACAGAATAGGCACATAGTATGGCAAACAAGTGAAGTTCTGTCTACTGCACTAGCCCTGGGTATGTGTAGTCCTGCAAATTTCGAAGTGTCCACATAACATGCCCCACTATGGGCATTGGAAAAGAAAAGGTGCCAACCATAATGGTCACAAGCAGTAGTGACAGTACATAGCCGGGTAGCTGTGCCGACATAACAACAGTAAGGAAGCAAGATACCCCAAACACAGGCAAACATGTGCATAGCAACATATCCCAGACCCAGCAACATCTCTGTTGCATACACTGGATGGTGTATGATGAAGTGTAATATCCAGAAGCAGAACCCATGCATTCGGATGTACTACACAATAGCCTCATTGTACATGTCAGTCACACCCATGTATACCCCTGCACCCAAACCTGCTAGCATCCGTGTGCAGCTATACAACCACACACAATGTGCATACCTGAACTGTGGTAAGATGTTTGTGTTAGGCAATGCCACGCTGGCAAATACGCACCCCACATGTCAGCAACCCACCGCAGGTACAGATATGTAAATGGCTGCATGTGAATGTGTCAGCAGAATGTGTACATCCGCATGTAGTATGTACCCGTCAAACCATCTAGGTTTGCATACGACACGGTGCACATAAGTGTACACATGTGGACAAGTCGGTCGTTGGACCACCGCATCGACGATTATCTTTGCAGTGAAGTCGATCACATATAGCGGAACAGGTGCCTAACACACAGGACATCCTAACAGGGTGCTACAGGCAAAGAAGGGGAAACTGGGACATCACATGTGGAGATTAGCGTGGCTGGACGGACAAATACACACGGTCAAGGTAAAGGATGGAACAACATGCATATGGCTGGATGGATGTTGTTCAAAATATATAGAAACACATATGAAGTTCCAGTTTACACTCGAAATACTATATAATGTATTGAATTGTACCGTACAATATGGCAGCAGAACTAAGCCTGCATGTAATTGGTGAAGCTAAGCTGTACTGTGATGGAATTCTGAACCTGGCAGTAAGCAGGACAGCAGGCTCATGTCTGTCATCATTAATTATTTGCTGGGTTACAGAACAATAAATGTATGTACATGCATAACAGCACTCCTTCCCCAGAGGAGGATGGCCTTGTGAGCTCAATGGAAGATAGCAGTACAACTACCTACCAGACAGACAAAGCAACGTATTAAGAAATTAACTGTCCACTGTATCGTAACAGTCTAGGGTCCTTGAAACAGCTACAATCACAAAAGGATACTGTAATGTACAAGGTGCCTTGCAAGGCTGTGTTATTCCCATGAGAAAACAATTTAAAAGCACGAGCCCAGCACCCACGTATGTATAGAGTAGTGCGGACCATAGTGATGGAAATGCCCTGTGACCGACCACGTCAGTAAGGTGGGCAAAAGCTGATTGTAAACACTATATAAAGAAACTGCTTACTGTATAGAGTCAGACAAAACTCTCATACTTGGACTGTACATTATTTAGCCTGCCTGTGTACACTACTAAAACTGTCCGAACCCGAGCCTCCTGTGTTATCGGCTGTCACTTAGAAAAGCCTACTGATAACTACAGTCTGGTTGTAACAACTTATTTCACATCGTGATCCTTGTAATCCGGAATTCCCTTGGTAAGCTACAGGTCAGAGTGCATGGCTGGTTAGACATGTACGCTGGAGAATATGCATAAATGGTTCTTCTTGAATGAAAAGACCTCCGACTGAATTGTTGTGTGTAAAGAGGCTGTTTACTGTCTGATCTGTGGCTGAAAAGCGGAAAACTGGATCCCAAGAAGAAAACGTGCAGCCTTAAACAGGAGGCCCAGGTAAGGAGTGTCTGCCTTTTGTGTCTATTGTAGATCAGGGACCAGACTACATTGTGTTTCTGTTAACAGTAGTGATATCGGGTCGAAGACCTACCCACATACTGTTAAATCTGAACGTAGGTCAGGGGAACACACAGCAGAGTAAATAGTGATTGTAGACACTACAGTGGATACAGGGAAGGAGACACACGTGTTATGACAGAAGGGTACGTAGCAGTCGTGTAGAGGATATGGGAGATTATTGAAGCAACAGATCATGTGATCCGCGTTTGACGGGTGACGTGAAGAATATGCAATCGCAGAGAGCACATAATGTGAGTTACGCAGCAAAATGGGGTAATAAATATGACATTGATGGTATATTAGGCAACATACCGTTACTGAAACATAGTAATCGCTGAAAATTTGATGCATATGTTCCAAGGTAAACACTTGTTCCACCCTGAGAGGGATATGCCCTCTCTGGCCAGCCGTGTCCTGTAAATAAACCGAACACATGTCAAATGTCCTGATATCTCAGGACAAATATTTCCCAGATATATATCAAAATGGTAGCATAAAAGAGTTAAATTTGTATGTGGAACAGCAAAATATAATAATAAACAGAATAAGCAACTGAAATGCTACAACAATTGGTCACTCACCTGGCAAAACGTGAATACCTGTCCTATGTACTGGCCGTGGGCATGCATTTTCCAGGCAAATTACACGTTCCGAACACTAATGTCCCACATTGTGCATTGGAAAAGGTGGCAGCCCTAAGATGTGCAGGCGACAAAACAGCGACAATTGGGTATCCGTCATGCACATCGGTGGACTGAGGTAGTGTACCGAAGGGAATAGAACACTACAAATGGCTAAGCATCATACGTACACAGAGAAGATCATAATACAGTAGTACCGATCGCCCCCCCCCCACAACACCCAACCACCGCAGATACCACATGCAGGATATTAAGCGGGAGGGCAGGCCAGTCCCCACACATTATCCTGTGGCAACAGAGGTAGCATAACGAACAAATGTAATAGAAGCTATCGAAACCACATCCCGAACACGTAACATACCTAGGGACACCCGAGTAAGAACACAGTACTACAACAGAGTGAGGATATCTGTCAATTAATTGAAGTACCGAACCATCAGGCAGGACAGGAAGGCCAGGACCCAACCCCCGTAGCGTATAGACCGTGGACACCAGAAGATATCTGCAAAGTCATAGAGGGAATTCCCCATCCACAAAGTAATCGCTATTCACCATGCAATACCCTGTATCTCCTGACCGAAACCAAAAGGGGAATGGCGGATGGTACAGTATGTATAAGCTGTAAATCATGTAAGAATACTTAGGGTACCGTTGGTGCCAGACCCACACACTATATTCAATGCAATGAACATGCCACAGATGTATCTTACCGTGGTACATATAAGCTATGCTTACTTTGCAATACCTATACATCCACATAGTCCGTATTGCTTTGCTTGTACAGTCAGGGTGACAGATACAGCCATACCCGGCTATCAAAGGCTACTGTGAAAGTACAACGATATTCTCACAGGGGATGGCTAGCTACATTCCGGTGTCAACTCCACCCGGGGCCAGTCAAGCTCCACTTTAATTGGATGATATTCTGCTTGCGGCCCCTACCCAGCAGCAATTTCAGGAAGATACAATAGCATTATTGAGATAATCAGCAGAACAGGGACATAAAGTAAGCAAGCATAAATTGCAACTACAGAGAATACAGGTCATTCACCTGGCATATCTGGTATCCAAGTAGGGTAGAACATCACATGACGATAGGAAGGTAGCAATATAATAACCACCCAAGCCAACTAACAAGAAGGGAATGATGTCGTGTCTGGGCCGACTAACACATGTTAAATCTGGATACCAAACAATGCTGTGCAATCCGCTGTATTGTTTGCCTTAACCTTTAATACACCTATGGCAGCACAACACATAGTACACCGGATTACAGTAGCAGAAACAGCGTTATGCAGACTAGAACGATTGATAGCCTCAACAGCTGTAGTAGGTCTCGTGAATAATCATAACACATGTTGTCAGACCGTAGATTGTAAGCGGACATATATGACGTCAGTCTTGATGCAACAGCAGGGAAGTAAGCAACGCTAAATAGCTGACTACTCATTGCAGTTGGACACCGTGGCATGGTCAGTGCCACATTGTGTACAGGCAGTTGTTGTAGCACCCATGGCAGTACAGGCCCCGTCCGTAATGTTACTAGACCACCCTCTCACTGTGAAAATGTGTCATGCAGTTGCGATCAATCTGCTGCAAGAGAAGATAGAATTCCTGACTCGTGCTACACATTTGTCATGTCTGACCATACCACTGAGTCAACCTCACATGGTGATTGAACGTTGTACAACATGAAACCTATCAACGCCACGTGTGACACCTGTGTATGGCACACCACACAGTTGCCTATACGAAATGGATTAAATAACTACACACAGACATGATAACACTGATATACCCTTAGATGATGCAGAGGTGACAGTTAATGTGTACGGATCATGTAGACAGAGCCCTACAGGAACGAATGAAGTAGTTTATGCAGTAGTTATTGATAATGACACTGTAGACGGCCAAACCCTGCAGCATAACGTGTCTGCTCAAGCAGCAGAATAGATAGCTTTAACACGCGCCTGTACTGTAGCGGAAAAATGATGTGTGGACATATGTCCCGATAGTCAGTCTGTTGTCTGTGCAGTGCATGTTTATGAGCAGCAGTGGAAGAATGGGGAATGATAACATCCACCGGTAAACCGATTAATCATGCGCATACGAACCTGAATGCATTAGACTACATGCAGTTACCCACTGAAGTAGGTAATTGTAAATGTGCAGGGCATAGAAAGCAACAGGATAACAGTAGGAAAGGTGAGGCATGAGCTCATGCACCTGCAAAACAAGCAGCGTCACAGTTGGAAAGTGTCTGTGTGAATGAGGAATGACAAACCTCAGACTGTTTAGATGTAGAAACTGTACAAACAATGCAAACAGCAACTACGAAAGCAGAAAAGCCGACGTGGTTATGACGAGGAGCAATCCTTGAACACGGACTGCACATATCCACAGTGATAAAGCCAATATTAACGTCTAAGATATTCATATATGCGGCTTTGTGGAGCCACGGGTAGAGACATGTCGCAACAGGGGGGATGGTACATTTGGTTAACAGAATACCCCTAACATACGGAATGACGAACCACATACAAACCTCATGAGCAGCGTGTCACGTTTGCCGTAGATATCATGCACAGGGAGTATTTAAACCGAAGGGAGTGAGTTTACCTACACCACCATAACCGTTCTGTACTATTTGTATGGAATTCATACATTTGCATAAATGTGAAGGGAACAAATACTGTTCAGCGATTACACATATATATAATCAAAATGGGTAGAAGCATTCCCAACCAGTAATCCGGATGCAGCAGCAGTGGCAAAGGTGCCAGTAAAATTAAGTATCCCTAGATCTGGCATGCTGTAAAGAAGCTACAGTGACAGTAGAACACATGTAGTTAACCAGACAATCACGCTACCTGGGGGATTACTTCATATTACCATGAATGTCAATTGCATGTACAACCCACACTCAGCACGACTGCTGCCGCCGTAGAATGGGATCCCGAGAAATAAGTAGAGGAGTTTGGTACATCCAGACGACTTACATCAGCTGTCTACCTCTAGCATTGCTGAGCATGACAACAGTTCCAAATGTAAAGTGCTGCACCCACTTCGAAGTAGTATGTGGAATGGCATATCATGTGCCAGAGTGGAAAGCTGTCATGCCTGCAGAGCCGGAGGTCGATGACTCAGTAGTAGGTGACATGAGAGGATTGTTAACTAGTAACACTGTTCTTCAGTTAAAGTCTGTTACAGATAAGAGCAAACGAAGATGGAAGCATAGCTGACACCAGTATCCTGTGTGTATGTCACTGTTATCCAAAGAACAGTATTGCCAAGTGGACAGTGCGAATGTCTGTACCGGGTACTGTTGGCAACGCCTACCGCAGTAAAGTTTGCAGAGAGGTCGTCCTGGGTCCACCTCACATTTCTCAAACTGGTAAAGGATATCAAGTCTGATTGACATCTTGTAGCTGATATACCAAAGAGCCCGAATCACACGGGGAAGACTATATAACAATACAAAGCAACCCCAAAGACATTTATGTTTGCTGTCCTAATGATTATACACCTATTAACCATGTTTGTGTTTACGTCACAATTTCTGGGACCTTACCTGCATATAACTACACGGATACAAATACTGATACGTGATCAACTGGTCACAGAGTGTCTTCCACACTTCAACAGATACCTAGGCATGATGCGTGTGCATATAGAGACTAGGAACACTTTAAATTGCTGTGTTTGTACTGCCATACCTACATCATATGGAGGACTTCCGATGCATGTTGTCCCCTTGGGGATAGATTGAGACTTGTGAATATCTACACTTTGATACAGGTTCTGTGAGATCACAGGACAACGTGGCAATGTACTTACCTGTTACACAAAAGGAATTGTATGTTATCATAAACATGGTACAGTTTCAGTTGGTGGGAGTATTTGTAACATAACTGTGTCTTACGAATGTCATATAACAGCCAAAGATCACAGTACAACTTGTAGCACCATTCCTAATTCGTATTGAAACATCATGAGAACAATGTTGAAGGATGTGCAGAAACATCCTGAATTGTATAAACATTCCTCTGTTACAGACAGGAATTTGTTACATGCAGAGGTAACCCGCATCAGTAATAAAGTAGTATATAGTTATGTTGTTTGTGGGAAATAAGCATAGCAATGGTTACCTGGGAATTGGTCCGGCAGTTGTTATTTGGGTTATCTGGCTCCAGTCACATGACATACTGTACAATTGCCTGTGGGTGTGAAACGAACTATAACACACATAGCTCGAAGAACTGGGAACACAGTCGAGAAACCTACTAATCCAGTGGGTGAAATGGAAGCTGTTCTGACATGTCAGTCCTCTGCAAGAGAGAAAGGAATACCGATTCATAAGGACTTCAGTGACAGTGTCACAACCTGGCCTGGAACACCCCCAGCTTCTTTGGGGG
>NC_056741.1:66295264-66328904 GCF_019279795.1 Protopterus annectens | reverse complement strand
CTGAGTCATGGGAAATTGTCACCACTGCAGTTGTACCATGATGTGGTGGTAACTGAGTCATGTGGCATTATCACCACTGCAGTTGTACCATGATGTGGTGGTAACTGAGTCATGGGGCACTGTCACCACTGCAATTGTACAATGATGTGGTGGTAACTGAGCCATGGGGCATTGTCACCACTGGAGTTGTACCATTATGTTGTGGTAACTGAGTCATGAGACATTGTCACCCCTGCAGCTGTAACATGATGTGGTGGTAACTGAGTCATGAGGCATTTTCACCACTGCAGTTGTACCATGATATGGTGGTAACTGAGTTATGGGGTATTGTCACCACTGCAGTTGTACCATGATGTGGTGGTAACTGAGCCATGGGGCACTGTCACCACTGCAGTTGTACCATGATGTGGTGGTAACTGCACCATGGGGCCTTGTCACTACTGCAGTCATAACATGATGCGGTGGTAACTGAGTCATGTGGCATTGTCACCACTGCAGTTGTACCATGATGTGGTGGTAACTGAGTCATGGGGCATTGTCATTGCTACAGTTGTACCATAATGTGGTGGTAACTGAGTCATGGGACATTGTCAGCACTGCACCTGTATTGTCATGGTGCATTGTCACTACTGCAGTTGTACTATGGTGCTATCTGAGTTATGGGGCATTGTCACCATTGCAGTTGTAACATGATGTGGTGGTAACTGAGTCATGGGGCATTGTCACTACTGCAGCCATAACAGGATGCGGTGGTAACTGAGTCATGTGGCATTGTCACCACTGCAGTTATACCATGATGTGGTAGAAAGAGAGTCAGGCATTGCCACCACTGCAGTTGTACCATGATGTGGTGGTGACTGAGTCATGGGGCATTGTCACTACTGCAGTCATAACATGATGCGGTGGTAACTGAGTCATGTGGCATTGTCACCACTGCAGTTGTACTATGGCGATATCTGAGTCATGGGGCACTGTCATCACTGCAGTTGTAACATGATGCGCTGGTAACTGAATAATGGGTCATTGTCATCACTGCAGTTGTAACATGATGTGGTTGTAGCTGAGTCATGGGGCATTGTCATCACTGCAATTGTAACATGACGTGGTGGTAACTGAGTCATGGGGAATGACACCACTGCAGCTGTAACATAATGTGGTGGTAACTGAGTCATGTGGCATTGTCAGGACTGCAGTTGTACCATGATGCGGTGGTAAGTAAGTTATGCTGATGCTCTTGCATATCTAAGGATAAGGAAAAGGTTTCACCAGTGGCGGCTGGTGACTTCAAATCATAGGGGGGCTGCAGGAGACAGCTGGATGGGTGTGGCCAACAAGATGGGGTGGGGCCAACAAGACAGGGTGTGGCCAACAAGACGGGGTGTGGCCAACAAGACGGGGTGGCTATGGTGCAATGGGATCAATGCTTCACATACTTATTTACATGAAATAAATGCTCAGTCAGTATGGCACATGCTGAATAGTCTACACAGCACACATTGTTACATACACACATTGGTTTGAACACTTACCTCTGCGGTATACTGCAAACAGTAGTTCATACTCAGTTTCTGCACCTGAGGAGAAGCTGTCGTGCACCTTAGAAGCTGTGGTCTGGAACACACATCAGGTCATACTGGATTTCTCCCAACTCCTTTTTCATGGAGGCTCAAAAGGGGCAGTTTTAAGTTTCCCAAAGCAAATAATATTCACATGACCCCCAGCTGGTTCCAAATAGGTGCTTGCAGTCTTGTTCCAGTTAGGGGTTTGCCACATCAGATCCGTTTCCATTGGTTCCTGTCCTCTGCATCTTGCTCTTGCTCTGTCACCACATCACTTCCTCTACCACATCCATAAATCTAATTACAAGTCCTTCCTCTTTTCTTCCCTGGCAGCTCCATCCTTAGCATCCTTCTCCCAATATACCTAGTAGCATCCCTCTTTAGCATCTCTCAGCACATGTCCAAATCACACAACCTTTGGGCATGCCTTCCCCTTCTTCTAGAGCCAACAGTAGCCTCCCCCCAATTTCTGCCTTCCCCCTCTTCTAGAGCCAACAGTAGCCTCCCCCCAATTTCTGCCAGCACCCTTTTGGTAAAGAGTAGTACTGGTGGTGGTGATTGTTAAATTGGGCCTCGACCAATCCTGTATCAAAATCTGTATTGTCCCACAAAATTTTGTCATGAGGTTATATGTGGTGATGCCCAGGCTTCCTGACATAACCCTCCCCATTTATCCGGCTTGGGACCGCACGAAGAAGTGCACTGGCTTGTGCATCCCCAGTGGCTGGGTTACATAAGTGCTTGTAGTACTAGTATAGTACCAAATAAGTGCCTCTTGTGTTCTTCTGTATGGTGTTCCGTTACTTATAGATAAAGTCCATTCGTCTCTCTTTATTTTGTGCAAAATAATCAATAACTCTGTGGTTGAAGTTGGGTATACTCCGCATTAACTCCTTTCCTATGGAAAGCATAGCCAAAGCATTCAATCTGTCTTGCCCCATTGTAGAACGAAGAAATGTTTTAATCCTTTTCAGTGTTGAGAAACACCTTTCTGCCTCAGCAGTTGACATTGGTGTGGTGGCTATAATTAACAACACTTGTAAGTCTGTGAAAACACATGGGTTAAGGAGTTGTCCAACAAGAATTGTAACATCTTGACTGCACTGCCAGCTGCTTTAAAGTCTTCACGTTGATACACCACTCCAAGTTCTGTTCTAAGTGGTCCCCTCATCAGGAATGGATAGCTGTCCATTGTTCCTGTGAACAGATTTTCTGGAAACTCTCTTATGTATGTTGAAAACTTTCCAGGCAGAAGTAACTGAGAAGCTTGAAGATGGCCAGTTTGTTGAAATCGTGATGTTGCCTGGAACCTTATGACATCACACACTTCCTTTGCAGCAATTGACAAGGTCTCATGCAGTGGTTGGGAAGCTGATGGCCCTCGTCTCACGTTTTGACCGGATGTTCTCTGTATGTAGGTACTGTTCTGCAATACCATCGATACCCGATCTGACACTGTCAATTGCATCCAAAAATGTATGAACATCCTTTTCAACAGCAGTTGCATCTGTGGTATGACACTGAAGTTGCCTGTACAGAACATCAACATGGGGCATTATACAATGGAAGACAGCAAGCCAAAATTTAAATTGGTCATTTTCAAGTGATTGCAGTAGCCCATTTGCTTCCAGTACAGTTGCTGCACCAGATGTAGGATTCCTGCAGAAATAATCAAAGCACTCTTCCAGCGACTCCAAGTTCTCGTACACTGCATTTACAGTAAGGATATTAAAATTCCACCGTGTTCCTGACACTCTTGGCATGCGTATTGATACTATATTATCCAGAGCAGCTTGTCTTTGAGCTGAACGATTGAAAAAGGCTGGAATTCCACCGTGTGGAAAAAATATCCTTGCTTCAGTGTTCTGTTGTGCGGCTCTTTGCATTACCAGATTAAGTTGGTGGGCATAGCAGTGTACATAGTAGGCATATTTAAACTTTTCTCTTATGATGGCCTGGACCCCATGCTGAATACCACTCATAACCGATGCACCATCATAACTCTGAGCAATCACTTTTTCATGCTGGTCTCCCACTACTTCCTTCAACTGTTGTTCTATCACAACAGCAATATGTTGTGCTGTCTGTCCAAGTGGTGTAAAGTATCCCCAAAAACGTTCCACCACCTGTCCATTGACAATGTAATGGAACACAATAGCTATTTGCCACGTCGCAGCAAAATCAGTGGTTTCATCTGCAATTACCGCTATAAATTTTGCAGTACGAATCTCTTTTTTTATTTCTTCTCTGCATACTGTTAGCATGCAGTCCAGGAGTTCATTTTGAATAGTTTTTGATGTTCCTTTGAAAACAGTTGAAGCTGTCATGTGGTCTGACAACTTCTTATCAAACTGGCTGACTAATTCTACTATTGCCCGGAAGTTTCCTGGATTCCTTGACTCTTCAGACTCATCATGACCTCTGAAAGCTAGTTCTTGTGCACCACGCGTCTTCATGCATTCTATTAAAATAGACAGAACATGACGGTTGTCAGCCACTTTCTTGTTGTGTCTTTCTACTGATAACTGGTATCCACTACTTAACTGAGACCTGATATCCACAGTTCCCAACACTGCTAGACTCATTTCATTGTCTAGATGTTTAGCAGACTGTTCATGCCTTCTGGACTTTTCTTCCAGTCTCTTCAGGTCATCCATACCCTTTGATGTCCAGGCTTCCTCTCCACCAAATAACAAACATGGGAAGCAGTACAAGCTGTTTGTTTCCTCACAACCACAGATCCAGGGGTGTTTGTCATACACTGACCTGTTGAAGCTGCGTGTGTATGTTCTTGACTTACTTGTACCTGCAGACTCTATCTTCAAATCAGGTGTGGGTCTTCCAGTCCTCTTGATTCTTAACTTCTCATTAAGAGTCAACTCTTTAAAATTAATAAATTTCAGATAGGCCACTGTAACACTCTGCTCACTCTGTTCACTCATTCTGGTTAATGTAGTCGAGTTGTTGCAACTCTGAAATGAAGATATTGCAGAAATGATTTAAGTGCCACTGTTGTATACATGTAATGATTTACAGCTTCAGAAACAGCACTCATTTCATTGACATTCATTGACAGTGCCACAGCCATGATCTACCAACTATCTGGCTTGGCCTTGCCAGGATTAAAGACTATTAATGCATTTGTGATGCACAGACTGTCACAGCTTACATTGTCTTTGCAGGACTAACAGGGCAGTCATTCCATTGCCTCCACTATACTTTCTGCTTTGATCCTTCCAGCATTAAAATATATCTGCTGCACAGAGACTGTAGTCCCACAGCCTGTATGCATATTGCTTACTCCCTCATTGCAAAGCCAGAATTACAACACTAAATGGTTATTTCATTCCAACACTGGCGACAAGAAAGTCCCCCATCCCAACAGCCTACCAAAAGTACCTGGCTCAAAAACCTCTGAAATCAGAAAGCAAAAAACAGTAATGAACTGCAAATGGCTGCATTAATTTAGTCCATTGCACAGAAATGGTAGTTACAGGCTTTCCCAACAGCAGACTTTACCCAAACAGTCATCTTGCAAAGCCATAACTGACAGTAAACAAGGGCAGTCACCTCAATGAATTCACAAACACCCCCCTCCCATTACCTAATGAAGTAGCTGCTTTTTACTGGTCAGGATTAAAGTACAAATACTAACAACTGCATTGCATACTTTCATTTTGCTGACAGACTCACTATCACAGCTTGTGTGCATCAGCCAAGTATACATTTAATTTTAAAATTAATTTTACTTACCAGACTTTCTACAATAAAACATGGTTTAACAAAAATTCCTTGACACCCCCCCCCCCACCACATACAAACATACAAACCACTCAGATTTTAGAGCTTCAGCTTCTGGTCGATCTTATTTGAGTGAAATCGACATTACTGTTGAAAATGTAGACAGAACTGCAGCTATTCACACAAGCATTGCCCTCAGCCCAACTCCCTACCCAGAGAAACTGCTTTCAGCCTACAATGTTTAAGCGAAATAAATCACCATGGTTGCATTTCTTTCACATCACAATAGCCAAGAACTTGCACATAATCTTACTTTATTTGCTGGTGTGTCTGTAAACTACAGGCCATTTCATTTCAGAGACCCCCCCCCAGGCTATTTCTGACAAAAATGATCTAAAATGCCCCAACCTCCCGAAAGAAAGACTACTAAAAATGGCCAAAAATGATCATACTGTATTATGTTATGTAACCACCATAGTCATATACAAGCTTCACATGCCGTTGTTTCCTTATTTGTATGCACAATATCTTTTAATTTTATTTTCCAGAAAAGGAGGATGCATACAGAGTACCAGTCCCAGACCAATACACATTTCCATTTCACATGTACTGATTCTGAAGTATTCAAGTACCACATATACCGATTTAAAACACAAGGCATGTGTTGTACACTGCCTGCTTATTTTTAGATTATTCTAATGCAAGCATTCTACCCTAATTGAAAATGTTATGTTATGTTTTTCATTTTCTTATAATTATAGCTACTCTCAGACAATATAGAAGTGCAGTAGTAGTAGTGCTAATGACCCACCCCCTAAAAAATAATTTACACTCAGACGTCTTGTTCTGGGAAAATGTTGAGTACAACAAAGAAAAATATAACACTGCAGTGCAAGTTTAAGAGGGAAGCACATCAGCTAACTTAGATAAATGTGTCACTGGACTGCTTGCTGTTGCCAAGTTAACCACTGAATATGATCACAAGTGCACTAAAACAAACACATGAAACATTAATCCTCAGGGCCTCAGGGCAGGGTAAACATGTGGACTGCCATAAACCCATAAAAGTCAGCATTTTCTGCATGTTGTAACTAGCAATCTATTCAGCCTGTAGACACTTGGTCTCCAACTTCATTTGAGAGTGTGAAAATTTTATAACTTAAAGCCATTTGCTATGTGCTGCTATTTTTGGGGAGGGAATAGAATTCCTAGCCTTCTGATCTTCCAGAATCTAATAAGGGTTATTCTGCTCTTAAGTTAAGAGTCTCTCCACACTGTATAATTACTTATCTCTTGTGTATAATTAATCTGCATCCTTTCTGTAAAGTTGGTGCAATCTGAAGTGGGTCTTGGGGGAGGGCCAAAATAGAAGTTATGTTCTTACCATAACGTTCCATGTTAGTTGTCTTCTTCTCGCCTTCTTCTTGCTGGATGGGTTCGGAGCCGACCTCGGCTCCGACTCGGCCACTCTAAAAGCTCGAGAGTTGGTTCCACCGGCTTGAGGCTCCCCTTATATCCCACAATGCTAGGCGTGAGTTACCTCAGATCTCGTTTGTAAGCTAACCCCAGCTTATAATAGTAACAGAATAAATATAAACAAAGTCCACCTCTAAAAATTAGGGAGAAAAGAAGGGTGACCTACATCCTGATCCAGGAAATATGCACAGCAGCATATGCCTAAGTAAAGAGGTGGTAGAAAGAGAGGTCACAATCACAACTCCTCTAGGTCTGTCCAGGCCAGGGGGAAGGAGGGTGGGGAAGAAGAAGGCGAAGAAGACAACATGGAACGTTATGGTAAGAACATAACTTCTATATGTTAAGTTGTCTATCTCGCCTTCATTCTTGCTGGATGGGACCGCGTCCCTAGCACCTTGTCCCGGGTGGCCTAACGGAACAGACTCCTGAGAACAGTGGAACCAAAGTTAGCTCTATGCCTAGAAGCTAAATCCAACTTATAATGAGAAATGAAAGTGTGAGGAGTAGCCCAAGTAGCCGCTGCACAAATGGTGTCAATAGGCAGTCTGTCTTGGAAGGCTATAGAAGTAGCTAAAGCTCTGGTGGAATGGGCTTTAGGTTTATTAGGCAGCTTTTGGTGTCTAATTTCATAAACAAGGGAAATCAGAGATGTTAGCCATCTGGATAATGATACCTTTGAAACTGAAAGTCCCTTTCTGCCTTCTGCATAGGAGACAAACAGCTGGTCAGATTTTCTGAATTGTTTTGTTCTATCCAAATAGTACCTTAACTGACGATGAACATCTAGCCAATGTAATTTTTGTTCAGACCTATTGGAATATTCTGGAAAAAACACAGGGAGCTCAATGCATTGATTTAGGTTAGACGTCGAGGCTACCTTAGGCAAAAAGGACGGGTTGGTTCGTAAGGATACCCTGTCCTTATGGAACAACAGATAAGGAGGTCGACAGCTGAGTGCATGAAGCTCTGAAACTCTTCTAGCTGAAGTAACAGCCACCAGAAAGAGAGTCTTCCATGATAGCAATTTTAAAGAACAGGAGGCTGCAGGTTCGAAAGGGGGAAGAATCAAAGAACTAAGAACTAAATTTAGGTCCCAAGGAGGAGGAGGATTTCTTATAGGAGGTCTAAGTAGAAAAACTCCTTTCAGAAAGGCTTTGCAAAGCTTGTGGGACATGATGGCAGACTCTGAAATGCCCACATGAAAGTTAGAAATAGCTGCCAATTGAACTTTAAGAGTAGAAGGAGATGAACCTGCATGGAAGAGTTCAGCTAGAAAATCAAGGACCATTTGGATGGAAGCAGTGAAAGGATCTATGTGCCTTCCTTGAGCCCAATATGTGAAGCGTTTCCACTTACTCAAATAAATCTTTCTAGTGGAAGATTTATGGGAAGCTATCAAAATATCTCGAACAGAGTGAGATAATTGAGGAAGCCTGGCTAAGGTTGGAACTGGAGGAACCAAGCAGTGAGGTTCAGAGAGGGAAGGGAGCGATGAAACTGACCTGACTGATGGATCAAAAGATCTGGAACTAGGTCCAGATGCCAAGGTCGCTCCAACAGAAAATGATGTAGAAAGGGGAACCAAACCTGTCGAGACCAGTAAGGAGCAATGAGGATCAACGAGGCCTTCTGAGCGATAGCTTTCTGTATCACTTGAGAGATTAGTGGGAAGGAGGAATTGCATACACAAGTCCCCGGGGCCAAACTTGGACTAGAGCGTCTCTGCTGGGCTGGCCTGGTAAAGGGAATAGTGTGAAATAATCTCTGCACTTGCTGTTTTGGGGAGTAGCAAAAAGGTCGCAGCAAGGCTGACCCCACTTGAGAAAAATTTCTCTCACAACAGAGTCTTTCAGAGACCACTCGTGAGGCATGAGGATAGCTCTGCTCAACTTGTCCGCAATTTGATTGGACTTCCGGGGATGTCGTTGCTATCAGAAACCGCTGAGAAGAAATCGCCCATTGCCACAGTCTGAGTGCTTCTCGACACAGGGGGTAGGACCTGGTTCCGCCTTGTTTGTTGATATACCACACTACAGACATGTTGTCTGTCTGGATTGCAATCGTTCCCAAGGGAAGAGAGTCTTGAAGGGCTTGCAATGCTAAAAGCACTGCTCTCATCTCCAGAACATTTATGTGCAAGTGGCATTCGTCTGGTTGCCATGTGCCCTGGACAGTCCTGCCCTGATAATGCCCCCCCACCCGATCAGGGAGGCGTCCCTTTGTCAGAGTAGCATCCGGAGGGGAAGGAACAAAGGGTCTTCCCAATAAGAGCTGAGGGGAAGACATCCACCACAGAAGATGATTTCTGCATGCCTGCGTAATCATAATGGTGTGGGACATTGGAAGTTGCTGGTATGACCATTGTGCAAAGAGCAGCCATTGAAGGATTCTCATGTGGAATCTGGCTAATGGAAGCAGAGGTATGGCAGCCGCCATAATTCCCAACACTTTCAGAACTAACCTGGCTTTGATTCTGTTGTTGCTGAAAAGGAGTGAGACCAGTTTGTGTATGTCTGTTATTCTCTGATCTGTTAGTCTGCAGACATGTTGACTGTGTCTAGATTTGCCTATGAAGGTAATAGTACGACAAGGCGACAAAACAGACTTTTCGCAATTTATTGAAATGCCTAATTTTTGACAAATGCGAAAGGTGTAATCCCTGGCCATTAGAAGAAGATGCTTGGTGGGAGCTGTGAGGAGCCAGTCGTCCAAATATGGAAACACCTGGAATCCTTGTCGTCTCAGGTGAGAAGCTACCACTGCCATGCATTTGGTAAACACCCGGGGGGCAGTGGTGAGACCAAAGGGCAGGGCCCTGAATTGAAAATGACTGGTTCCCAGCCTGAAGCGGAGGAATCTTCTGGAGCGCCTGTTCATTTATGTGATAGTACGCGTCCTGAAGGTCTATAGAGCACATCCAGTTTCCTTTTCCCAATAGGGGAAGGATGGACTGCAGCGTGACCATCCGAAATCTTGTTTTCTTGACTGATCTGTTCAAGATACTGAGATCCAAAATTGGTCTCCAGTCCCCTGTTTTCTTTGGAACTAAAAAGAACCTTGAGTAGATTCCGGATCCTTGCTGGTCTGCTGGAACTGGCTGAATCGCTCTTTTTGCAAGCAGCTTTGAAATTTCCAAAGCAGCTAGATCCCTTTGAGCGGGTGGAACATCTGGAAGGGATTTTTTTGATTGGTTTGGAATGCGAAGAAAGGGGATAGAATAGCCTTCGAAATGATGGACTGTACCCATTTGTCTTGAGTCAGGGATAGCCAGGCTTCTGGGTACAGTGACAATCTTCCCCGACTGCCTCGAAGGTGGGCAGTCGGGCAACACCTCAGGGATGCTGAAAAGGGCTTATCAGAGAAGGCTTCTCGATTGCCCTGGTTCTCTGGACCCCCTGCCCCTAGGCGGCGTCTACCATTGTTATTCCGCCTCTGCCTCTGGCGGGAACCGACTCTCGTCAGGCGAAGACCCTTGAGATTGTTTGGAACCACATTTTTCCACTTTTCTGACCTTTGGGGTAAGGCCTAGAAGGAGTAGAAAACGGACTCCGACGGCAGAAAGAGTCTTGCCATCAGTCTCGCACCTAGTCAAGGTTTCTTTCACTTGAGGACCAAAGAGAGATGATCCATCGAAAGGGGAATTAGTGAAAGACGTTTTAAAGGGGTCCACAAAGTTGCATAGCCACATCCAGGCATGCCTACGTAAGGCCACACCTGTCCCTGCGGCCCTGCTCGCTCCATCAGCCGCATAAGAGAGGAGGCGCATGGAGGAGTTGGCTATGGAGTTCAGGGTAGCCAGCTGAGAGTTCATCTTGTCTTGAAAACCCGCAGCCGTAGGATCCTTCAACATGTCACTCGCTTCTTTGATCAAGTCCCTTTGAAGACGAGTAAAATGGCATTGGTAGTTCAGCGAACGCATTGCAAATGTCACTGACGAGAACATCCACTTCCCGTACCTGTCCATGGACCTAGATTCCTTGTTAGGTGGATGGACAGGCACTGAAGGATCAGTTAGTTCCTTCTTAGTGGCAGCAGCAACCACCATAGCATCCACAGAAACTCCTTTTGTCAAAAATTGTTTATCTGCTGGTGCCGTTATGAATTTTGAGGGTCTCCTGGGAGTGGGGTCCACCGAATCAGGAGCCGTCCATGCCTTTTTTGCTACCACCTGCATGAGGGGGTCAAAGGGGGGAGACACCCAGGAGGTGGAAGGGCGAGAGCCAAATGCCTCAAGGTACACAGATTCATCCTCCGAAGGGTTGAGGGCTGGCCAATTTCCCCTCTGCTTAAGGATTTCTAGAATGTCTGCAAAAGAGACATCTTCAGAAAGGGAACTGGGGCAACCCTCGGAATCCTCTAAATCTGTGTCAGAGGTGACGGACTCAGGTGAGTCTATGTGTTTCCTCTTACACTTTCTCTTCCGAGGGGGCTCTTCTGCCAAATCAGGAGAGGCCTCGGAAGAGGATGAGATCCCCACAGGGGATTCCTGAGGAGCTGGCTCTCTGCGGTCCGGGATGAGGGAGTGAGTCGACTTGACCTGAGGCACCGAAGAGGGGGGGGCGGACGGAGCCGACTGTGGGGTAGAACCAGATTCTAACACACTCCGCATGACCTCGAACGCACCCCTGTCAGGCAGAGCCAGAGGTCCCCGCTCCGAAAAGCTAAAAACCTCCCTCGGCACCGACAGTGATAGCTCCGAGGCCAATGTCGGAGCCGAACTCACCAGCGCCGAAGCCCCGAGAGGGAGAGCGGGATCGGACAATGGTCCGATGCCACTCACCCCCTCAGAGCCGACGATGGAAGTCCGGTGCCGAGATTCTTCTAAGGAAGAAATCGGAGCCGATGATGGAGCCGAAGACAATTGTATCGGCTCCGACGCTACCACAGTCTCGGTTCCGAAATGCCCCGGCTCCGAGCTCAACGGAGTCAGAGGAGGAACATATTGAGGGACAGGGGCAGGCATCGACTGATGAGTCGGGCTCTGAAGCATTTGGGCCAGTGCCTCGGACTTAAGAAGTCGACTCACTACCCTCTGAAGGTCATGATCCGACAGCCTCGATGACCTAGAGGAGTGAGATCTATGGCTCCGTTCAGACAGCAGAGGAGATGCTGGAGCCGAATGAACGGAGCCAAGGGATGGTGACCTAGACCTCTTCCTAGATGTCGGTTCCGAGGTTCTGGTCGGAGCCGACACGGGAATTTCTAATACCTCGGCTCCAGCCGGAGCCGAGGAAACCACAGGAACTGTAGCCTGAGACTCATCGGCTCCAGCCGGAGCCGATGTAGACAGAGGTTTCGAAGCCTTAGGTCTCGGCTCAGTAGCTGGAGCCGGGGACCTAGAAGCCTTGGAGGGCTTTCCCGAAGAGATAGTAAGGGAATCCTCAGGCTTGAGTAAACCTCTCAGTATCAATTTGTTTTTTCTTTCCTGCAGGACCCTGGGACTGAAGCCGTGGCATACAGCACAGGAGTCCTGCAGGTGCAAAGGCCCCAGGCAGTAGACACAAGAAGTGTGACCGTCTGTCAGAGACATTTTCTGACAGCACGCATCACACTTCTTGAAGCCTGAGACCTTTGTGTCTTTAGACATTTTAGAAAAAGTGTAATCACACACACCCAGTCAAACACACTGATTACACCCTATCCTATTTCAAAATCAAAATATAAAACTAGCAAGGTTTTAAATTATGAGAAAAAAACACACACACACCACTAGGGGATGGAGGAAGAAGGCCTGAAGGCCCGAGGGAAGAACTTATAAGTTCTTGTGGAGAAGAAAAGGGATTTTTGAGAGAAAGTGGAGAGAATTCCACTAAACTAAGGGAAACAAGTGTTAAAATTAAAAATAAAGGGGTTTAAGTATACTAACTTTAGTTCAAAATTACTCACCAAGAAGCCGGTAGAAAACCAACACCTCGATCGCTGTAGCGGCAAATGAGATCTGAGGTAACTCACGCCTAGCATTGTGGGATATAAGGGGAGCCTCGAGCCGGTGGAACCAACTCTCGAGCTTTTAGAGTGGCCGAGTCGGAGCCGAGGTCGGCTCCGAACCCATCCAGCAAGAATGAAGGCGAGATAGACAACTTAACATTGAATGTTTAACTACCTCAGTATTGTTTTGCCAGGTGTAGCCTGAAGCCAGTATGATTCACTGGAGTGTATTAATCCATTGCATTAGTCAATCATTAAAATTTGTTCATTTCCAAGACATTAGACTGCAAAGTGTGTAAACATTTATTCTTACAGGAAAAAGTACATTTGCTAGCATTCTTTCACTATGCTCAAAACCACAAAACTGGTATTTTAAATACACTGCTTCCCTGTTTGCCAACAAGCTTTCACTATGAGAGTCCAATCAAAACAAAAATGAAGTGGTAAAGAAAACAATATTTCAATGCCTTGGCTGCATGACAGCTTGCTTAATATCTGGATGGGAAGCAAAGGCTGTGATGAATCAAAAAAATAAATTACTTTTAAATACAGTCAAAATAAAGTATAAAAAGACAAGCAGCCAACACAATGCATTTTCTGAATACACAAAAACAGTATAAAAATGACAGAAAACCAGAACATTCTGCAAAAGGACAGATTAAAAGCCATGACTACTTGTGTCTACCTTGGATACTCTTTAAGTGCTCCTTGCCTGGACACATCTACCTTGGAAGGATACTCTAAACCTGGACACATCTAAAGTCACTACATGGGGGAGAGGGGTACAAGTATGTCACAATTTGAAACGTCTCTGGCTGATGGCCCCGAGCCCATGACACATTTCATATACTCAACCTCAGAGCAAGAAATCTGGGGCCTTATAAATAAAAATAGGACAAAGGTCAAAATACAGAATTTTTAAATGCTGCTCTTACAAACTTAGAAAGTTCAGTAGGTCTTGCATCAGTATGACTTGGGTATGAAATCTGAAACTCAAAAACACCTGTCAGTGAACTTAACTTAGCATACTAACCTCCTATGAAGGAGCCTGTCATTTTACCACTTTGCTGTGACATATTATGGATCCTTCCTCATTAATTTGTACCCTGCTGTTGGGCAAGTTTTATTGGAGAACCATCACCTAACCACAGTATGGCAACATCAGGTTCTCTGCTTAACTCCCAAATTATGGCAACATACACCAAGAGAACAAAATATCAGAAATGCTGCAAAACCCACATGACAGCTGAAATGCAGGTCAAGTCCACTTAGTCCAAATCTAACATACTTTTAACAGACTCACTAGCCCCTTTAAAAGGCATAACAGTACTAAAATAGCAGGCAGCCATGTTACATTTTAGTACATCTTTTTCACTCATTTTGTAAACATAACATGAAACATATAAAAGGTTTCATACGTATAAGTGAGAGAATAAAATACCCATCTAATACCAGCAGAACATAGTAAATTATTAAGAGAGGAAATGTAAATATTGATTGAAATGAAAAGGTGACAACCATTCTGACTACAAGAAATGTGCCTTTGGTGAAATGCAAGCACATAAGAAATACATTACTGAAAGCAGATTGTTTTCTCTGTAATCATTTAAAGTAAAACAGCGGCCACACTAAAGACAAGACAGTATTATATTCCAAAAACTGTTACACTAAAATAAACGCAATCTATCCTAAAATGCTTAAACAAAATAATAAAAAAAAAGATAATCAAAGCAGAAGGAAATGGGAAAAAACACAACTTTTAATACAAAAAGGTACTGTCAAAAGAAGAAAGCATAAAAATTCCCAAACCCACTTTAAGTAAAAAGATCTTTACAACTGCTTCTTAGCCTTAAATCTTCCAAAACAAATGACTTCTTCAGATTATTATAGACAAGAGCCAAGAGAGACAATCTTCAAAGTTAGTGATCCAGAAACTTAAAACAATTTCTGGCAGGGTGAACTAATAGCTCAAGATTGTAAAAAGTACAATTTCAAGACAATTTAGAAGAATATTGTACGCTGTAGCCAAAGGGCCTCATGTAAAATCAGCTAAGAAATATCACCCTTTAGAAATTCTAGCTATACAAGTAATTCTGAACATAAAAAGTGGCTATACTCCAGAATAAAGAAAATATAAATAAAAATAAACAACTGTCCCCAGCCAGTTGATGAGGACATACATAAAAAACAACATTAATAGTGATGACATGAAGTATTGGTACAGAGTACTAAAAGAGATGTCATCTGCATGTGCCTCCATAGTCCATGTGTGTGACCTGTGCTTTATCTTGGTACAACCATTTTAGTATCTGCTCTTGATTTTGGGGTTTTGGTAAGTTAAGTACTTTTTGAGAGCTCTGAAAAGTTTTTCTGTTGCGGTTTCTTTCTTTACCATCATCTTGGTCTGAGCTTGCCTTCAGTGTACAAACTTCTCCCTACCCTTCACTTTCTGGTTGTGGGGGTCTCACCCAACTATTGCTCTCATATTATCATTTCCATTCATCTCCCAAACATTGCCGCACACAAAACGCATATAAACATAACACATGCATGTGTGTTTGCTAGTGTTTCTGTGTATACACATGTGCGAGTGCGATACAGATCAAGTCTTTATTCCTCATGTTGTTTTCCAATAGTCCAATTCAAGAATGTCATAAAATATCACTTCAAGTACTACCTGATATCATCCAGAATCAACTTCATCCCTGAACACGTAATGCAGCATAGTCACATATGTGTGTGTGTGTGTGTGTGTGTGTGTGTGTGTGTGTGTGTGTGTGTGTGTGTGTGTGTGGATATACAAGTATAACAGAAATTTTAAAAAAACATATACAGAAATTAAACTTCAGTGCATGTAAACTCGAAGTGGCACAAGTAAGTAATTCAGACTGACTGAACACAGGCACAGATGTAGCTAAACTGATATCAAAACATTTGTCCTGCATTTAGGTATGCACATGTGATTATATAATGGCCACTTGTAACCATTACAGCTGGCTGCCAAAGTATTCCACCTGTTGTGTAAAATCCATTTAGCTTATCAGGCTCTTATTTTACTTCGTTACTATTCTGAGTCCAGCCTTAAAGCTGCAGTAGTAGGTAGCTGGAGTGCCAAACTGAGGTCACAAATGCACCTGCTATTACCTGCTGAGTCCACATGAAAAACATCATTATGTGCACTGGAGGAATTGTTTCTATACAAAACACTGAGAATGCTGAGGAGATGATGGAGTAATGAGACTACAGTGAAGGACATATACTGTATTTAGCAGGTCTGGAGAGTAACAGAGCCAAAAGAATAGCTCAGCAGCTGAACAGACACAACATAAGGAAAATAAGTTACATTAACCCTAATTTATTGATGTAGAGGGATAAAGTTCTGACTACTGCCCAGGTTACTTAAGGCTGAATAGCAAGTTGGGCACTTAATGGTGGAGGCACGGAAAATGGGCATGTTCATTCTGGGGTGTACAGGAGGTGGATGCACACATGAGCACAGTAGCATTGCTCAATTTCCCTGGAGGAGATTAGGAAAACAACTCTGATTAGGTGCTCTCTGAAGGTGGACAGAGTGCCCTGCTGATGTCAGCCTTTTGTGACAGTGACTGGTAGTTCAGCAATGAAGCACATTGCATGTCCCTACTTTAGGGTGTTGCATATTATGTGCAGAAATGGGGAATAAGTCGAAAACACTCCCTAACGGCAGGTTGATACTGTCCTAAGGTCATCGGTCTCTTCACTGGCCTCAGATGTGGGTTGGGGTCAGCATGAGGAAGGCTAAGGCAGGTCTGGTAGAGCTGGTGGATGAGGAGAAGAATGGAGGCAGGTGATAGTCAGCTTTGGGGTACCAAAACAGGGAAAAAAAGCAAATGAGCTACATAAGAAATATACTTAGTAACAGGTTGTGATGGTGATAGACATACAAACTCTGAGTCATCTGGTTCGAAAGCCAGTGCAAAATATTCCTTTTGACAGCTTTGAGGAAAAGGTAATCAATTAACTTGTTAAGAAAAAAGGACTAAGGTGAAGATTGTCACTCTTGGAGAAGGTGGCTACCTCCTCAGGTCGCTCCATAAGTTCAGTAATTAAAACTGCTAAATTTAAAAGGAAAGTCAAAGTAGCTCATTCAATGTACTTTTGGGTGGCTATAAGAGTAAATGTGTTCAATGAAACAAATGGGAGTGTGCAGACTGAGCAAGATGATGGAGTAAGTCATGAGTCAGAGTAAGACTGAAATACTGTTCTGTGTTCACCTAAAATCCAAGAAAACTGACAGAGTTAAATGTTTTGGAGATGTCAAGTAGATTGCAAACATAATTGGTTGCTGCATATTTGAAATGTTTGAAAGTGGCTAGAGTGGGCAATGCAGAGCTTTAACATGATCAACAAGTGGTCACAGGACCTGCTAAATGCTAAATGTGAAATGCTTGAGATTCAGGAAAAGGCAGCAGAGATGGTAAAGCAAACTGAGTAGGCAGAATAAAAACTGACTAAAATTTGCAAATTATACAATTAGGCATATGTTTTATATTTATGTAAATATCACAATAGTCATGCACTCTTAAAAGAATTTCTCATTGTCTTATGACAGCTTATGTCTGGCTAACAAAAACCTTCTGACAATATATGTTAGAGTAATACAGTTTAAGATATGACAATTTGTGAAAGTTTAACAAAAAATATAATTTGGGGTTTGTGTACATTATATTATAGTACTTCGGAAGGCTATGAATTCACTATTATCACTGCAAAGAAAATGTCTTACTGTAAACATTACTATTTGCATTTTTACTGTTCACACAATGTTTACTCCTGAAATAAACTAACCATTACATATTTTATGGTATTAATAGCTTGAACAGTAAAAAGGCAGAAGCCTACAGATGAAATTATACCAGTTAAAACAGATACCCTTAAGCTAATAAATAAGCCATCAACCATAACCATTAAAATAAATGAAAACATTCATATTTGCAAAGAATAAAATGAAGCAACATACTTTGTAAAATTAAATATATAAGCAGCCTTTCAGTTGCACAAAGAAATACAAACTAAAAGTGTAAAACAGATAGCACATATATTAATTCAATCATCTCATTTAGTCCTGTCACTAACAGGCAGTAGTTAAAGATATATTTAAATTTCTATCTCTGACTTGCAATTCCAGACAGGTCACAGGAGTTACATACTTTTATAGACAATGCAACTAATAACTCTAAAACATTAACTTAACAGTATGGCAGAAACCATAACTCCTCACAGATCTCCTAAATATCGTTTTTAATGCAATAATATGTAAAAATATAAAATTAACTCACCTGTTGTCGTTGATTCCTGATTCCACTGGCACTAGCAGCAATAAAATCCACGGTTCCACCCGGTCCACCACAGACTGACTAGTCATCTAATAAAATAAAATAATTTTCTCTTGTAACTAAACTAAACTGTCTTGAGCCAAAAAAAAATGTTTTAACTAAGTTTTAAACAGACACAAAGATCAATGGTCCAATTCCAATGCCGAAAACCAACTGAATGATTCTCGCTCTTTTCCCAGCACATAAAGCCCGGGAAGAGAGCGAGAACCAATCAGCAGCATTTGCCCAGCAAGCACGTCATGACATGCCTGCGGACGTCGCAGTCCGAGCCCCTTCCATATCTATGCGGTTTGTGAGTCAACCACATAGATTTCTGGGAAGTTCTGGGCATCAGAATGATGCCTTCTTTGCTTCTCTGGGCGGCAATGTAAACATTGCAGCAACCCAGCAAGAATTTAGAAAAAAAAAAAAAACTCTGTTGCGTTTGAAGCGCGCAATGCGCATGCGCATAATTTGGAGTCGCGGACTCGAAATTTAAGTATTCACAGTACAAAATCAGATTTTATTTTATTGTTTTAACATAAAAAACTAAATAAACAACTCAGCTGTGGAGCTGAGGGGGCTGCAGTCCGGCAGCCCAATGCCACGAGCCGCCCCTGGGTTTCACCAATTCATTCTGTTTTATGGTGAAATATCCCAGTGCACTTTTAGGTTAGATGCAATTTAAATATACAGAAATGCAGTATTCTCTTTGTCTAACTCTGGTGGTAAATAAGTCATGGGGCATTGTCATCACTGCAGTTGTACGGTGATGTGGTGGTAACTGAGCCAAGGGTCATTGTCACCACTGGAGTTGTACCATGATGTGGTGGTAGCTGAGTCATGAGACATTGTCACCCCTGCAGTTGTACCATGATGTGGTGGAAACAGAGTCATGAGGCACTGCCATCACTGCAGTTGTACCATGATGTGGTGGTGACTGAGTCATGGGGCATTGTCATCACTGCAATTGTACCATGATGTGGTGGTAACTGAGTCATGGGGCATTGTCACTACTGCAGTCATAACATGATGCGGTGGTAACTGAGTCATGTGGCATTGTCACCACTGCAGTTGTACCATGATGTGGTGGAAACAGAGTCATGAGCCATTGCCACCACTGCAGTTGTACCATGATGTGGTGGTAACTGAGTCATGGGACATTGTCAGCACTGCACCTGTATTGTCATGGTGCATTGTCACCACTGCAGTTGTACTATGGTGGTATCTGAGTCATGGGGCATTGTCATCATTGCAGTTGTAACATGATGTGGTGGTAACTGAGTCATGGGGCATTGTCACTACTGCAGCCATAACAGGATGTGGTGGTAACTGAGTCATGTGGCATTGTCACCACTGCAGTTATACCATGATGTGGTAGAAACAGAGTCATGAGGCATTGCCACCACTGCAGTTGTACCATGATGTGGTGGTGACTGAGTCATGGGGCATTGTCATCACTGCAGTTGCACCATGATGTGGTGGTAACTGAGTCATGGGGCATTGTCAGCACTGCACCTGTACTGTCATGGTGCATTGTCACCACTGCAGTTGTACTATGGTGGTATCTGAGTCATGGGGCATTGTCATCATTGCAGTTGTAACATGATGTGGTGGTAACTGAGTCATGGGGCATTGTCACTACTGCAGTCATAACATGATGTGGTGGTAACTGAGTCATGTGGCATTGTCACCACTGCAGTTGTACCATGATGTGGTGGTAACTGAGTCATGGGAAATTGTCATCACTGCAGTTGTACCATGATGTGGTGGTAACTGAGTCATGGGCAAGGGAGCCCGCAGGATTTTTTGCATGGGGGTGCAAACCCAGAACCCCGCCCACACAGCCCCACCCCCTCTGCCCATGTAGCCCCCCCTCCGCCCACACAGCCCCCCCACCCACGCAGCCATTCCAATGCCCCATTGCTTGGATATTTCTCCCCATTTGTCATTGACACTGTTCAAATCTCTGTGTGCATACTGTTTTATGCTTTACTTCAATGATTACAGATATTTGGATTTCATTTATAACTTATTTCAAATTTATAACTTATTTCAAATTTTATAGAACAAACACTGATAGACATTTACTAAACCTAAACAAAGCAATAGTTTTACAATGAAAACAGACTCAGCATTAAAACTTCTCTACCTTTGAAACCCACATTCACTGAAACAGCATTGAAACTCACATTCAAAGAAAATGCATCTGGTCAGTGGCAGGGTAAGTTTACCTTTGGGCTGTTTTCAAATCATAGGCTCCTGGCACACATTTTTAGAACCATGCAAAAGTTCTTTGATTCACCTTCCTGACTGTATTAATTATACTATATAATAATTGAATTATATCCCTTGTATAATACAGCACCACTTGTTAAGAGTGGGTTTTAAATTTATAGTTCTGAACATTTTTCCATTAAGCAATGAAATAAATCATATGAACCAATAATAACAACCTACCCAATTCAGAACATTTCAGCCATAAAGGGCCACTCAAACTTCTGTCATACACATTAAAGAGATCTGAAACCAATAAAGAGGTTGTTGCTAGAAAACAAATATGTCAGTGTTTCATTTACAAATGCAGTGCCTGTTGCCCTTGAAGAATACATTGCCTATGTTACATTAAAAGAAATGGTAAGCTGGTATATTGCAATAAGGAATGGGTGGCAAGCTGAAAACAGGTTCATAGTTATTAGGTGTCTCATCCAAAGGAGGACATACTAAGGACTGCAGTACCATACCCCCTTAAAATACAAATGTACATGCTGTAGGAATAGAACCTACACCCCTTTGTATCAAGATGTAAAAATGCTACCTGTTGTGCTAACACTGCTTTAAAATTCTATACCACAATAATAATACTATTTGCTAAACAAAACAATTGCACATTTTAAGCAGACTTAGCATGAGCAGCAGTAACCTTTGCTTCCCTTGAAGCTCACAATTCCTTGAAAATGCACTTGAAAATAAATTCCACCTGCTAGATCTACCGGGTTTATATTGTAACATTGAAGTCTCAGAACTTTGAATGCTACAATATCAAAACCACTACATTGAAAGTGGAAAATAGCGTCAAGAGAACATCGAAATTTTGCCTAGGGCAAGATTTGGTCGGTCGCTCCATGGCTTCACTATTTCCTCCACTGTGTGCGATAGTTATGGACCTCAGGGTTAGGAGCAGGTTAAGGTAAGTGGATAAATAGTACTGTATGTATGGTTTAGTGTAGGGTTAGAAGTAGGGTTTTATAAAGTGTATGTGTGTGGATTATTTATTTTGGTGTGCTTGTGTTGTGTGTGATAAGATCTATGACTGATAAGATCAAATCTCCTACTAGAGTCTATGACGTGACAGAGCTGGTAAACAAAGAGCAGCTGCAGCAGAGGAAACAGTTTTAAAAGCTCTCAGCATGTCTCTGTTATCCCTGTTCTTGTAGAATGTAATTTAGCTTCATATTTTTGCACTGTCATTTAAAAAATACTTGATTTTACATTAAATATTAGAGCAACACAGTCAGTCAATAATGCCATTCATTATAGTTTACCATATCTTATTGCTCAGAAAATTATGCTGGTTTAGCAAATTTGCTCTCTCTGCCTTTTAAAGTAAATTAAACTAATATAAAAAATGTGTGCAATATGTAGCCTGATTTAAGCTTCCTGATGTTTTGGTGCTAAACTTGTTTTAAAGTTGTGCCTTACAAATTTCTTATTTTTGGCAGTATCCTTCCTGCCCAGACATGGGTCCACTTAAAATGGATCAAAACACGAAACATGCTGTCAGAAATTAGCTATTTAAGGGTCTGGAGGCTATGGTATAGTAGTCTGCTTGGTATTATCAATTACTTCAGTGGCATTTTGCCTCTTTCTGAATTTCCAAGCATCAGAGCTGTAAGAGAGTCACATTGTTAAGAGGATTGTAAGGGAGATTTAACATGCCTGCGTCTGCTGCAACTTTTCTGAGTGAGGATGGCACCATGCACCTTTTTCCTACAGAATAAGCTTGATCATTTGCTGCAGGAGGCGAGTCGTTCCAGTTCTTTAACTACTTCCACCCACACATGCAAAGAGAGGCCAAGCTGCTGACCAACTAGTTTATAAATAAGTCTCTGGCTGGCGAAAGTTCACCGTTATTGTTGGGTCACAGTTCTCTGCAGGCAGGGCCAGCCTTAGCCGAAATGGTGCCCTAGGCGAGGTAGTGCTCAGGCGCCCCTTAAGCCTCACCCACACCACAGTCATGAAACACCCCTATTTGAGCCACACCCACAGGGTCACTCCCCAAGAAAGCCAATCCAGTCATTTCCTTAAATTATTTAAATGCATAGGAAGAATAGTTACATTCCAAGGTGTCTATCTGCAACTACTTCTGCATAATATTTTCTACTTTAAATACCAGAGCCAGATCACAGTCAAACAGAGCCCTAGACAGGCTAATAGACTGCCTCCCAGAGCAGCTGCTTCTGCAGCAAACCACTCCCCCCTGCAGCACCCTCCTCCTCTGGCATTCCACTGTTCCATCATTTGGTTATTTCTCACCAGTTGCCATGCGTACTATTCTCTTATTTGATTTTACAGTCATTACAGATATTTAAATAAAATAGCACAAACACAGGTAGCCATTTGCTAAACAATACAGTCTCGCAATGAAAACATACTTAGCATAAGCAATAAACTTCTCTGCCCTTGAAACTCACATTCATTGAAATAGAAAAATTCATATTCATTGAAACAGCATGAAAACCCACATTCATAGAAAATGCATCTGGCCAGTGAAGAATTAAGTTTACCTTTGGGCTGTTTTCAAAACAGACTCCTTTTACACTTTTTTTAGGGCCATGCATACGTGTATTTGTTCTTTGACTCCCCTTCTTGATTGCATTGAATTATATTCCTTGTATAATATAGCACCACTTGTTAGAAAGTGTTTTAAATTTGTAGTTTTAAACATTATTTTTATAAGCAGTGAAAAAATATACGAACCAATAACTACCCATTTCAGAAATGTTCAACCATAAAAGGCCACTCAAGACTTCTGTCATTATAATCCACCAATATTACTCCATACTCAGAAGCTCTGCAGATGTAAAATCATCTGAATTCCACACTAAAGAAATCCATACCTAATGAAGAGGTTGCTACAAGCAAAACAACTTCACATATCAATGTTTTATCTACAAATTCAGTGCCTGCTTTCCCTGAAGAACTAAATTGCTTATATTGCATTAAAAATTTATAAGTTGATAATACTGCAGTAGTAAATGACCAACAAGTTCATAGTCACTAGGCATCTCATACAAATGACATACTCAGGAGTGTAGAACCCCTAGCACCCCTTATAATGTACCAAATAATCATATGGGCACTGCAATACCAGCACTCCATCTAGATGGTGAGTGAGTAGAATCCACAGCCTTCTGCACCAAAGGCAATTATGCTAACACTGCTTTCAGATTTTACAACACAATGTGCCATTTGATAAACAAAAAACAGCTAGTTTCACATAGAAACATTTACACTTGTTAGAGTAGGTTATATATTTGTAGTTTTGAACATTTTTCCAGTAAGCAATGAAACAAAATGTATGAACCAATAATGATAAAACTACCCATTTCAGAACATTTAACCATAAAAGGCTCCTCAAACATCTGTCATTACAACCCTTGCCTTCAACCTGTACCTCCCTCATAACTCTGTATTTGAACAACATTTTGTTCTGAATTACTTAGACTTCCTTTAGACATTGCATTAGTCTGTTAAGTTGCAAATTACGGTCCACTGACTGTAAGAACTTTAAGAGCTGCAAAATATAATATTTCATATTTCATTGAAAGTACTTCTACCCAAAAGAAAAAAAAGTGTTGATACTGAAATGAAAAAAGGCCTTGGAATTTGCAGCTGTGGAAAACATTGCTTCTTATAGGGATGAATCTCCAACTCTCTCATGTGAGAAGCCGCAGTACAGCACATGTATCTTTTGCTGACATTTGTAACCAATTCCAAAATCCTACTATTCGAGGAACAAAATACCTAGGGCTTCTGGTGAACTCTGACTGAAACTGACGTTTTCATGACATTTAAATAACTGTGCTTGTCAGAGCTCAGACTGGGTTCTTACGCATTAATGAGTAAATTTGCAGCCCTTTCTTCAACAGGCAGCTGCTACTTTATCCATGTTAAAACAAAGCATCAATACATCACTAAAAGACCTTCATTTTAAGACATTAGACTACATCACCTTGAAGTCCCTTCACCTTTGATCCTTTATTCACAGACAAGCCAGATTCATCTTTGAAATCTACCAGGGCTCAGTCACATATGGTTGCAAACCTACCTTCCTGGGCAGAAAAGGAGTATATCACTCTGTATTATATCATCCCATGACCACCCTTCCCAGCAGCCCCCATCTATCTCTAAATCTATCTCTAAATCTGTGCTTCAGAAAAGCACATAAGCAGCATGTGGATTCATCATCAGGCTGACTCACTCTGCATCAATCGTACTCCCAGCTTGAAGATTTTGGCCCGAATGTGATACACATTAACTACTCAGAAATGTCATCTCTTCTATGAAAAAATATTAAGATCACCAAAATTAATATACTGCTGTTATTGACATAATGTATTTCTAATCCACAAAATGCATAAACTGGCATTATTTCAGTATTATTAAAATGTAATGTAAATTCTACAGGTAAACTGAGATATTTCACTTAAGAAGTCTTGCTTAACTTTCAGATAGTAAGTAAATTTCTAACTAAACTAATTTATGGCGTGAATTTCATAACATCACTATTTGTCTGTTTGGACTGTAATAGCTGAGAAGAATTGTATAATTTCTGCTGTCAGACAGACAATAGAACAACACTAAGGGGAATCTGGGTCTAAAAAGTCTTCAAATATTCAAATGACAATTAACTACCCTGGGAACAAAAGTATGAACTCCTTTCAGCAGCTCTTGTACCTTCCAGTAACTGCATTTGTAAACACATAATATTTTATACAAATAAGTGCTGTCAACAACATTCATATGCAAGCCACACAGTCTGAATATATTCAGCAGATGCTTGGTAACTGGTGAGATGTTACTGCATAAAAAATGTTTTCGTTTCTGAGATTAATCACTCATTAGAATGAATAAAGTGCTATAGTTATCAAAATACAAGTCCTGCTGTCTGTTCATTACATAAAAAATAAACTCTTGTTCCAGATATTTTAAAATAAGTTTTAAACAACTGAAGACATCCATCCATCTGTGTATCTGACAAAGAATGCAGATACATCTTTTTTCTAGTACTCTGTTGCAAAAACATTGGGTACAAATTCAAACAGATTTATTCCCAGTGTAAATCAGTTATTCCATGGGTAATACCATTTTTTCAATAAGCATTACAGAGGAGTAAATCACTTATATTGACTTTTAATACTTTACTAAGGAGCAGCTTACTAATAATGTAAAAATTATTCATTTGTGTGACTGAAATAGGAATATTAACTTACTTTTCCTCTGCATTTGCTTTTATTGATAATTTCTAAGGCATATTCTGTACCTGTTGTCTGTCGACCTGTGAAAAGAAGACAACTGCTAGAAAAATCACTCAGGCTGGTTGGCATTATCTTTTTCACAAAGTGTGAGAGAGGAAACGTTCTTTATGGCCAATATAATTTGTGCCTAACTTGTGTTTGGCATAAATACATGATGCAGACGCGCGCAAGGCTTCTGGTCCTCCTAGACGATGAGTATTTGTTTTTCTGCTGTCCTCAGGGACTAGACAAGACAAAAAGTACTCCCTCCCCATCGTTCAGTGGTTCCAGCGCCCTTGCTTACCTGTTATTTGTACCTTCTTCGTCTGCAGTTCAAACAACTTCTGGAATTCAAATTCCCCACGTGAGTGGAAGATGAATATGTAAACTGGATGCAAAGGGCATTCTTAAAGAAGAACGCGCTAAAAAAAAAAAAAAAAAAAAAAAATTTTTTTAAATTAAGAGAAAATTACTCTCTTGGTCAGCCGGTTCCAGGGGGGTGCAAGTGCACCCCCTTTGCGCCCTTGGTCATGGGGCATTGTCACCACTGCAGCTGTAACATGATGTGGTCATAACTGAGTCATGGGGCTTTGTCACCACTGCAGTTGTACCATGATGTGATGGTAACTGCACCTGCACTGTCATGGCGCATTGTCACCACTGCAGTTGTACTATGGTGATATCTGAGTCATGGGGCACTGTCATCATTGCAGTTGTAACATGATGTGGTGGTAACAGAGTCATGGGGCATTGTCACTACTGCAGTCATAACATGATGCAGTGGTAACTGAGTCATGTGGCATTGTCACCACTGCAGTTGTACCATGATGTGATGGTAACTGAGTCATGGGGCATTGTCACCACTGCAGCTGTAACATGATGTGATGGTAACTGAGTCATGGGGTATTGTCACCACTGCAGTTGTACCATGATGTGGAGGTAACTAAATCATGGGGCATTGTCACCACTGCAGTTGTACCATGATGTGGTGGTAACTGAGTCATGGGAAATTGTCACCACTGCAGTTGTACCATGATGTGGTGGTAACTGAGTCATGTGGCATTATCACCACTGCAGTTGTACCATGATGTGGTGGTAACTGAGTCATGGGGCACTGTCACCACTGCAATTGTACGATGATGTGGTGGTAACTGAGCCATGGGGCATTGTCACCACTGGAGTTGTACCATGATGTGGTGGTAACTGAGTCATGAGACATTGTCACCCCTGCAGTTGTACCATGATGTGGTGGAAACAGAGTCATGAGGCATTGCCACCACTGCAGTAGTACCATGATGTGGTGGTAACTGAGTCATGAGACATTGTCACCCCTGCAGTTGTACCATGATGTGGTGGAAACAGAGTCATGAGGCATTTTCACCACTGCAGTTGTACCATGATATGGTGGTAACTGAGTTATGGGGTATTGTCACCACTGCAGTTGTACCATGATGTGGTGGTAACTGAGCCATGGGGCACTGTCACCACTGCAGTTGTACCATGATGTGGTGGTAACTCCATCATGGGGCATTGTCACTACTGCAGTCATAACATGATGCGGTGGTAACTGAGTCATGTGGCATTGTCACCACTGCAGTTGTACCATGATGTGGTGGAAACAGAGTCATGAGGCATTGCCACCACTGCAGTTGTACCATGATGTGGTGGTGACTGAGTCATGGGGCATTGTCATTGCTGCAGTTGTACCATAATGTGGTGGTAACTGAGTCATGGGACATTGTCAGCACTGCACCTGTATTGTCATGGTGCATTGTCACCACTGCAGTTGTACTATGGTGGTATCTGAGTCATGGGGCATTGTCACCATTGCAGTTGTAACATGATGTGGTGGTAACTGAGTCATGGGGCATTGTCACTACTGCAGCCATAACAGGATGCGGTGGTAAATGAGTCATGTGGCATTGTCACCACTGCAGTTATACCATGATGTGGTAGAAAGAGAGTCATGAGGCATTGCCACCACTGCAGTTGTACCATGATGTGGTGGTGACTGAGTCATGGGGCATTGTCATCACTGCAGTTATACCATGATGTGGTGGGAACTGAGTCATGGGGCATTGTCAGCACTGCACCTGTACTGTCATGGTGCATTGTCACCACTGCAGTTGTACTATGGTGGTATCTGAGTCATGCAGCATTGTCATCATTGCAGTTGTAACATGATGTGGTGGTAACTGAGTCATGGGGCATTGTCACTACTGCAGTCATAACATGATGTGCTGGTAACTGAGTCATGTGGTGTTGCCACCACTGCAGTTGTACCATGATGTGGTGGTAACTGATTCATGGGGCATTGTCAGCACTGCAGCTGTAACATGATGTGGTCGTAACTGAGTCATGGGGCTTTGTCACCACTGCAGTTGTACCATGATGTGGTGGTAACTGAGTCATGGGGCATTTTCACCACTGCAGCAGTAACATGATGTGGTGGTAACTGAGTCATGGGGTATTGTCACCACTGCAATTGTACCATGGTGTGGTAGTAACTGAGTCATGGGGCATTTTCACCACTGCAGCTGTAACATGATGTGGTGGTAACTGAGTCATGGGGTATTGCCACCACTGCAGTTGTACCATGATGTGGTGGTAACTGAGTCATGTGGCATTGTCACCACTGGAGTTGTACCATGATGTGGTGGTAACTGAGTCATGAGGCACTGTCATCACTGCAGTTGTGCAATGATGTGGTAGAAACAGATTCATGGGGCATTGTCACCACTGCAGATGTACCATGATGTGGTGGTAACTGAATCATCGGGCATTGTCACCACTGCAGTTGTACCATGATGTGGTGGTAACTGAGTCATGGGGCATTGTCACCACTGCAGCTGTAACATGATGTGGTCATAACTGAGTCATGGGGCTTTGTCACCACTGCAGTTGTACCATGATGTGATGGTAACTGCACCTGCACTGTCATGGTGCATTGTCACCACTGCAGTTGTACTATGGTGATATCTGAGTCATGGGGCACTGTCATCATTGCAGTTGTAACATGATGTGGTGGTAACAGAGTCATGGGGCATTGTCACTACTGCAGTCATAACATGATGCAGTGGTAACTGAGTCATGTGGCATTGTCACCACTGCAGTTGTACCATGATGTGATGGTAACTGAGTCATGGGGCATTGTCACCACTGCAGTTGTACCATGATGTGGTGGTAACTGAGTCATGGGGCATTGTCACCACTGCAGTTGTACCATGATGTGGAGGTAACTAAATCATGGGGCATTGTCACCACTGCAGTTGTACCATGATGTGGTGGTAACTGAGTCATGTGGCATTGTCACTACTGTAGTTGTACAATGATGAGTTGGTAACTGAGACATGGGGCACTGTCACCACTGCAGTTGTACCATGATGTGGTGGTAACTGAGCCATGGGGCATTGTCACCACAGGAGTTGTACCATGATGTGCTGGAAACAGAGTCATGAGGCATTGCCACCACTGCAGTTGTACCATGATGTGGTGGTAACTGAGTCATGAGACATTGTCACCACTGTAGCTGTAACATGATGTGGTGGTAACTGAGTCATGAGGCATTTTCACCACTGCAGTTGTACCATGATATGGTGGTAACTGAGTCATGGGGTATTGTCACCACTGCAGTTGTACCATGATGTGGTGGTAACTGAGTCATGGGGCATTGTCACCACTGCAGTTGTACCATGATGTGGTGGTAACTGAGTCATGGGGCATTGTCACTACTGCAGTCATAACATGATGCGGTGGTAACTGAGTCATGTGGCATTGTCACCACTGCAGTTGTACCATGATGTGGTGGAAACAGAGTCATGAGCCATTGCCACCACTGCAGTTGTACCATGATGTGGTTGTGACTGAGTCATGGGGCATTGTCATTGCTACAGTTGTACCATAATGTGGTGGTAACTGAGTCATGGGACATTGTCAGCACTGCACCTGTATTGTCATGGTGCATTGTTACCACTGCAGTTGTACTATGGTGGTATCTGAGTCATGGGGCATTGTCACCATTGCAGTTGTAACATGATGTGGTGGTAACTGAGTCATGGGGCATTGTCACTACTGCAGCCATAACAGGATGCGGTGGTAAATGAGACATGTGGCATTGTCACCACTGCAGTTATACCATGATGTGGTAGAAAGAGAGTCAGGCATTGCCACCACTGCAGTTGTACCATGATGTGATGGTGACTGAGTCATGGGGCATTGTCATCACTGCAGTTATACCATGATGTGGTGGGAACTGAGTCATGGGGCATTGTCAGCACTGCAGATGTACTATGGTTTTTGGCAAAGGCTCTTGCCACCCCCATTGTGCCTTTTTTAGGCAGGGCTCAAATTCTAAACCTACCACCCTAGAACACAAAAAAGGAAAAAAACTAAGGGTAATGCTGCTCAATGCCAGAAGTCTCAACCTCAAGATGCACACACTCGAAGCCCTTCTCAGTATGGAGAACATCGATGTCTGTGCTGTGACTGAAACCTGGTTCCAGGCTCCTGAGAGCACCCCGGCACTATCAGGTTTTACCTCGTATCATGCGTTCCGGCCCCAAAATCTGGACAACACCAAGAAAGGAGGGGGAGTGTCCATATTCATCAAGGACACCCTCACCTCACGGTTGGTGGCAATGCACGATGCATCGGAAACCATCCAGGTGCAATTAACCGTAGGCAAGACTGCTCTGCAGTTTGTAGCCTGTTACAGGCCACCCTCTCAAACTCAGGAACCTCACACAGCTTTCCTGAAAACACTGGAGGGGATAAATATATCTCCAAACACCATCATACTGGGTGATTTCAACTATCCAAATATAGACTGGGATCACTACTCAAGCCCCAACACTCTAGCCCAAAGGTTCCTAGAGTTCATAAACTCAAATGCCATGGAACAATTGGTCACCATCCCCACAAGAGGAGAAAACATACTGGATCTCATCATCACAAACATGGGGTCACAATATTCAACACCGGGGGTATACCCATCATTGGTGAGATCAGATCATAAACTAATCTCACTGGAAGTCCACATCCCGCCCCCACCCCAGATAAAAAAGACCACAGTGAAGAACTTCTCAAAAGCCGACTTCACACTCCTAAAGACTGGTGTGGTCTCTTTCAAGGCCCCCGAGCCAGCGGAAACCATTACTCAAACCACTGAATCACTTACAAATGCCTTTTACCAGCACCTCCAGGACTGCATGGATCAGGCAATCCCAAACAAAACAAAGACTCTTTGTACCAAAGGCAAGCGTCCAGTCTGGTGGACCCCAGCCATAAACAAGCTTTACAACAAAAGGAAAAAGCTACTACAAGATAGAGCAAAATCTGTAAAAGGGAAGACACCCTTGATCATTATAAGTAAAAAACTGAGATCTCTCATAAAAGCATCCAAGGCAAATTTTGAGAGAAAAATCGCTAAGGACTCAAAAGACAATCATAAGGCCTTTTTTAGCTATGTTAGAAACCTGGGAGGAAACTCCCAGATATGCTCAGAATTAGTACAAAATTTTGTAAAAATCACGGAACCTACAGACATTGCCAACATACTGGCTGACAGGTTCAGTGCAAATTTCTCCCCCCCTCCCCCCAAAAGGAGAGATATCTATACCAGAGGACTGTAGTCCCCCAAACATCTCAAATGCTCAGGTGAGACCTGCTCTCTCCAAGGTGAAAAACACAGCATCCATGGGACCAGATGGTGTCCCTGGTTGTGTGCTCCACGAACTCAATGAGGAATTAAACCCGCAGTTAGGGCAACTGTTTAATCTTAGTCTCACCTCAGGATACATACCCAAGGAGTGGCGTACGGCAACGGTGGTCCCACTTCACAAAGGAGGTGCCTCCACCGACCCTGGACACTACCGTCCCATCAGCTTGACAAGCCTGGTCTGCAAAGCTATGGAGAGGATCATAATGGAACTCATAAATAAAGACATAGGGGACTTACAGACGTTGGATCCAACCCAGTTTGGCTTTGTCAAGGGCAGATCATGCCTTTTAAACTTGGTTGACTTTTTCGAAACAGTCACCAAGGCCATTGACGAGGGCAAGGCAGTCCACACAGCCTACCTTGACCTGGCAAAGGCTTTCGACACAATACCCCACTCGGGTATCATTGAAAAACTCACCAGCCTAAACGTAAACCCATACGTCACAAGATGGGTTGCAAACTGGCTAAGTGACAGAACCCACAGGGTCAGAGTTGCTGGCGCCATGTCAGACTCCAAGCCTGTCACAAGTGGTGTGCCACAGGGCTCAGTCCTGGGCCCACTCTTGTTCAGCATCTACTTTTCAGAAGTACAGGCAAACACATGAGGATTATGGCTGACAAAGTTTGCAGATGACTGCAAACTGGGCACTATAGTTGAAAACCCATCTGACACAGACATCCTTCAGAAGGGTCTCATAGAAATGGATAACTGGTATCAGAGCCATGGCCTAAAGTTAAACGCCAAAAAATGCATAGTCATTCCCTTCGGGAAAAACAAGGTTACCCCTAGTTACCATATAGGTGGCAATCCACTAAGCACAGAAGAGGTTATCAGGGATCTGGGGACCCAGGTTGACAGTAACCTTTCGTTTGACACTCACGTTGCCAAAGTAGTTAGGAAGACCTTCTACATTGCCCACCTGATCATGAAGGGATTCACATCTAGATCTAGGGAGGTCATCGTTCCCCTGTACTCATCACTCATCAGACCAATGATTGAGTACAATGCCCCATTCGGAATGTATCTGACCCGACACCTGCAGCAATTGGAAAGGCCCCAAAAGTTCCTCACTAAAAGGATAAAGGGTCTCAAAAATATGTCTTATGCTGCCCGACTGATGGAACTCCAGCTCTATTCAGTCGCTTACCGACTGCTCAGAGGTGACCTGTGCCTGACATACAAGGCCATGTCCAACACGGAATTAATGAACATGCTTCACCTCAGAAAATCTAAATCCATCAGAACTACAAGGGCAAGAGACTTAAACCTCGACACGGCTATTAATAGGACGTGCTGGAGGGACAGATTCATCACCCAGAGACTCCCTATGCTGTGGAACAAAATCCCGGTTCATGTGAGGCAGAGCACCTCGCTGGCCTTGTTCAAGAGAAATCTTGACCAATGGATGGGAGATCGCAGGTATACCCCAGGGATAACCTCAGTGTCACTGCTTGACAGAGGCACAGCAAAATAATGGGCATAGTTAACTTCAAACTAAAGGGGTGGCGAAAGCCACAAAACTGTGGGCTAGGCTTATAAATGCCCTAGGGCAGATAGCCTAGTATGAACCTATGAACCTATGAACCTATGGTGGTATCTGAGTCATGCGGCATTGTCATCATTGCAGTTGTAACATGATGTGGTGTAACTGAGTCATGGGGCATTGTCACTACTGCAGTCATAACATGATTTATTTATTTATTTATTTATTTATCATTTGTTGACCGGGAAAGTCCGACTAGGTTCCACAGAGCCTGTTTTCAGCGGAGGCTGGTAACTGAGTCATGAGACATTGTCACCCCTGCAGTTGTACCATGATGTGGTGGAAACAGAGTCATGTGGCGTTGCCACCACTGCAGTTGTACCATGATGTGGTGATAACTGATTCATGGGGCATTGTCAGCACTGCAGCTGTAACATGATGTGGTCATAACTGAGTCATAGGGCTTTGTCACCACTGCAGTTGTATCATGATGTGGTGGTAACTGAGTCATGGGGCATTTTCACAACTGCAGCAGTAACATGATGTGGTGGTAACTGAGTCATGGGGTATTGTCACCACTGCAATTGTACCATGGTGTGGTAGTAACTGAGTCATGGGGCATTTTCACCACTGCAGCTGTAACATGATATGGTGGTAACCGAGTCATGGGGTATAGCCACCACTGCAGTTGTACCATGATGTGGTGGTAACTGAGTCATGAGGCACTGTCATCACTGCAGTTGTGCAATGATGTGGTAGAAACAGATTCATGGGGCATTGTCACCACTGCAGATGTACCATGATGTGGTGGTAACTGAATCATCGGGCATTGTCACCACTGCAGTTTTACCTTTTTTTA
>NC_056741.1:66264988-66287488 GCF_019279795.1 Protopterus annectens | reverse complement strand
CAAGCTAGTCAGGCTTATGGGGCAATAGTTTCCAGGATCCGTTGAGGCACCACCTTTATGGAGAGGGACCACTGTTGCTGTACGCCACTCTTTGGGCACATATCCTGTAGTAAGGCTGAGATTGAACAGTAGTTTTATGTTTGTGTTTAGCTCTTCTTGGAGTTCATGTAGGACGCAGCCCTGGACACCGTCTGGTCCCATTGATGCTGTGATTTTTGCTTTGGAGAGGGCGGCTCTTACCTGAGCATCTGAGATGTCAGGGGGGGCAGCACTCTGCTGGGATAGATATTTGCCCTTTGGTGGGAGGGGAGTTTGCACTGAACCTGTCAGCTAGGATGTTGGCAATGTCTGTGGGTTTGGTGTATTTTTTGTCATTTTGGACTAATTCTGAGCATATCTGGGAATTACCACCCAGGTTCCTACCATAACTAAAGAAAGCCTTGTGATTATCCTTAGTGTCCTGTGCAATTTTTCTCTCGAAGCTGGCCTTAGACAATTTTATGAGTGCCCGTAGTTTTTTGCTAATACTGATCAGTGATGCCTTCCCTTTTTGGGATTTTGCTCTATCATTTAGTAGCTTCCTCCTTCTATTGTATAGTTTGTTTATGGCTGGGGTCCACCAGACAGGACGTCTGCCTTTGGAGGATTGGGTCTTGGATTTATTTGGGATTGCATGAGCCATGCATTCCTGAAGGTGTTCATAGAATGCATTTATAAAGGATTCTGCAGTCTGGGCCGTATTTTCCACAGGCTCGGGGCCTTTGAAGGATTCCACCTCGGTTTTGAGGAGTGTGAAATTTGCTTTAGAGACGTTTTTCACTGTGGTTTTCTGGGCAGGGGGTGGGGTCGGGATGTGACTATCCAGTGAGATTAGTTTATGGTCTGATCTTACCAGTGAGGGATACACTTCTGGTCTGGAGCATAGAGTCCCCATGTTGGTGATGATCAGGTCCATTATGTTTTCCCCTCTTGTGGGAGTTGTAACAAGTTGATGTTAAGTTGTCTATCTCACCTTCATTCTTGCTGGATGGGTTCGGAGCCGACCTCGCCCCACTGCCACTCTAAAAGCTCGAGAGTTGGTTCCACCGGCTCGAGGCTCCCCTTATATCCCACAATGCTAGGCGTGAGTTACCTCAGATCTCGTTTGCCGCTACAGCGATCGAGGTGTTTGGTTTCTACCGGCTTCTTGGTGAGTTATTGTAGAGTAATTTTTAGTCTACTTAAACCCCTTTAGTTTAATTCTTAACAGTTATTTCCCTTAGCTTAGTGGATTTTGTCCCTTTTTTTTCTTCTATTACCCCCTTTTCCACAAAGAACTTATAAGTTCTTCCCTTGGGCCTTCGGGCCTTTCCATCCCCTAGTGGTGTGGGTGTGATTTTCTCAGGAATTTAAAACTTTGATAGTGAGTTTTAATTTTTGAGTTAAACTTGTATAGGGTGTAATCAGTGTGTTTGACTGTGTGTGTGGTTACACTTTCTTCAATAATGTCTAAAGAATCAAAGGTCTCAGGCTTCAAGAAGTGTGACTCGTGCTGTCAGAAAATGTCTCTGACAGATGGTCACACTTCTTGTGTCTACTGCCTGGGACCTTTACACCTGCAGGACTCTTGTGCTGTATGCCATGGCTTCAGCCCCAGAGTCCTGCAGGAAAGAAAAATAAACTTATCTTGAGAGGTTTACTTAAGCCTGAGGGTTCCCTTACTGTTCCTTCGGGAAAACCCTCCAAGGCTTCTCAGTCCTCGGCTCCAGCTTCTGAGCCGAGGCCTAAGGCTTCAACCTCCGTACATCGGCTCGCTGGAGCCGATGAGTCTCAGACTGCAGTTTCTGTGGTTTTCTCGGCTCCGGCTGGAGCCGTGGTATTGGAAATTCCTGTGTCGGTTCCGACTAGACCTTCGGAAGCAACATCTAGAAAGAGGTCCAGGTCACCGTCCCTTGGCTCCGTTCATTCGACTCCAGCATCTCCCTTGCTGTCTGAACGGAGCCATAGATCTCACTCCTCTAGGTCATCGAGGCTTTCGGACCATGACCTTCAGAGGGTAGTGAGTCGACTTCTTAAGTCCGAGGCACTGGCCCAAATGCTTCAGAGCCCGACTCATCAGTCGATGCCTGACCCTGTCCCTCATTTTGTTCCTCCTCCGACTCCCTTGTGCTCGGAGCCGGGCGCCGAACCGAGACTGTGGGCCGGAGCCTATACAAATGTCTTCGCTCCATCGCCGGCTCCGATTTCTTCCTTGGAAGAATCTCGGCGCCGACTTCGCCGGCTCCGAGGGGTGAGTGGCATCGGACCCTTGTCCGACCCCTCCTCCCTCGGAGCTTCGGCGCTGGTGAGTTCGGCTCCGACATCGCCTCGGAGCCATCACTGTCGGTGCCGAGGGAGGTTTTAGCTTTTCGAGCGGGACCTCTGGCTCTGCCTGACAGGGGTGCTCGAGGTCATTCGGAGTGTGTTGGAACCTGGTTCAACTCCACAGTCGGCTCCCCGCCTCCCTCTTCGGTGCCTCAGGTCAAGTCGACTCACTCCCTCATCCCAGACCGCAGAGAGCCAGCTCCTCAGGAATCCCCTGTGGGGATCTCATCCTCTTCCGAGGCCTCTCCTGAATTGGCAGAAGAGCCCCGTCGGAAGAGAAAGTGTAAGAGGAAACACATAGACTCACCTGAGTCTGTCACCTCTGACACAGATTTAGAGGATTCCGAGGGTTCCCCTGCTCCCCTTCTGAAGATGTCTCATTTGCAGACATTCTAGAAATCCTCAAGCAGAGGGGAAATTGGCCAGCCCTCAACCCTTCGGAGGATGAATCTGTGTACCTTGAGGCGTTTGGCTCTCGCCCTTCCACCTCCTGGGTGTCTCCCCTTGACCCCCACATGCAGGTGGTAGCAAAAAAGGCATGGACGGCTCCTGACTCAGTGGACCCCACTCCCAGGAGACCCTCAAAATTTATCACGGCACCAGCGGATAAACAATTTCTGACCAAGGAGTTTCTGTGGATGCTATGGTGGTTGCTGCCACTAAGAAGGAACTAGCTGATCCTTCAGTGCCTGTCCATCCACCTAACAAGGAATCGAGGTCTATGGACAGGTACGGGAAGCAGATGTTCTCATCAGCTTACCTTGCAATGCGTCGCTGAACTACCTATGCCATTTTACTGCCTTCAAAGAGACTTGATCAAAGAAGCGAGTGACATGTTGAATGATCCTACAGCTGCGGGTTTTCAGGACAAGATGAACACTCAGCTGGCTACCCTGAACTCCATAGCTAACTCCTCCATGTGCCTCCTTTCGTATGGGGCTGATGGAGCGAGCAGGGCCGCAGGGACAGGTGTAGCCTTACGCAGTCATGCCTGGATGCGGCTATGCTACTTTATGGACCCTTTAAAACGCCTTTCACTAATTCCCCGCTTTGATGGATCATCTCTTTTTGGTCCTCAAGTGAAAGAAACCTTAACTAGGTGCGAGACGGATGGCAAGACTCTTTCTGCCGTCGGAGTCCGTTTTTCTACTCCTTCTAGGCCTTACCCCAAAGGCCAGAAAAGTGGGAAAATGTGGTTCCAAGCAATCTCAAGGGACTTCGCCTGACGACAGAGTCGGTTCCCGCCAGAGGCAGAGGGGGAAGAACAATGGTAGACGCCGCCCTAGAGGCAGGGGGTCTCAGAACCAGGGCAATCGAGAAACTTTCTCCGATAAGCCCTTTCAGCATCCCTGAGGTGTTGCCCGACTGTCCACCTTCGAGGCAGTCGGGGAAGATTGTCACTGTACCCAGAAGCCTGGCTATCCCTAACTCGAGACAAGTGGGTACAGTCCATCATTTCCGAAGGCTATTCCATTCCCTTCGCTTGCATTCCAAACCGATCAAAATCCCTTCCAGATGTTCCACCCGCTCAAAGGGATCTTGCAGCTTTGGAAATTTCAAAGCTGCTTGCAAAAGAGCAATTCAGCCAGTTCCAGCAGACCAGCAAGGATCCGAATCTACTCCAGGTTCTTTTTAGTTCCAAAAAACAGGGACTGGAGACCAATTTTGGATCTCAGTATCTTGAACAAGTCAGTCAAGAAAACACGATTTCGGATGGTCACGGTACAGTCCATCCTTCCCCTATTGGGAAGAAAAACTGATGTGCTCTATAGACCTTCAGGATGCGCACTATCATATAAAATGAACAGACGCCCAGAAGATTTCTCCGCTTCAGGCTGGGAACCAGTCATTTTCAATTCAGAGCCCTGCCCTTTGGACTCACCACTGCCCCGGTGTTTACCAAATGCATGGCAGTGGTAGCCTCTCACCTGAGACGCCAGGATTCCAGGTGTTTCCATATTTGGACGACTGGCTCCTCACAGCTCCCACCAAGCATCTTCTTCTAAGGGCCAGGGACTACACCTTCGCATTTGTCAAAACTTAGGCATTTCAATAAAAAAAAGTCTGTTTTGTCGCCTTGTCGCGGTTATTACCTTCATAGGCTAATTCTAGACACAGACAACATGTCTGCGAGGTTAACAGATCAAAGAATAACAGACATACACAAACTGGTCTCGCTCCTCTTCAGCAGCAACAGAGTCAAGCCAGGTTAGTTCTGAAAGTATTGGGGATTATGGCGGCTGCCATACCTCTGCTTCCATTAGCCAGATTCCACATCAGAATCCTTCAATGGATGCTCTTCACACAATGGTCATACCAGCAACTTCGATGTCCCACACCATTATGATTACGCAGACATGCAGGAATCATCTTCTGTGGTGGATGTCTTCCCTCAGCTCTTCTTGGGAAGACCCTTTGTTCCTCCCTCCGTTGCTACTCTGACAACGGACGCCTCCCTGATCGGGTGGGGGCATTATCAGGGCAGAACTGTCCAGGGCACATGGCAACCAGACGAATGCCACTTGCACATAAATGTTCTAGAGATGAGAGCAGTGCTTTTAGCGTTGCAAGCCCTTCAAGACTCTCTTCCCTTGGGAACGATAGCAATCCAGACGGACAATATGTCTGTAGTGTGGTATATCAACAAACAAGGCGGAACCAGGTCCTACCCCCTGTGTCGAGAAGCACTCAGACTGTGGCAATGGGCGATTTCTTCTCAGCGGTTTCTGATAGCAACGCACATCCCGGAAGTCCAATCAAATCAAGGACAAGTTGAGCAGAGCTATCCTCATGCCTCACGAGTGGTCTCTGAAAGACTCTGTTGTGAGAGAAATTTTTCTCAAGTGGGGTCAGCCTTGCTGCGACCTTTTTGCTACTCCTAAAAACAGCAAGTGCAGAGATTTTTTCACCCTATTCCCTTTACCAGGCCAGCCCAGCAGAGACGCTCTAGTCCAAGTTTGGCCCCGGGGACTTCTGTATGCATTTCCTCCCTTCCCACTTATCTCTCAAGTGATACAGAAAGCTGTCGCTCAGAAGGCCTCGTTGATCCTCATTGCTCCTTACTGGCCTCGACAGGTTTGGTTCCCCTTTCTACATCACTTTCTGTTGGAGCGACCTTGGCATCTGGACCTAGTTCCAGATCTTTTGATCCATCAGTCGGGTCAATTTCATCGCTCCCTTCCCTCTCTGAACTTCACTGCTTGGTTCCTCCAATTCCAACCTTAGCCAGGCTTCCTCAAATATCTCACTCTGTTCGAGATATTTTGATAGCGCCCCATAAATCTTCCACTGAAAGATTTATTTGAGTAAGTGAAAACGTTTACTATTGGGCTCAAGGAAGGGACATAGATCCTTTCACTGCCTCCATCCTAATGGTCCTTGACTTTCTAGCTGAACTCTTCCATGCAGGTTCATCTCCTTCTACTCTTAAAGTTCAATTGGCAGCTATTTCTAACTTTCATGTGGGCATTTCAGAGTCTGCCATAATGTCCCACAAGCTTTGCAAAGCCTTTTGAAGGGAGTTTTTCTACTCAGACCTCCTATAAGAAATCCTCCTCCTCCTTGGGACTTAAATTTAGTTCTTAGTTCTTTGATTCTTCCCCTTTCGAACCTGCAGCCTCCTGTTCTTTAAAATTGCTATCATGGAAGTCTCTTTCTGGTAGCTATTACTTCAGCTAGAAGAGTTTCAGAACTTCATGCACTCAGCTGTCGACCTCCTTATCTATTGTTCCACAAGGACAGGGTATCCTTACGAACCAACCCGTCCTTTTGCCTAAGATAGCTTGCCTAACCTAAATCAAAGCATTGACCTCCTGTGTTTTTCCAGAATATTCTAACAGGTCTGAACAAAAATTGCATTGGCTAGATGTTCATCGCCAATTAAGATACTATTTGATAGAACCAAACAGTTCAGAAAATCTGACCAGTTGTTTGTCTCTTATGCAGAAGGCAGAAAGGGACTTTCAGTTTCAAAGGTATCATTATCTAGATGGCTAACATCTCTGATTTCCTTATTTATGAAATTAGACACCAAAAGCTGCCTAACAAACCTAAAGCCCATTCCACCAGAGCTTTGGCTACTTCTATAGCCTTCCAAGACAGACTGCCTATTGACACCATTTGTGCAGCGGCTACTTGGGCTACTCCTCACACTTTCATTTCTCATTATAAGTTGGATTTAGCTTCTAGGCATAGAGCCAACTTTGGTTCCACTGTTCTCAAGAGTCTGTTCCGTTAGGCCACCCGGGACAAGGTGCTAGGGACGCGGTCCCATCCAGCAAGAATGAAGGCGAGATAGACAACTTAACATATAGAAGTTATGTTCTTACCATAACGCTCCATGTTAGTTGTCTTCTTCTCGCCTTCTTCTGCCCCACCTCCTTCCCCTGGCCTGGACAGACCTAGAGGAGTTTGATTGTGACCTCTTTCTACCACCTCTTTACTTTAGGTATATGCTCTGCTGTGCATATTTTCCTAGATCAGGATGTAGGTCACCCTTCTCTTCACCCTTGTTTATAGAGGTGGACTTTGTTTCTAGTAATTCTGCTACTATTATAAGCTGGGCCTAGCTTACAAACGAGATCTGAGGTAACTCACGCCTAGCATTGTGGGATATAAGGGGAGCCTCGAGCCGGTGGAACCAACTCTCGAGCTTTTAGAGTGGCCGAGTCGGAGCCGAGGTCGGCTCCGAACCCATCCAGCAAGAAGAAGGCGAGAAGAAGACAACTAACATGGAACGTTATGGTAAGAACATAACTTCTATTTCCATAGCATTTGAGTTTATAAATTCTAGGAACCGTTGGGCTAGGGTGTTGGAGCTAGAGTAATGCTCCCCGTCTATGTTTGGGTAGTTAATGTCGCCCAATATAATGGTGTTTGGAGGGACCTTCATATTCTCCAGTGTTCTCAGGAAGGCCGGGTGGGGTTTGGGAGGGTGGTCTGTAGCAGGCTATAAACTGGAAGGCAGTTTTACCCACTGTCCACAGGTATATATATACATATACCCACTGTCCACGGGGCCTCCTCTCTGATCTCATCTGTCAACCTGTCCATCACCATTGCAAATAAGAAAGGACTCAGAGCTGATCCTTGATGTAATCCCACCTCCACCTTAAACGGATCTGTCACTCCCACTGCAGTCCTCACCACTGTCACACTACCCTCGTACATATCCTGTACCACTCTTACATACTTCTCTGCCACTCCCGACTTCCTCATACAATACCACAACTCTTCTCTAGGCACCTTGTTATATGCTTTCTCCAAGTCTACAAAGACACAATGCAACTCCTTCTGACCTTCTCTGTATTTCTCCAATAACACTCTCAGAGCAATCTGTAGTGCTCTTTCCTGGCATGAAACCATACTGCTGATCACTAATAATCACCTCTCTTCTTAACCTAGCTTCTACTACTCTTTCCCATAACTTCAAGCTGTGACTGATCAATTTTATCCGTCTGTAGTTGCTGCAGCTCTGCACATCACCCTTATTCTTAAAGATAGGTACCAAAACACTTTTTCTCCACTCCTCAGGCATTCTCTGACTTTCCATAGACATACATATATGTATATATATATATATATATATATATATATATATATATATATGTATATATATATATATATATATATATATATATATATATATATATATACGTATATATACTACTCATATGTAGTAGACAGTGTCACCCTAGGCAGTGTCAGGATTGCAAACTGTGTATCCCTTGCATGTAAAACCCTAACACATTTTCGTAAATCCAAAAGAATGGACGGTATTTGGCTTGTTCAATTTTTGGATATCCCTCATGGGATAGGTATCCTGTGTAAACATCAGACTTGGTATCATGACACAATGTCCAGTCCTTTAGACATCTGGACACAAGTTGTATGTGCAGTAGTGGTGCACAAGACTGTTCAGCCTCTAGACAGTCATGCAGAACCTACTACCTAGGATCAAACACCTGCCCATGACGCACGTCTCCCCACATGAATAATCGAGATAATATCTTGTACACATTCGCATAGGGGCACTTGCAAATAGAGTGATTAAGGTGCTGACATAAACAGGGTACCTCCTGACCCTCTGTGTGAGGGACAGTCACTGTTTGGGTAGGTGTGTCCTGACCAAGAATGATACAATGGCAAATGTCCTGTGATTGTAGGAAATAACTATGTACCATACTTCATATAACAGTTGCCTAAAGCAGTTAATTCTGGATATAAACTATGTAAATTGTACAAGAAACAGAATAAGCAACTAAAGTGCTAAAGGAATCGGCTCTCAGCTAGGAAAATACTGAATGTTCTAAACCCTACACTGACCGTGGGTATGTGTTGGCCTAAACAATCTGGTGTCCCCAGAATATATGCCATCCTGTACTTATGAAAATGTGGCAACCCTACCAATGGTCAGAGCATTCGCACAATAACTGGCCAGCCTCTTAATCACTCACAAAACCAGTAACTTTTGGAGGAAAGGTGTTGAATGAGAATGACTAATGACAATAATTAAGAGATGCTTTTAACTGCAGAAAAAAAGTAGAAATACATATGTCTCCAAATCTGTCAACACGTTTCAAGTTAATAGTACTAATAGTGTAGAAGTGTCCATGATTGTCCCTGATTTGTCATTGCCTTGTCCCTGTTGAAATTAGTCCCTGAGTATCACAGAGGTCCGTACACATATGTACACCAACCATCACATTTGTTGATAGTGCTATTGCATATCTGTAGTGAATTCATAAGTGATGTCCAGAATAATATTCATCGTATATATGAATGAATTAAATAGTCAAAAGTGAAGGGAACCCCCCCCCCCCTGTATTATGTAGTGGAAACACCTCACCCCCCACCCTGTATTATGTAGTGACAACCTAATAATGTGGTCAGAGGTGCCCAAACCCCTGTGTCTGTAAAGACAGGTAGAATGTTAAAATTGGGACAACCTCTGTCCATGTGCTACGTCTGACATTTGAACAGGTACAGGGCAGTTCCGGTCACCAGTCGGACAAGCCTAAACCCGGACCGGCACATGAATACCCTGACAATCAAACACATGTATGTGCCAGGACTATAAGCGCTGGAGTTCTGAATATCCTTGGAGTGAATTAACATGCAGCACGGGTCCAGAGCAGTAGGGAATAAGGAATGTCGCATATGTAGCACTGCGGTTTTCCCAGCAGGAGACTGGATGCCTGCTGTGTAAGTGAAGCAGTGAGGCATATGTTAGGGTCGCTATGAACCATGGGTATGCATATAAATGAGGCAGAACACCAATAGTGTAGTGGTTAGAGCATCCGCCTAACGTAAAGGCATTCTCGGTTCAAGTACGACTATAGCACATATCATTTTTTGTGTAATGAATGCCTCTGTGCTGTAAAGCCAACATTTAAACATGTAAAGGTGAACGTGTGATGTTATGTTGTCCATCTCGCCTTCATTCTTGCTGGATGGGTTCGGAGCCAACCTCGGCTCCGACTCGGCCACTCTAAAAGCTCGAGAGTTGGTTCCACCGGCTCGAGGCACCCCTTATATCCCACAATGCTAGGCGGTATTACCCCAGATCTCGTTTTCCGCTACAGCGATCGAGGTGTATGGTTTCTAACGGCTTCATGTCAGTGATTATAGATTAATCTATAGTTAAATTAAACCCCCTTAATTTAGTCTTTTATAGTTAATTCCCTTAACTTAGTGGATTTTGACCCTTTCCTCCCTGTTTATCCATCCTTTTTTCCACAAGAACTTATTAGTTCTTCCCTCAGGCCTTTGGGCCCTTCCATCCCCTTAGTGGAGTGTATGTGTTTTTTTTAGGGATCTGAAAAAAAACTAATCTTGTTTTTAGTTAACCTTGTGGACAGTGTAATCGGTGTGTTTGTGTGGGTGTGGTTACACTTTCCTTGAAAATGTCTAAGGAGTCAAAGGTCTCAGGCTTCAAGAAGTGTGACTCGTGCTGTCAGAAAATGTCTCTCACAGACGGTCACACTTCTTGTGTATACTGCCTGGGACCTTTACATCTACAGGACTCTTGTGCTGTATGCCATGGCTTCAGCCCTAGAGTCCTGCAGGAAAGAAAAAACAAACTTATTTTAAGAGGTTTGCTTAAGCCTGAGGGTTCCCTACTGCTACTTCGGCAAACCCTCTAAGGCTTCTAGGTCCTCGACTCCAGCTTCTGAGTCGAGGCCTAAGGCTTCAACCTACTGCTACATCGGCTCGCTGGAGCCGATGAGTCTCAGACTGCAGCTTATGGTTCCTCGGCTCGCTGGAGCCGAGGCATTGAAATTCCTGGGTCGGCTCGATCAGACCATCGAACCGACATCTAGAAAGAGGTCTAGGTCACCGTCCCTTGGCTCCATTCATTCGGCTCCAGCCTCCCTTGCTGTCTGAACGGAGCCATAGATCTCACTCCTCTAGATCATCGAGACTTTCGGATCATGACCTTCAGAGGGTAGTGAGTCGACTTCTTAAGTCCGAGGCACTGGCCCAAATGCTTCAGAGCCCGACTCATCAGTCGATGCTTGACCCTATCCTCAAAATGTTCCTCCTCCGACTCCTTTGAGCTCGGAGCCGGGCGCTGAACCGAGACTGTGGTAGCGCCGAACCGATACAATTGTCTTCGGTTCCGCTGGCTCGATTTCTTCCTTGGAAGAATCTCGGCGCCGACTTCCTCGCCGGCTCCGAGGGGTGAGTGGCATCGGACCCTTGTCCGACCCCGCCTCCCTCGGTGCTTCGGCGCTGGTGAGTTCGGCTCCGACATTGGCCTCGAGCCATCACTGTCGGTGCCGAGGGGTTCTCAGCTTTTGGAGCGGGACCTCTGGCTCTGCCTGACAGGGTGCGTTTGAGGTCATGCGGAGTGTGTTGGAACCTGGTTCAACTCCACGGTCGGCTCCGTCCGCCTCCCTCTTCGGTGCCTCAGGTTATGTCTACTCACTCCCTCATCCCAGACCGCAGAGAGCCAGCTCCTCAAGAATCCCCTGTGGGATCTCATCCTCTTCGAGGCCTCTCCTGAACTGGCAGGGAGCCCCTAGGAAGAGAAAGTGTAAGAGGAAGCACATAGACTCACCTGAGTCTGTCACCTCTGACACAGATTTAGAGGATTCCGAGGGTTCCCCTCCTTCTAAAGATGTCTCCTTTGCAGACATTCTAGAGATCCTGAAACAGAGGGGAAATTGGCCAGCCCTTAACCCTTCGGAGGATGAATCTGTGTATCTTGAGGCGTTTGTCTCTCGCCTTTCCACCTCCTGGGTACCCCCCCCTTTGACCCCCTCATGCAGGTGGTAGCAAAAAAGGCTTGGACGGCTCCTGACTCACTGGACCCCACCCCCAGGAGACCTTCAAAGTTTATCACAGCACCAGCAGATAAGCAATTTTTGACCAAGGGAGCTTCTGTGGATGCTATGGTGGTAGCTGCTGCCACTAAGAAGGAACTAGCTGATCCTTCGGTGCCTGTCCATCCTCCTAACAAGGAATCTAGGTCTATGTACAGGTACGGAAGCGGATGTTTTCGCCAGCGACCTTTGCTATGCTCGCTGAACTACCTATGCCATTTCACTGCCTTCAAAGAGACTTGATCAAGGAAGCGAGTGAGATGTTGAAGGACCCTACAGCTGCGGTTTTCAGGACAAGATGAACGCTCAGCTGGCTACCCTAAACTCTATAGCTAACTCCTCCATGCCTCCTTTCATATGCGGCTGATGGAGCGAGCAGAGCCGCAGGGACAGGTGTCGTACCGGCATGCCTGGATGCGGCTATGCAATTTTGGACCCTTTAAAACGCCTTTCACTAATTCCCGCTTGATGGATCATCTCTCTTTGGTCCTCAAGTGAAAGAAACCTTGACGAGGTGCGAGACGGATGGCAAAACTCTTTCTGCCGTCGGAGTCCGTTTTTCTACTCCTTCTAGGCCTTACCCCAAAGGCCAGAAAAGTGGGAAAATGTGGATCTGGAGTAGGAGATTCATTTGTCTGCAACCTGTGGGTTATGGATCCGATATCGGATCCGAACCGGCATGGTTATCCAGCTATGGATCCAAGCTCTCAGCTCCTCCCCTCACCCATAATGCCCTGCTCTACCCTCATGACCTCAGATCTTGTTTGCCGCGCTGGTAACTGGATGTGGATACATAGCTCTCAGCTAAGTAGACTATTTTCTTGTGTAAAATCAGAGAATTTTTTGTTTCTTTAACAATTTTTGGGTGAAAGTAGTAGGTTCCCGTTATATATTGACTGTTTTAGTTTAATTTAATTTTCAGTAGTAATTTTTATTCCCTCCCCTCGCTGGTTCGTAGAGTGTGTGTGAGGCCTGTGTGTTTTCTTTTACTGTTTAAGTTACTTTTCTGTAACTTTAGGTTAGTTTGTAGATTATGGCCGAACAGCCTAAGTCTATATTCTCAAAATGCTCCGAGTGTGGCCATAAGCTCTCACCGCGGATGGCCACACTCGGTGTGTTAGTCTTGGGGTTGAACACCTCACATCTGGCTGTTCCATTTGTGCAGGGTTCAACCCCAGGGCACTGAGGGAGCGGAGGTCCAAGCTGGTCTTGGCGGGTCTTTACCGCCGGACTCGGCTCGACCTCCGCCTTCGGGACTCCTGCGGCTGCAGTTGTTCCCCTGTGGCACCCCCTCCTGCTCCTGGGACTCAAACTCCCGCTTCAGGAGAGGAGAGGGATGCATCTGGACCGGAGGGAGAAGCACCAAGCGGCGGGCCGAGACCTCTGTTTCGCCCCGCCAGCCAAGCTGGCTTCTCCCGCTTCTTATCGGTTCGGTCTCCTCCTTCGGCTCCGGTCCCCTGTGTGCTTCTCACCGGGTCCTGAGGAGGAGGAGACCCGATCCCGCCGAGGCTATCGAGGAGGCATTCCAGGCCTACCTCGGTAGCCTCGCCGAGATCTACCCATAGCTCGATGCTGATCTGGACCGGATGATGAGAAGGTTCATCCAGGCCCAGATGCAGATGGGAGTGCTTGCCTCCTCCGGGGAGCTCAACACCCTTTTAAGCCTATTGTTCCTTCTCCGACCCGCTATCCGGGTTCGGAGCAACTGGAGCCGAGCAGCTTCGAGCCGGGGAGGTCGGATCCGATAGTACTTGGTACCGGATCCGACCCTGCCCTCGAAAGGCCGGACCCGATCTCGGAGCCTGGATCCGAGCCGATCCGGGGATCAGTGCTCCTTCGGCGCCGCCTGTGTCGGAGCGCACTGTCCCTTCGGATCCGAGTGCTTGGCCGCTCCGATCCACTCTTCGGATCCGAGGGGAGCCATTGTCGGATCCTTTGGTCGAGGTCGGCTCCCTTCGCTTTTGATGTAGTGGAGAGGGCTCTGTTGAGGGTCTCCGGACCCCGGCACTTGCTTCGCCCGCCCCGCCTCCTCTGCACTGGGCCAGGCTTCCACCATCCGCCCCTGGGACAGCCCGCTTGTGCCCCAAGTTGCTCCCATGGAGCAAATTGCTGTTTGAGGACTCCTCTGACAGCCCCCGGAGGAGGCCCTCGCAAGCATACGTGCAAAGGAGGCACATTGACTCCCAGTCTCTCACTGAAGACACGGACTTGGAGGAAGGGAAGGCTCCCACGGTCACCCTCGAGGATGTCTCCTTCGGAGACATCATGGAAATCCTCCGTATTAGGGGTGGTCTGCCCCAAGTCTTCCTCGGACGAGTCCGTGTTCTTGGAGGCATTCAAACGGGCCCGTCTACCTCTTGGGTGTCCTCTGCCACCCCTGGTGGACCTTATTACCACCAGGGCGTGGAAGGAGCCGGACACCGTGGAGCCAATTCCCAAAAGACCTGATAGGATCCTTAGCCCGCCTCCGACAGGACCCATTGGAGTAAGGGGGCTCCTGTAGATGCCATGTTGATGGCGGGGGCCACAAAGAGGGAACTGGCTCAGGAGAGTCCTCAGTCCACCCACCGAGCAAGGAGTCTCGATGATGGACCGCTTGGGGAAGCGGATGTTCAGTTCGGCGACCTTCTCGGTAAGGGCGCTGAACTATTTGGCACATGTTATTCGGATGCAGCGAGACCTTATTAAGGAGTACGCTGCATCCCTGAGTCCATTTCGGAGGAGGACAGAGTTCTGCACTCCACCAAAATGGCCACTCTTAGGTCAGTCACAATACCTCTATGCGGCTACTCTCCCATGCTACGGAGGGCGCCGCTAGAGCTGCGGGACAGGACTGGTCACTAGACGCCAGGCCTGGCTCCGCCACTGCGATTTTTCTGAGCCCTTCAAGGCGCTTGCTTAACGCCTTTGATGGTTCTGCTCTGTTTGGCAAGACCGTCGCGAGACATTGACCCAGAGCGAGAAGGACGGGAAGACGCTGTCTGCCGTCGGAATCCGCTTCTCTGCACCCCAGAGGCCCTATTCTAGGAACCAAAAGGGTCAGAAGAAGATGTGGTTCCGGAAGTCGCAGCAGTCCCAGCCTGCTCGACAACCAGTCCTCCCGTGGCAGAGGAGGACAGGGAGGACGCCCCTAGAGGCAGAGGGGCTCCCAGAAACTTCGGGTCCAGGGAACCTTTCTCTGAGCTGCCCGCCGCAGCAACCCTGAGGGTTGCCCGACTGCTCTACTCTGGAGGCAGTCGGGACGCTGGGCACCTAGCGCATGGGAGTCCATAACATCGGACCGCTGGGTTCTCCAAATCATATCCAGGGATACCGCATTCCTTTCCTTCACCTTCCAAAGATGAAGTCCCTCCCAGACGTACCACCCGGTCAAAGGGAGGCCGCTTTGGCAGAAATTGGCCATCTGCTAGAGAAAAGAGCCATCCAGCCCGCTCCCCAGACCAGATCGGATCAGGGTTCTACTCCAGATTCTTTTAGTGCCAAAAAGACGGGGAACTAAGACCAATCCTAGACCTCTCTCTTGAATCTGGCAGTCCCCAAAGAAAAATTCGAATGGTCACTCTACAATCTATTCTCCCCTTCTGGGAGAAGGCCACTGGATGTGCTCGATAGATCTCAAGGACGCTGACTACCACATCCTAATGGACAGGCGCCCAGGAGGTTTCTCCGCCTCGGCTGGGAGCCAGTCACTACCAGTTCGGGTCCTTCCCTTTGGTCTCACCACAGCCCCAGGGTGTTTACCAAAGTACTAGCAGTGGTAGCGGCCCACCTGAGGCTTCAGGGGTGCAGGTCTTTCCCTACCTGGACGACTGGCTCCTTACCGCCCCAACAAGGCATCTACTTCTCTCGCCAGACTCCTTTCTCCATCTTGCTCCATTTCTGGGCATCACAATAAATACAAACAAGTCCAACCTGGCACCCACTCAGCTCTTAGATTTCATAGGGGCCAGACTAGACACAAGGAGTTTACGAGCCTTCCTCACTGCGGACAGAGTTCTAAATCTGCAGCTCCAGGTGCGGGCCATTCTCCATTCATGTTCTGTTCCAGCGAGTTGGTCCTGAGGGCTCTAGGGTCCATGGCTTCGCCGATAGCACTTCTTCCTCTTGCCAGACTCAATATGCGATTCTACAGTGGACGCTCTTAGTACAGTGGTCATACCTTGCTCTCCCATGTATCATCCCATAGCGATCAGCAAGGCTTGCAAGCGGTCCTCTTGTGGTGGCTCCACTCCCGGATCTCCACGAGGGTCGCCCATTTTGTGCTTCTCCCCTCTCGCCACGGTGACCACGGACGCCTCCGCCTCGGGTGGGGGCACTTTGGCCGGACAGTCCAAGGCACGTGGAACGATTCAGAGACCTTACTGCATATCAATGTTCTAGAGATGAGAGCAGTGCTCTTAGCGTTGCTAGCACTTCAGGACTTTCTTCCCTTGGGAACAATTGCGATGCAATGGGACAATATGCCTGTGGTCAGGTACAACAACAAGCAAGGGGAACAAGGTCTTACCCTCTTTGTCGAGAGGCCATGAGAGTTTGGGAATGGGCAATCTCCACCAATCGCTTTCTCATAGCAACGCACATTCCGGTCGGTCCAACATCCTAGCGGACAAGCTCAGTCGCACCATTCTGACCCCTTACGAGTGGTCTCTCAATTGTCAAGTAGCGAACGCATATTCGCACGGTGGGGAACCCTTCATGCGATCTTTTGCTTCTCCTCAAACACCAAGTGCGACAGTTTTTTCGCTCTAATACCTCCTCCCGGAGGTACCCCAAGAGACGCTCTGGTGCATGCTTGGCCACCCGGTCTTCTGTATGCCTATCCACCCTTGCCTCTGATGCTGCAAGTTCTTCAGAAAGCTTCTCGGGTGGGTTGCAGAATGATTCTCATTGCTCCATTCTGGCCTCGACAGATCTGGTTCCCCTTCCTAAGGTCTCACTCGGTGAATCCTCCTTGGATTCTGGATCCCATCCCGGATCTGATATCCCATCCATCCTGCATTCCTCCTCCGAACCTGGACAACCTGAAGCTGACCGCTTGGCTGCTCCAGTTCCACTCTTGATAAGGACTCCCGGTATTTCTTCACCGGTAAAGGCTATTTTGGTGGCGGCTCATAAACCATCCACTAGAAAGGTTTATCGAAGCAAATGGAAACGTTTCTCTGTGTGGGCGGAGCGGCAAGGCCTGAATCCCTTCACGGTTCCTCTCCCTGTAGTGCTTGATTTTCTAACCTCTCTTTTTAATGATGGTGCCAGCAGTTCCACAGTCAAAGTTCAACTGGCGGCAATTTCTCACTATCACATTGGTCAAGATTCTATCCCTCTTATGTCAGCCAAATTGTGTAAAACATTTCTTAAAGGTACTTTCCTTCTTAGGCCCCCTATAAAACAAGCAGTTCCTCCTTGGGACCTTGCTTTGGTCCTGCAGGCCTTGACCGCTCCTCCTTTCGAGCCCGCGGCTACGGTGGATCTCAAATTTTTGTCCTACAAGACAGCCTTTTTGGTAGCCATTACATCAGCCAGGAGAGTTTCTGAACTTCAAGCTTTGTCAGCTAAACCTCCTTACTTAGTATTCCATCCGGACCGTGTCTCCCTCAAGACCAACCCGTCCTTCCTTCCTAAAATTGCTTCTAAAGCAAACATCAATCAGTCCATTAACCTCCCTGTTTTCTTCCCTAAGTATGAAAACAAAGGTGAATATAAGCTACACTCACTAGATGTTCACAGGCAACTTAGATTTTATCTCAACAGGACAGCTGGTCATAGGCAATCCGACCAGCTGTTTATTTCCTTTGCAAAATTCAATTTGGGCAAGCCAATTTCTAAAGTTTCTCTGTCCCGCTGGATTTCACAGTGCATTTTATTGGCTTATCAAGCGCCAGGAAGGCCCGCACCGGGGTGATCATGCTCATTCAACCCGGTCAGTATCTACCTCGGCAGCCTTCAAGGCTAGGATTCCTCTAGATGATATTTGTGCAGCAGCCACGTGGGCTTCATCTCATACATTTATTTCTCACTATAAGTTGGATCTCGCATCTAGGGGTAGAGCATCCTTTGGCTCATGGTGCTCCGAATATCCTTCCATGATGGCCGCCCAAGATTCAGGTAGCTGGGGACTCTGTCCCACAGGTTGCAGACAAATGAATCTCCTACTCCAGATTTAGAAGTTATGTACTCACCATAACGTTCCATCTGAGTAGGTGTATTCATTTGTCTGCAACCATCCCGCCCTCCTATCCCCCTGGCCTTTCAGTTTCCTGCATATTCCTTGTTACCCTTTTTAGGGTATTGTTGCTTTGGCAAACTCGATCTGAGGTCATGAGGGTAGAGCAGGGCATTATGGGTGAGGGAGGAGCTGAGAGCTTGGATCCATAGCTGGATAACCATGCGGTTCGGATCCGATATCGGATCCATAACCCACAGGTTGCAGACAAATGAATACACCTACTCAGATGGAACGTTATGGTGAGTACATAACTTCTAATTCAAACAATCCCAAGGGACTTTGCCTGACGACAGAGTCAGTTCCTCCAGAGGCAGAGGGGAACAATAATGGTAGACGCCGCCCTAGAGGCAGGGGGTCAGAACCAGGGCAATCGAGAAACCTTTTCCGATAAGCCCTTCCAGCATCCCTGAGGTGTTGCCCGACTGTCCACCTTCGGAGGCAGTCGGGGAAGATTGTCACTGTACCCAGAAGCCTGGCGATCCCTAACTCAAGACAAGTGGGTACAGTCCATCATTTCAAGGCTATTCCATTCCATTCTTTTCGTATTCCAAATCAATCAAAAATCCCTTCCAGATGTTCCACCCGCCAAAGGGATCAAGCAGCGTTGGAAATATCAAAGTTGCTTGCAAAAAGAGCCATTCAGCCAGTGCCAGCAGACCAGCAAGGATCCGGAATCTACTCCAAATTCTTTTGGTTCCAAAGAAAACAGGGGACTGGAGACCCATTTTGGATCTCAGTATCTTGAACAAGTCGGTCAAGAAAACAAGATTTCGGATGGTCACGCTACAATCCATCCTACCCCTATTGGGAAAGGAAAACTGGATGTGCTCTATAGACCTCCAGGATGCATACTATCATATAAAAATGAACAGACGCTCCAGGAGATTCCTCCGCTTCCGGCTGGGAACCAGTCACTTTCAATTCAGAGCCCTGCCCTTTGGTCTCACCACTGCCCCCCGGGTGTTTACCAAATGCATGGCAGTGGTAGCTTCTCACCTGAGACGTGAAGGATTCCAGGTGTTTCCATATTTGGACAACTGGCTCCTCACAGCTCCTACCAAGCATCTTCTTCTAATGGCCAGAGACTAAACCTTTCGCATTTGTCAAAACTTAGGCATCTCAATAAATTGCGAAAAGTCTGTTTTGTCGCCTTGTCATGCTATTACCTTCATAGGCGCAAATCTAGACACAGTCAACATGTCTGCGAGACTAACAGACCAAAGAATAGCAGACATACACAAACTGGTCTCCCTTCTCTTCCACAGCAACAGAGTCAAAGCCAGATTAGTTCTGAAAGTACTGGGGATTATGGCGGCTGCTATCCCTCTACTTCTATTAGCCAGATTCCACATGAGAATCCTTCAATGGATGCTCTTCACACAATGGTCGTACCAGCAACTTCCGATGTCCCACACCATTATGATTAAGCAAGCATGCAAGAATCATCTTCTTTGGTGGATTTCTTCCCCCCAGCTCTTCCTGTGAAGACCCTTTGTTCCTTCCCCTCCGGTTGCTACTCTGACAACGGACGCCTCCCTGATCGGGTGGGGGGGGCATTATCAGGGCAGAACAGTCCAGGGCATATGGCAACCAGATGAACGCCACTTGCATATAAATGTTCTAGAGATGAGAGCAGTGCTTTTAGCGTTGCAAGCCCTTCAAGACTCTCTTCCCTTGGGAACGATAGCAATCCAGACGGACAACATGTCTGTAGTGTGGTATATCAACAAACAAGGCGGAACCAGGTCCTATCCCCTATGTCGAGAAGCACTCAGACTGTGGCAATGGGCGATTTCTTCTCAGCGGTTTCTGATAGCAACGCATATCCCTGGGAAGTCCAATCTAATCGCGGACAAGTTGAGCAGAGCTATCCTCATGCCTCACGAGTGGTCTCTGAAAGATTCTATTTTGGAGAAAATTTTTCTCAAGTGGGGTCAGCCTTGCTGCGACCTTTTTGCTACTCCCCAAAACAGCAAGTGCGGAGATTATTTCACCCTGTTCCCGTTACCAGGCCAGCCCAGCAGAGACGCTCTAGTCCAAGTTTGGCCCCGGGGACTTCTGTATGCATTTCCTCCCTTCCCACTAATCTCTCAAGTGATACAGAAAGCTATCGCTCAGAAGGCCTCATTGATCCTCATTGCTCCTTACTGGCCTCGACAGGTTTGGTTCCCCTTTCTACATCAATTTCTGTTGGAGCAACCTTGGCATCTGGACCTAGTTCCAGATCTTTTGATCCATCAATCGGGTCAGTTACATCGCCCTCCCTCTCTGAACCTCACTGCTTGGTTCCTCCAATTCCAACCTTAGCCAGGCTTCTCAAATATCTCACTCTGTTCGAGATATTTTGATAGCTTCCCATAAATCTTCCACTGGAAGATTTATCTTAGTAAGTGGAAACGTTCACTATTGGGCTCAAGGAAAGAACATAGATCCTTTCACTGCTTCCATCCAAATAGTCCTTGACTTTCTAGCTGAACTCTTCCATGCAGGTTCATCTCCTTCTACTCTTAAAGTTCAATTGGCAGCTATATCTAACTTTCATGTGGGCACCCAGATTCTGCCATCATGTCTCACAAGCTTTGCAAAGCTTTTTGAAGGAGTTTTTCTTCTTAGACCTCCTATAAGAAATCCTCCTCCCTTGGGACCTTAATTTAGTTCTCACATCTTTAATTCTTCCCCTTTGAACCTGCAGCCTCCTGTTCAATGAAATTGCTATCCTGGAAGACTCTCTTTCTGGTAGCCATTACTTCAGCTAGAAGGGTCTCAGAGCTTCATGCACTCAGCAGTCGATCACCGTATCTTTTGTTTCATAAGGATAGGGTATCCTTACGGACCAATCCATCCTTTTACCTAAAGTAGCCTCTGCAAATCTGAATCAAAACATTGACCTCCCTGTGTTTTTCCTAATTTTTCTAACAGGTCTGAACAAAAATTGCATTGGCTAGATGTCCATCGTCAATTAAGGTATTATTTGGATAGGACCAAACAGATCAGAAGAACTGACCAGTTGTTTGTCTCTTATGCAGAAGGCAGAAAGGGCCTTTCAGTTTCAAAGGTATCACTTTCCAGATGGCTAACATCCCTGATTTCCTTTGTGTATGAAATTAGACACCAAAAGTTGCCTAACAAACCAAAGGCCCATTCGGCTAGAGCTTTGGCTACTTCTATAGCTTTCCAAGACAGGCTGCCTATTGACACCATTTGTGCAGCAGCTACATGGGCTACTCCTCACACTTTCATTTCTCATTATAAGTTGGATTTAGCTTCTAGACATAGAGCTAATTTTGGTTCCACTGTACTCAAGAGTCTGTTCCGATAGGCCACCCGGGACAAGGTGCTAGGGACGCTGTCCCATCCAGCAAGAATGAAGATAGATGGACAACTTAACATATAGAAGTTATGTTCTTACCATAACGCTCCATGTTAGTTGTCTTCTTCTCGCTTCTTTCTTGGCCCCACCCTCCTTCCCCTAGCCTGGACAGACCTAGAGGAGTTTGATTGTGATCTCTTTCTACCACCTCTATTGTATATAGGTATATGCTATACTGTGCATATATTCCTTCATCAGGTTTTCAGGTCACCTTCTTCCCTTCCTTTTATAGAGGTGGGTTTTTCCCGTTTCCAGTGGTTCTGGAGTTATTATTGGCTGGGCCTAGCTTACAAATGAGATCTGAGGTAATACCGCCTAGCATTGTGGGATATAAGGGGAGCCTCGAGCCGGTGGAACCAACTCTCGAGCTTTTAGAGTGGCCGAGTCGGAGCCGAGGTCGGCTCCGAACCCATCCAGCAAGAAAGAAGGCGAGAAGAAGACAACTAACATGGAACGTTATGGTAAGAACATAACTTCTATTTTCGCATGGGGCTGTTAACCGGATTCCATCAATCAAAGTGGTACTGTCATAATGAATAAGGCACACGTAAGCACAAAGAAGTGGCAGTAAACATATGTAACTCACAATAAGGAGATGCAAGTGCACCTGCACAGGTGTAAGCAGCTCCCAGCATAGCAAATGTATGTTGTTTTGTACAGATGTATAAACGATAAAACAATAGACACCAAAGCAACCCTTCCACTGCTCGAAGAACCAGTCCGTTAGAGGAACGTTGTAATAAAAGACTTTATTCTTCTTGTCTTAAAGTTACATTAAAAAACTTCGCTGTTCAGCATAGTAGTTCATTCATTCAGAAGCAAACAACACAATTTAAATCAAGCGCTTTCGCTTGGTCCCATTGCCAAGCTTTATCAAGATAAAATGTGCACTGAAAAAAAGCTGTATATATAAAGCTCATTAACCACCATGTGACAACAGAAATCATTGAACTTTAAAGCTATACATTCATTTACTAGCCTGACTGCATTTCATATACATCATTGTACTGTTACTATATGATCCATTGAATACTGGTGTTTATAAAATATATAAAAAATATGTAAAAAATCAGAATAACCTTATTTGAGTACTAAAATTCATTAAATCTAATTTCTTATATGCTGTAATAAAATTAATTCATTTCATATCATACAAAAATATATACAATTATGAAATAAATATATATATGCAGACATACCTAACAAACATACATATACAATTTTAAAAAAAAATTTTA